>NC_138104.1:57388328-57893328 GCF_964146895.1 Miniopterus schreibersii | reverse complement strand
CAAACAATGGGATACTATTCAGTGATAAAAAGGAATAAACTATCAAACCATGCAAAACATGGATGAATCTTAAATATATATTTCTATGTGAAAAAAGCCAGTCTGAAAAGACTACATACTGTATAACTCCATTGATGTGATATGCTAGAAGAGGCAAAACCATAGTGACAGTAAAAATATCAGTGATTTCCAGGAATTTGGGAGGAGGAGGAGGGTTGAATAGGTAAAGCACAGGGGACTATTTTAGGGCAGTGACACTATTCTCTACGAGACTGTAATGGTGGAGACTTTACACATTTTTCAAAATCTTTACAGCACAAAGAGTGAAACTTAATGTATGCAATTAAAACAAAAAATTCATTCAGGAGATGGAGGGATACAAGGTCAGAATGCAGAATGAGAAAAAAGAATCTAATTCTACCACAAATATATGAAACAAGCTTACTGAAGTAGGTGGGGTCAAAGGTGCAAAACTAAGTAACTTTGTAAATGAGTGATATCTGTACGATTATAGGCAAAAGGGGATGTACATAAGTACTCCATTCTAGTTGATACAGTTGTTTCCCTCATGGGTAAAGGCTAGCAATTCTGAAACCAATATACATATATACTGGAATTGAACAATGAAGGAACTGGATGGTGAATTGTAGAGCCAGGTTTCTCACTGTTGGAGTGAGAGGGTACAGATAAACAAGAGGAAGAGGCTAAAATAATCCATGGGGTAATGGATAAGAATTGGAGACATCAGTATGCACTCATGTTTAGCTTACTATAAATACATTTATAAATATTTATACATATTTGTTAAATTAAGTAAACAAGGAGGCCAGTAGACTGATGTGGCTTTAATGTGGTGATGGTCTATAAATACCTTAAGGTTATGAAGTCAAAATGCTAGGAATAATCACAAACAGTCAACTAGGCATTAAGCTATAACAAGTAAGTAATTTCCTTACTTTGGTTCCACTTTTTCTCCACAAAAGCCTGTCCCCCAGCTCCTGTTGGCTAAGCTCCCTCACCACCTTCAGTTTGGCACTGCCTGATTGGAGTGGGTTTTTGCTCAAACTACCCCAAATTTTAATATGCCTCAGTTTATTTTCCAACAGCTTGGTGTGAGAAGAAGGAACTGAAGGAAACCTCCTACAGCCCACAGAAGCAAGGAGTGACCAAGCAAAGGCATCTACTGAGCCCTTTGAGCTCCCTGCCTCCTCACTGCTTCTGGAGGTGGTGGGCAAGCCCTTCACCCCATCCCAGCTCCTGAGCCTTTGCTATGAACTTTCAGATTCACCTGAGCATTTCTTTCTTTGAAGTAGGTCTGAAACCTGCCAGAGTCAGGCTGAGTCTGATCTTGAAATCAGACTGTCATGAGGATTTTTTTCTAACAGCGCTCCCATAGCACCTCTATTGTAGAACTTGCACTTTATAATACGGTGACTATTGTTCATATTTTTGTGTTTCCTACCAAATCATGAACTCTTCCTGGAAAGGGACTAAATCTTATCCAACTTCTTATCTCAAAGTCTTACAAAATACCTGGCATAAGTAAGTACTCATAAAATGGAAGTTGAATGAAAAGATTGAAGTCTGGAATCCAGAGTCAAGGAGCACATTCCCTGAAGGCAAATCTGCTTTGCGTGTTACTGCAGCTTTCTGTCTTCTTTCAGATGCCACCCCCGTCACCTGGAAAAGAACACAAAAGGTCAGAGTCTGGAGGTTTTCAGGGATAGGAACAGAACAGATTAGAAGGGTTGAAGGTGAGGTCAAGGTTTCCCCAACAGTCACTGACTGTTCTACTCAACCACTTCAGTCTGTGGACCAGTTCTTCCCATCTTCTCTGTCTCTCTGGTTTCTGACTTTCTGGGGTGAGCAAACTCAAGAATTACAGCTTTGGCCTAGTTCTGGGATCAGCAAGTGTCCTGGACATGAGGTAACAGAATGGACATTGCCCTGCTTAGGTTTCATTTCATTCTGTGTTAGAGTTTGGAGCTCTCTAGATTAGTATTTCACGTATAGATAAGACACAGTAGTTGTGAAAGGTTGTTCATGGTGGTGGGGGAAAGAGATGTAGGTGAGGGGAGAAAGGGAGAACTAGATTGACTATCATCATACAAATCTTACACGAAAAACATTTAAACACTTTGGCTTAAGGTCAGCCCTGATGATAGTCCCACTTTCTTTAGGAATGCTGACTGGGCAGGCAGAGAGAACTGGGAAAAAGTTGCCAGTCCCTTATGTGAAAGACTTGAAGCTATCCCTCCATATGCGCATTCTTGTCTTTACACCAAAAGCAACCCTTATGGTATACTATCTATGTGTGGTCTTTGGTTACACACTTTGACAAAAGAATAAGTGCATATGGGTTGAATGTTTCCAGCTTACTAGGGGATCCATGTCTTGGGAAACCCATGGCTACAGCCCCCACAATCCATGAATATGCAATATGGCATTGATCTGCCATGAAACTGTTAAATAAAATGGTTTGTATTGAAAATTAGTTCTTGATTTTTTAGTTATTGTTTGGAGAATGGAAATGCTGCCAATAAAGAAGCAGTAGATAAAAAGAGACCTTAAGTCCCTTTATTAAGCTTTTCCTCCTTTAGCTACTTGATTCTGAAAACCAGACAGGATTAGGCAGATGCAGGGGCATGGGGGTGGGGGACAAGATGGCTCATATAGAAAAGGAAAATGTGAAGGTATATGGTATACATAGAAACTATGAACCTGAACTTACTAAACATCAATATCTAATATTTTTAAATATGTTTGCAATTTAAAATGATATATGTTTATTAGAAAAATATGGCAAATGAAGTCTTCTAGGAGATTCTGTCTATATTCAATCTTTAAAGCAAGCTCTCTCAAACATTAATGTATATAATAACATGGGAAGCTTAAATGAATGTAACATAGAAGTTGTTACAATGCAGATTCCTAGATTATAACCCAATAAATGGATTAAGTAGACCTGAGAATCTGTATTTTAAATAAGCATACCAAGTAATGCAGAGGGTCTACACTTTGAGAACACAACCCTAAGGGGTCATGTTCATGGACCAATGATTATTATTCCATCTTGCCTTCCTTTAGCAATCTTATCCATTGATGTAATCATAGTCTCACTTACATGAATGTTGTGACTACATCAATGGATAAGATTGCTAAAGACTACTGAACATCTATTTCTACCCTCAACCTCCCTGAGTTTTGGAACCAAGTTATAACTATTTGCAAGATATTATGTGCTTTGCCAGAACCTCAAACTCAACATGTTCAAAACTGAAGTCATTAGTCATTCAGTGAATAGCTATTTCTTATATGTACTTGAAAATATGCTAAAGACCTGGGATAGAAAGATGAATTAAAATATAGTCTTTGTCTTTGAGATGCTCCCATGCTAAGCACTGTAATAAAACAGAATATATGCTATACTAGAAGTATGTATACAGTATTATAGGGATACAAATGTCATAGCTAATAGTTCTGCCTAGGAAGTAGAGGGTAGGGTTGTAAGGGTCTACTTTAAAGGAAATATTGTAGAGAACACTTGCTTGAATTCCCTGACTATTAGAGAAAGGAGTAGACAATACATTCATAAAATATATCCTTTGACCATTCAACTATTGAGAACTTAATAGTTTTATATCAATTTGTACTAGATTTAGAATGAGTTATTATCATGTAACTGAAGGATGTTATTACTTAATGGAGTATAATGTAATTTATCTGGGGAAAAAATGATGTATTAATAGAAAGAAAGCAGTCTACATACCATCTAGGTAAAAATGGAGCAGGAAAAGACTATGTCAGTGTGTCTCCAGTTCACGGAGGGGGGAACCTGATTGATAGATACAAGTACTAATAGCTAACATTTACTGAATGCTGCTTGTGCTACAAAGATTAAACTATATATTTTATATGGGTGATTTAGTTTAATTCACATAACTTAAGATGTAGGTACTATTCTTAACCACATATATGATGGACCATGTGACATACATATCCTTTTAGCAGGGCTAGGCTCATGTTTTTTGTTTTGTTTGTTTCTAAAGCACTGATATTTATTTCAGTGGTATGACACTAGAACTTAATCATGATTATACAGGTGAATGCTTTTTTATTGTAGTAAAATATACATAACATAACATTTACCATTTTAACAATTTTTAAGTATACTCTTCAGTGGCATTAAGTACATTCATGCTTTTTCATCTTCCTCAACTGAAACTCTGTACCAATTGAACAGTAACTCCCCATTCCCTCTTCCCCAGTCCCTGGCAACCACCATTCTGCTTTCTGTCTCTATGCATTTGACTACTCTAGGGACCTCATATAAGTAGAATCATATAGTATTTGTCTTTATGTGCCTGGCTTATCTCACTTAGTATGTCCTCCAAGATCATCCAATGTATTCTGATACATTTACTTCATTTTAAGGCTGAATAATATTCCTAATATTCCATTTTATGTATAAACTACATTTTTATCCATTTTTTCATTGATAGACACTTGGGTTACTGCCACCTTTTGGTTATTGTGAGTAGTGCTGCTATGAACATGAATATGTAAATATGTCTTCAAGAGCCTGCTTTCAATTCTTTGGGTATATAGCCAGAAATGGAATTGCTTTTTTGTATTTTTAATCATATTTTATATTATGTTTCTCAACTCTTTTTTTCTCCAAATGTGTTACTTTTAATTAGAAACATTATTAAAAAGGAGAAATAAAAATGTTATACACATTTAAGAAAAATTAATACAGTGGTATTTCTGATCTATTGGCCACACAATTCAAGTTAATTCTGAACCTCATCATCTTTGGATGAACTGACAAAGCTAGGTTTCTGGACTTACAGAACAACGGACCAGATTTTGGTCTTAGAAATGCCATGAACGTAATGGACTTTAAGGTTCAGTCTAAAGCTGCCAGCTGACTCTTTTCTAATCTCTCTCTAAAGTGCAATGTTGGTGACTCCAACTTTAGTAATAGTGAATACAAAATCTAGAAATAAGGAATTATCTCTCCCCTTTCTCGTCATTACTTTCCTGAATTAATTTCAGAGTTGGAAGAAGCATTAGAAGTCAATAAGTATAATCCTTTTATAACACAATCCACCTGAAATCAATGAGCCTTCTGAAAGTGGTTTTAGTGTGTAGATATTTGGCCTCCCATGGCATAAATCAGAGTACGGACCCCTTAAGAAATATAATTATAATTTGGTGGTTGTCTTTATAGAGTAATATTTCATGGGATAATTTCCAAATATTCTGAACTCACTTATACCAGGAAATTATCTTCTCTATATTATGGAGTAGGAAACCTTACCATAAGCTTGCATGTCAGGCTGACTATAGAGCTTAGCAGTTTTTAAGGTCCAGTACAAAGACATCAAGTAAAATTTTCCTTGAAGAAAAATACAGTGGGGTAGTAACTGCAAATGGGTTTGGGGTTTATTTTTGGAGAAATAAAAATGTTTGAAAATTGATTGTATTGATAATTGTAGAACTCTGTGAATACATTAAAATTGTATAACTTAAATGGGTGAATTGTATATATGTGAATTATGTCTCAATAAAGCTGTTATTTTAAAAAGATATCAAGAGAATGAAAACATAACCCTCAGAGTGGGAGAAAATATTTGCAAGTCATATACCTGATATATATATCTATATCTCCAGAATATATAAAGAACTCTGACAACTCAATAATAAAAAGCCCAATTTTTAAAATGGCAGAACTCTCCAAAGCATATATACAAATGGACAACATGCACATGAAAAGATGTTCACCATCACTAATCATTAGGGAAATGTAAATTAAAACCATTTCATACCCACAAGGATGACTATGGTCAAAACAACAAATAATAACAAGTGTTAGTGAGGATGTGGAGAATTTGAAACCCCTATATATAGCCAGTGAGAATGTAAAATGGTACAACTGCTGTGAAAACAATTTTTTTTATATCTTTAGTGATTTCAGAGAGAGGAAAGGAGAGGGAGGGAGAGAGATAGAAACATCAATGATGAGAGAGTCATTGATCGGCTGCCTCCTGCACGCCCCCTACTGGGGATCAAGCCCGCAACCCAGGCATGTGCCCTGGCCAGGAATAGAACCCTGATCTCCTGGATCCTAGGTCAACGCTCAACTGCTGAGCCATGCCCGGCCGGGCTGTGCAAAACAATTTGACAATTTCTCAACAAGTTAAACAGAATTATATGACCAAGCAATTACACTCCTATGTATATACCCAAAATAATTAAAAACAGGTGTTCAAATAAAACCTTGAGCATATATGTTGTTAGCAGAACTATTCACAGTAGCCAAAGGTGGAAACAATCCAAGTATCTCTCAATGGATGAATGGATAAACAATATGTGGTGTATCCATACAATGGAGTATTATTCAGGCATAAAAAGGAATGAAGTATTTATACATGTTACTGCATGGGTGAGCCTTAAAAACATCAAGCCAATCATTTCAAAATATATACAATATCATATATACATATATCAAAATATCACATTGTATACCTTATTTTTTAAAAATATATCTCTATTGATTTCAGAGAGAGGAAAGGAGAGGGAGAGAGAGATAGAAACATCAATGATGAGAGAGTCATTGATCTGCTGCCTCCTGCACTCCCCCAACTGGGGATTGAGCCCGCAACCCAGGCATGTGCCCTGGCCAGGAATCGAACCCCGATCTCCTGGATCCAAGGTGGACGCTCAACCGCTGAGCCACCCCTGGCTAGGCATGTATACCTTAAATATAGACAGTGTTTGTCAAGCATACCTTTATAAAGCTGGGGGGGGGGCGGTGGAGGAAACATTGTGCTAAGTGAAAGAAGCCAGACACAAGATCACATATTGTATGATTCCATTCATATGAAATATCCCGAACAGATAAATCCATAGAGTTAGAAAGCAGATGAGTGGTTGCTAGGGGCTGAGGACAGGGAGAAATGGAGAATGGCTGATTAATAGGTGCAGGGTTTCCATTTGGAGTGATTAAAAAGTTAGTGATTGCACAATATCATGAATATACTAATATCACTGAATTGTACATTTAAAAACAGATAAAATGGTAAATTTCGCAGTATGTGTATTTTACCACCAAAAAAAGAAAAAGAAAACAAAAGAAAAGGAAAAGGAAAGAAAAGAAAAAATCAGATATGTAAGATGGTGTAGGAAAGCATTAGAAATAATACCCTAGCCTGGCCGGGCATGACTCAGCAGTTGAGCGTCGACCTAGGATTCAGGTGATGGGGTTTGATTCCTGGTCAGGGCACATGCCTGGGTTGTGGGTTCGATCCCCAGTTGGGGGCGTGCAGGAGGCAGCAGATCAATAACTCTCTCATCATTGATGTTTCTATCTCTCTCTCCCTCTCCCTTCCTCTCTCTGAAATCAATAAAGATATATTTTTTAAAAAAAAGAAATAGTACCCTATATATCAGATTTAGGCTTCATTGTGACACAGCTTGCAAAATAAACGTATAGTGGATATAACTAGTTAAGATATAAGAATGCAAAAGTGGAACTCTGTACAACTAACTGCTGATTGAAATCTTTTATCATGTAAAAACAATCTTAGCATTGAAAAGAACCTTAAGTGTCATGCTAATCTTCCCTACAGTAGAAAAATGAGGAACATGAAGAAAAAACATAAACAAACTTATGTTTGAAAAGAAATGTCAGGTCCAACATGTAAAGAGCTCAGAAGTCATCACTCCGGTTCTCACAACAAGAAAAAAGCTGAATAAATGGAAAGTCAACAATTATTCTTAGGTTCATCAGAGAATTGAGGTCACAGGGAAACCACTGCTCCCAAAAGTGGAGAGACAGGTGAATACAGAGAATCACAGCTTTCAAGAGCAGAAGCCTACCACTAGAGCTAGTATTAGGATAGGAAAACTTCAACTATAATGACCAATTTCTGGAAGCTCTATGTAGACAAGCATGAGAGAAAAAATCCAGAGTAAGGGACCAATCTCCATACTTTCATGAGCTTTACATATATGAGTGTCTCTAGGTTCTCAGTGTAAAGACTGAAGAAAAATTCCCTCATGATTTTGATGGGGGGGATCACCAGTTTGAAATATGCCCAGAGTATTCTGCTCTCCTTAACAAAAGTCTACGCTAAAGGTAATCTATTTTACCAGAGCCTAACCACTTTACCATAGCTAGTCAATTTGATGGAAAAGAAATATCCAACTCCAGCCCCCTTCCAGTCCTCCTTTCTCACCTAAGTTGGTGTGTGTGTGTGTGTGTGTGTGTGTGTGTGTGTGTAATGAAAAGCACTTGTAAAGATCACAGCCCAGGAACACAGGCTCGCTAAAAGTTTGAGACCTAGTCATAGGAGTATATAATCCTTCCCCAAGGCTGACATCAAAGCACTACATCCCCAATGCTCCTCCATAATAATAGGATTACAACAGAAAGAATTGCATGTCTCAGATCTTATTTAAATAGAACTCTCTAGGATAACAGTATGGTGATTACTAGAGGGAAAGGGGGTGGAGGGAAGTAGAAGAGGTTAAAGGGGGGATAAATGGTGATGGAAGGAGACTTAACTTGGGGTGGGGAATATGCAATACAATACACAGAAGATGTATAATAGAATTGTACACCTGAAACCTCTATAATTTTATTAACAAGTGTCACCCCAATAAATTCAATAAAAAGTAAAATAAAAAGAACTCTCTAGGGAAATCCAAAGCAAATGGGAAATAAAAACAAAGATACCAGAGGAAACTTTACCTCTGACAGAGCTGGAGTAAACAGTAAATCCAGTCTAATCTCTAGCCAGATAAACATAAAATTTCACACTAAATGCCAACTTACCCAAGTTCTCTTTATACAGTACAGCCATATCTTGGAGATATTGCAGGTTCAGTTCTGGACCACAGCAATAAAGTGGGTCATAATTTTTTTGCTGGTTGAGCATCTTACCTTCAATTTATAAATACAACATCTATGAAAGCCAATAAAAAAAGTGCAATAAAGTGAGGTATGTTTGTACATCATGTCCAGCTTTCAACAACACATTGCAAGGCATACTAAATGGCAAAAATACATAGTATAGCCCTGCTGGGCGTGGCTCAGCAGTTGAGCGTCGACCTAGGATCCAGGAGATCAGGGTTTGATTCCTGGTCAGGGCACATGCCCGGGTTGTGGGCTAGGCAGCCGATCAATGACTCTCTCATCATTGATGTCTCTCTCTCTCTCTCTCTCTCTCTCTCTCTCTCTCTCTCTCTCTCTCCCCCTCTCCTTTCCTATCTCTGAAATCAATAAATATATATTTTTAAAAAAACAAACATAGTATAAAGAGACAGAGAAAGCAACAGAACCAGACTCAGATATGACAGCGATTTTGGAATGATCATATTGGAACAGGAATTTAAAATAACTATATATGGGTTAAAGATGGTGGTGGACTGAGTGGAAGCTACACTGACACTCTCCCAGGACCAAACTCTCACAGGAAATACAACTAAAATATAGAAAAATAACCCTGAATAATCAACTGCAACTGAAGATGAGCTGGAGAGCACCCTCATAACTAAGGAGGAAAAGTGGAGACTGCATAAAGACTGGTAGGAAGTGCGAGGGTGTGAGAGGGCTGGCTGGACTCCCACAGGCAGCAGCTAACGGTCTGGAGAAATATCTCAGCTGGGGGAGGAGTTTCAACTCAGGACTCTGGGGCTTAAACCCCAGGCTGGGCTTCCTAGCCAAGAACGCCAGAACTGAGAAAGGTGTCCACATAACATCTGGCTGTGAGAAGCAACCGGGTTTCTGTCTGCCAGGGAGAAATGGCTAGAAATGCAGGCATCCTCTTAACAAGCCAATGCACAAAGTTTTGTGTGCAGCCACTCACCTTGGGCTCCAGCAGACGGAGAGCAGAGTGGACTGGAGCTGTGTGAGGAGAATGTAGAGTTGTGGGTTCTGGAGATAGAGCTCAGAGGGCACCTCTTTGTATTCCAGTACGGAGTCATTCCACCATACTGCAGAGGCAGACATTTACCTTCCAATCAGCTTTTGCCTGAGGGGGAAACAATTGCCCCACCCTGCTGGAAAAACCTCTCCTCCTACCCCATGGAGTTTCTACAGCCTGAGGCTCATTAAGAGTCAGATTAATCAGCCTGCAGGCAGAGGCAGACTTCAGAGTGCTTTGAGTCTTTTCCTGATCTGCTTTTGGACCTGGGCCTTGGAAAAGCAGACTTTGGTGTGAATCTTGGTCCTGTCCAAATGTGCCCAGCTTCAACAGAGGGGACCTCAAGCCATGGCTTGTTGATATCTCCAAACAGGGTACTCAAGGCCAGTTACAAATAGCTTCTGACTTTGGCCTGCGCCAAAGACCTTCCCAAAAGACTGAGAGTCCTAGCAGGCCTACTTAATACATAGAAACAAACCCAAATAGGCAGCCAAAATGGGGAGACAAAAAAACACAAACCCCAAATGAAAGAACAAGAGAAGTCTCCAGAAAAAGAGCTAATTGAAGAGATAAGCAATCTATCAGATATAGATTTGAGGATAGGTTTCGACCATGACACAAATAAAGACACAAGAAATCGAAAGTAACTCGGCAAGGCAAATTTTACTTCTGCAGAAGGGTGCAGAGCTACAAAATGGAGGATGCTAAGGTGGGTGTTTATTCAGTTTGTCCTATTCTAATCCCTTTGACAGAAAAGATTATTTCCTTCTTACATAGAGTTCAGGATACTGATTGTAAGGATGCTCAACAGCATGAAAAAGATTTGGAAACTATGAAGGAAATGAAGAATGACAAAGCAGAAATAAAGAATACATTGGAAGGAATAAACAGAAGATTAGAAGAAGCTGAGGATCGTATCAGCAAATTAGAAGACAGAGTAGAAAAAAAATTACTCAATCAAAGGTCCAGAAAGAAAAAAACAATTGAAAAACAGGACAATCTAAGGGACCTGTGGTACAACATGAAATGCAACAATATTTGCATCATAGGAGTGCCAGAAGAGGTTGAAAGTAAGCAAGGGTTAGAGAACCTGTTTGAAGAAATAATGGCAGAAAACTTCCCTAAGCTGGTGAAGAAAAAAGACACACAAGTTCAAGAGGCACAGAGAGTCCCAAACAAGAAGAACCCAAAGAGGCTCACACTCAAACACATCATAATTAAAATGCCAAAAATTCAAGACAAAGGGAGAATCTTAAATGTAGCAAGAGAAAAGCAATCTGTTACTTGCAAAGGAGCTCCCATAAGGCTATCAGCTGACGTCTCATCAGAAACTCTACAGGCCAGAAAGGAATGGCATGAAGTGTTCAAGGTAATCATAACCAAGGAAATGAAACCAAGACTACTCTATCCAGCAAGGCTATATCATTCGAAATAGAGGGTGAAATAAAGAGCTTCCCAGACCAAAAAAAAGCTAAAAGAGTTTATCACCAACAAACCAGCACTGCAGGAAATGTTAAAGGACTGCTGTAATTAGAAGTAGAATTAGAAGCATTGCAAGAAATGTTAAAGGGACTGTTGTAATAAGAAGAAATACAGAGAGAAACGTAGGCATAAAGAATTAAAATGGCAATAAATAAGGACCTATCAATAATAACTTTAAGGACTTTAAGAGAGAGATCAGCAACAATACAGTCATAGTCATGGACTTTAACACCCCACTGACTTCACTGGATAGATCTTCAAGACAAATGTCAACACAAAAACAGTGCCTCTAAATGGAACACTAGATCAGATGGACTTAATTGATATTTACAGAACATTTCACCCCAAAGCTGAAGGGTACACATTCCTCTCAAGTGTACATGGGTCATGCTCAAAGATAGACCACATGTTAGGACACAAAACAAGTCTCTATAAGTTCAAGAAGACTGAAATCACATTAAGCATCTCAGATTACAAGGGCATGAAATCAGAAATCAACTACAGTAAAAACACTCAAAAATATTCAAACACATGGAGGCTAAATAACATGTTATTAAACAATGAATGGGTTACCTATAAGATCAAGAAAGAAAGAAAAAACTTTCTGGAAACAAATGAAAATGAACACACAACAACCCCAAATCTATGAGACACAGCGAAAGCAGTGCTAAAGGGAAGTTCACTGCAGGCCTACCTCAAAAAGCAAGGAAAAATTTTTAGTAAACTATCTAACCCTACAACTTAAAGAATTAGAAAGCTCCCCTGTGAAGCTGTCCAGACCAGGGCTTTTGTTTGCTGGTAGTTTTTTTTATTGTTGCTTCAATTTAATCAGTTGTTATTAGCCCATTCTGGTTCTGATTCTTCCTGATTCAGTTTTACATGATCTCACTCATATGCGGAATCTAAAAAACAAAGTAGACTTAGCATTGGTGTGGTTAGGGACTAGGGAGGGGGGTGGGGCAAGGTGGAATGGGTCAATGAGGAGAAAAAGGGATATCTGTAATATTTTGAACAAAAAGGAAAACAAAATAGTCTGAGAAACAAAATAGATCCAGAGACATAGAATCATGGAACAGACTGATGAATCTCAATGGGAACATGGGGGTGGGCGAGTGAGTGGGGAGAGATTAATCATATATGCATAACCCATGGACACAGACAATAGTGTGGTGAAGGCCTGGTGGGGGGTGGATGCAGGGTGGAGGGGATCAAAGGGGGAAAAGGAGGGGATATCTGTAATACTTTCAACAATAAAAATAAATTTTTGAAAATCTGTCATACATTTACACAATGGAATACTATGCAGCTATAAAAAAGAAGGATTTGTTACCCTTTGAGATAGCATGGATAGACCTGGAAATTATTATGCTAAGCGAAATAAGCCAGTCAGAGGAAGACAAATATCGCATGATCTTACTCATATGTGGAATATAACAAACAAAATAAACCGATGAACAAAATAGATCCAGAGCCCTAGAAGCATGGAACAGACTGAGGAATCTCAGAGGGAAGCATTGAGGGAGAAGAGATTAACCAAAGAAATTATATGCATCTATGTATCACCCATGGACACAGACAATAGTACAGCAAAGGCCTGGGGAGTGAGGAGGGGGGGGTCAATGAGGGGAAAAGGGGGATATCTGTAATACTTTCAACAGTAAAGAAACATTTTTTTAAAAAAGATGTACATGGTGACATCGTAAACATAAAATGGGGAAGTAAAATTTTAAGAGTTTTTAGTACATTCAAAGTTGTTGTCCGCATAAAATAGAATTTATATAGTTTTATGTAAGGTCCATGGTAACCACAAAACAAAACCCAAGATTTCCAAAGATAAAGAAAAAGGCATAAAAACATACTACTATGGGTAATTATCAATTTACAAACGAAGGCAGAAATAGAAGAAGAAGAGATAAGGGAACTACACAGAGTCAGGAAACAATAAAGTGGCATCATGGATTGAATTCTCCAATCAAAAGACACAGAGCAGCTGGATGGATAAAAATAAGACCCAACTACAGCTACCTAAAAGAGATTCACTTCAGCTTTTTGGACACACATAGACTCATAGTGAAAAAATGGAGAAAGATATACCATGCAAGTGGAAACCAGAAAAGAGCAAGGAAAGTTATATCAGAAAATAGACTTTAAGCCAAAAACAGTAACAACAGACAAATATGGTCATTATATAATGATAAGAGAGTCAATATATCAAGAAGATATAACAATCATAAATATATAGGCACTCAACATTAAAGCGCCTAAATGTATTAAACAAATACTAAGAGATCTTAAAGGAGAAATAGACAACAATATAATAATAGTAGAGAATTTAGTGCCCCACAAACAGAAAATCAACAAGGAAATGCTGGGCTTGAACCACACTTTAGGTCAAATAAACCTAACATACATATACAGAACATTCCATTCAAAAGCAGCAGAATACATAATCTTGTTAAGTGCACATAGAACATTCTCCTAGATAGATAATATGAAAGGTCATAAAAGACTCTTGGCAAATTTAAGAAAATTGAAATTATACCAAGTACCTTTTCTGATCACAGTGGTATGAAACAAAAAATCGATAACAGAAGGAAAGCTGGAAAATTCACGAGTATGTGGAAACTAAACAACACACTTCTGAACAAACAATAAGTTAAAGAAGAAATAAAAAGGCATCAAGAAATACCTTGAAACAAATGAAAATGGAAATTTTTCATATTAAAATCTATGGGATGCTGCATTAAGAAAAAGAGAAAGATCTCAAGTAAACCATTTAACTTTACACCTCAAGGACCTAGAAGAACAAACTAAGCCCAAAGGTAACAGAAGGAAGTAAATAACAAAGATCAGAGCAGAAATAAATGAAATAGAAAATATAAACAAAATTTAGAGCTAGTTTTCTTAAAAGATAAACAAAATTGACGAACCTTTAGCTATACTAACTCAGAAAAAAGAGAGAGGACTCAAATAAATAAAATCAGAAATGAAAGAGGAGACATTTCCAATGATTCCACATAAATGCAAAGGATCATGACAGATATTATGAGCAATTATACATCAACAAACTGGACAACCTAGAAGGAATGCATAAATTCCTAGAAACATACAAGTTACCAAGACTAAATCAAGAAGAAATAGAAAATATGAATAGACCACTAACAAGTAAGGAGATTGAATCAGTAATGAAAAACCTCCCAACCCAGAAAAGCACAGGAACGGGTGGTTTCACTGGTGAATTTTACCAAACATTTAAAGAAGAATTAATGCCAATCCTCCTCAAAACTGGAGAGTGAACATCCTCAAGCTCATTTTTTGAGGCCAGTAGTATTCTGACACCAAAGCCAGATAAGGACACTACAAGAAAAGAAAACTACAGGCCAATATCTCTGATGAATAGAGATGCAAAAATTCTAAACAAAATACTAGGAAGCCAAAATCAACAGCACATGAAAAGGATGATGCACCATGAACAAATGGGATTTATCCCTGGGATGCCAGATGGTTCAACATATGTAAATCAATGTGATATACCACCTTGATAGAATGAAAGATAAAAATCTTATGATCATCTCAATAGTTGCAGAAAAAGCACTTAACAAAACACAACATCTTTGTGTGGTAAAAATGTTCAACAAGTTGGATGTAAAAGAAACATACCTCAATATAATAAAGGCCATATATGACAAGCCCACAGCTAACATCATATTCAGTGGTAGAATGGCTGAAATCTTTTCCTCTAAGATCAGGAATAAGACAACAGTGCCCATTCTCACCACTCTTATTCAACATAGTACTGGAAGTCCTAGCAGAGCAATTAGATAAGAAAAAGAAATAAAAGGCATCCAAATCAGGAAGGAAAAAGTAAAATTGTCTTCATTTGCAGATGATGTTATCTTATAGAAAATTCTAATAAACAAATAAAAACAGACTCGTAGATACAGAGAACAGATTGACAGCTGTCAGAGGGGAGCAGGGTAGGGGGCTCCATTAAAAAGTGAAGGGATTAAGGAAAAAACAAAACAGACAAGGACAACAGTATGGTGATTGCCAGAGGGAAAGGGGGGTGGGGAGGTAGAAGAGGGCCAAGGGGTGATAAATGGGAATGGAAAGAGACTTGACTTTGGGCAGTGAGTGCACAATACAATATGCAGATGATATGTTATAGAGTTGTACACTTGAAACCTGTATGGATTTATTAACCAACGTCACCCCAATAAATTCAGTAAAAAAAAATCCTAAAGACTTTACCAAAAACTGTTAGAACTAATAAACAAATTCAGTAAAAGTACAGGATACAAAATCAACATACAGAAATCAGTTACATTTCTATACACTAACAATGAAACATCTGAAAAGAAGTAAAGAAAACAATTCAATTCATAATAGCACAAAAAACAATAAAGTACTTACAAATAAATTTAACCAAAATGAAGACACAAACAAATGGAAAGATATCCCATATTCAAGGATCAGAATAATTAATATTAAAATGCCTGTACTACCTGAAGCCATCGATAGAATCAATGCAATTCCAATGAAAATTCCAATGACATTTTTTACAGAAATAGGAAAAAAAAAATCCTAAAGTTAGTATGGAACCACAAAAGACCCCAAAAAGACAAAGCAATCTTGAGAAAGAACTAAGCTGGAAGCACCATACTTTCTCATTTCAGACTATACTAAAAGCTACAGTAATCAAAACAATATAGTACTGGCATAAAAATAAACACGTAGACCAATGAAACAGAACCAAGGATCCAGAAATAAACCCTTATGTATAGTCAACTAATATTTGACAAGAGAGCCAAGAATACTCTACTGGGAAAGCATAGTCTCTTCAACAAATGGTGCTAGAAAAACTGGATACCCATATACAGAAGAATGAAATTGGGTTCCTCTATTACACCAGTCACAAAAATTAACTCAAAGTCAATTAATGACTGAAGCATAAGACTTGAAACCATGAAACTCCTAGAAGAAAACATAGGGGAAAAGCTCCTTGACATTGGTCTTGGCAATGATTTTTTGGATATGACACCAAAAGCACAAGCAACAAAAGCAAAAATTATATAAGTGGATCTAAAAAGATCTGCACAGCAAAAGAAACAATCAACAAAATGAAAAGGCAACCTACCAAATGGGAGAAAATATTTGCAAATCATATATCTGATAAGGAGATAAAATCTGAAAAACATAAAGAACTCATACAACTCAATAGTAAAACAATTTATTTTAAAAATGGTCCCAGTAACTGTAGCATCTGTACAGCATTGCAATTATAGTTAATAATATTGTATTATATACTTGAAAGTTGTTAAGACAGTAGATCTTAAATATTATCACCACAAAAAGGAATAATAATTATGTGACATGATGGAAGTGTTAGCTATCACTATAGTTGTGATCATTTTGCAATATACAAATGTATGAAATCAATACGTTGTACACTTTAAATTTACACCATATGTCAATAATATCTCAATAAAACTGGAGAGAAAAAGTTACCAGAGATGGTTCATTTTAATAGTAGATGAGCTGAGCTGCATTTTTTATTAGCCTTTCCAGCCAAGGAAGTGAACAGAATCTTCTATGACAAAGTAACAGGGTAGATCAGACCCAAAGAGAGACTGATTGTACTTTATGATAAGTATCCTCTAAAATATAAAAGGAAGTAATGAACAGGAGTCCAAAATTTTATTCTCTATATCTCTTTCCCTCGCACCTCTTCTCTGGTTTTGTTCCATACTCTGAGCATCCTAAGTCAAATTATGTCATAATCACCAGAATTTACAAGTAAGATCATCTCTCTAGACTCTGGCTCTATTAGTTATCTCCTTTCTCCTCTATTTTCAAGATTTTCTTGTCTACCTACAGACTTAACTTTCCCCACTCTAAAACAAACTAAAAACACTTATAGGCACACTATCTCATTACAAACTTCCATCCTTTTCCCCTCCTTCCTTCCACAGCTAGATTTCTGGAAGGATTAGCCGATAGCCACTGTCAGTACTTTCTGCTTTTCTTTCATTCAATTCACTGCAGTTGACTTCTGCCATGATTTTGTGAAACTATAAAGGAAAGCTTCCTAGTTGCTGGATTCACTGGCCAATATTCACATAGCCTAAGTCTATTAATTGCTCTTATTTCTAAAAAGTTGCTCTTCTTGGACTCTGAGACTCTACTGTCTCCTCATTTTTATATCTTTCTTGCCTTTACCTTTCAGATGTCCCTCTTCTGTCCAACCCTTACTCATTGGGGTTCCACAGGATTATGTCCCAGTGTCTCATATTCTCACACAACATGGGAAAAGTCTGTCTACTTACATAACGTCAACTATCACCTATAGTTAATAAATTCCAAACTTTTTTTCCTCACCCGAGGATAAGCTTTTTATTGATTTTAGAGAGAGAAGGGAGAGGGAGAGAGACATAAATGTGAGAGAGGAGCATTGATTGGATGCCTCCCACATGCTCCCCAACTGGGGATTGAACCCTCAACCCTGGTATGTGCCCTGACCAGGAATTGAACCCCCCACCTTTCAGTGTGCAGGATGACACTCCAACCAACTGAGCCACACTGGCCAGGGCCCGAACTTTTAAACACTAGCCCCAAACTCCTTCTTAAGTTCAAGACCTCTATTTCCAAATTACTTTTAAGCCTCTCTACCTATAGGCTACAATGGTACCTTAAGCTCCACTGTTCTAAAATCAAACATTTTTGGCCCGGCTGGGCGTGGCTCAGCGGTTGAGCATCAACCTAGGATCCAGGAGATCGGGGTTCGATTCCCGGCCGGGGCACATGCCCAGGTTGCGGGCTCGATCAATGACTCTCTCATCATTGATGTTTCTGTCTCTCTCTCTCCCTCTCCTTTCCTCTCTCTGAAATCAATAAAGATATATTTTTTAAAAATAAAAATAAAATAAAATCAAACATTTTTTCTACAGTCCCACACAATCTATTGGATTCTTGGATTATATTCTCATTCTCAATCGCAAGCCAGGTTCCCAAAATAGAAACTCTTGCTTTTGCCCTAACTACCTCTTCTCCCTAACCTTGCACATTTAATCAATCAGCATGAAATTCTATTGATTCTACCTCATAAATATCATTTGGTCAAATCTGGCATTTCCCTTGCACTGCCACAATCTGGGTTCAGATTCTTATAATATCAGCTTAGGTTATTTACTACAATCCTGGCTAACTAGTCCTGCCACCATCCTCTCCCCACTCCAGACCGGTACAGTTTCTACACTGCTTTCGAAATGATCTTTACAAAACAAAACAAAAAACACTATTTTGACTCCCCAGTGCCTACAAGATGAAACCCAAACTCTTTGGTATAGCATATTAGGATCCAGTCTGGCTTCTGAGCTTCACTTTCTACCCCCACCCCAACTCCTGCTTACTAAACTTCTCACCAATCCACAAACACACCAGGCTCTTTTATGTTTCCATGTCTTAACACATTGTATTCCTTCTCCTAGAATGTCCTTCTCTCTCTTCCTCACCTGACAATGTCCTAGATTTCTGAGAAGAGGAAATTTGCTTTTTTCCCCTACACCATCCTCCTTCACCTTTAGCCACAAGATTTCAATCCCTGTTATCCCCATGTCTTTGCACACAAAATATGCCTATGTGACTTCTCAAGAAACAGAAACAAGCTATCGTGTGTTGAGCTGTTTTGCTAAGCAATTTATGTTCATTAGCTTATTTTAATCCTCAATCAGTACTATGAGGTAAGTACTATTGTCATTATTTTATGGATTAAAAAACGCTGAGATTTAGAGGGGTCAAAAAACTTTTCTATCTTGTAAATGGTGGGATTTAACCACTGTGCTCCAGACAATGTGTATTCCACACAAACGATTTCTGTCCTCTGTGTTACCATAGCACTCTGTTCACTTCTCTATAATGGTAGTTACCACACTACAATGCAATATTTCTGTTTACACAATATTATCCCCACTAGACTATAAAATCCATAGTGACAGCAACTAAGCCTTACGAATCTTTGTATCCCCCTCGTGTTTAGCACATTCTAAGTGCTCAGTAAATGCTCACTGTATAAATGAATTCTAAAACTTCTCCAGCAGTAGCCTTTTGGTTGCTGCCTTGATTTTCTTCTTGTTGCTGTATCCTTTCATTATTCATTCAACTATAAGCATTAAACACTGACAATTTGGTAGTATTTAATAAAGATCGGCTTTCATATACTAAGTGAATTTGTATGAAGTGATCAACAGAGGAAGAGATCAGAGTGCTTCTTTATTTTGGGAGTGACTTTATTCTGTAGCATTATGGATCATACTAATATTGCATTTTAAACTATTTTTCTGTATTAGATAAACATAGTACTGATGATGTGTATTATTTTAGGAATCAAGGTTTACAGTATAAAAGAAAGTAAGTACAATCACAGAATCAAGAATTTAGGAGCACCATTAAACATTACTGTTGAGCATGTTACTCAATCATGTTGATATTAACTCTTTTATTGGTATCATGAAGAATACAGAAACTGTTAAAGACAGAAGTTAAGAGACATTTTCTGACTCAAGGGGAATGTTAATATAATGAACCTATAAGTTCTGTCTGAACTTGAGTCAGATGAAACCATGTGAAATATCCAACATCCAATTGGATCTAATATTAAGGATCCTTAAGATCTATGAATATGAAAGAATGCACAATTCCATCAGGTCTTATGTCTTAAAATAAAATGCAAAGGACATTACTATGGAACATCAAGTTTAAGAGTCTGGAGAGATATTTACATATCTTAAGGTTTTAAAGTAAAGATATTTACATAACTTAAGATATTTACATACATATATCTTAAGATTTCAAAACTGAATCAATTGATCAACTTAGATAGAAGCTGCAGACATTTAGGGACAAAAAATACATAACATAAAAGTTGAATTCAAGGAAGTAAGCTAGGTGATCACTCCCCTATTTATGTATTTAGGCATATATTTATATATTACTTTTTCTTTTTTGTTTGGAGTATTTTAAAGAAAATAACAGATATCATATCATTTCACCCAGTTATTCTGCCCCTTGAAGTTAGGGAATCATTATCATGATCATATACTATAGAGTTCAGTGTTGCCCATTGGTGTCTAAAACAAGCTATCTCAGTCTCCCAGCCCAAGTAACTGCTAGTAAATAGCTACAGTTAACTGGTATTGTAACAACTTTTTTAAGTGGATAAACATCTTTTAATGTGAGAAGCTTTAAAATAAAGCAAAGAAATATTTGAGACCTATCATATGAATATTTTTGTGTTTAAAAGGTAACTTTGCATATCTGATGTTTTATATACTTGTCACCTGAGGATGGATCTGTTCTGGTAAAATGACAGCTTTGTAACCAATTTTAAATGTTTGAGCAATTCATTTTTATTTTTATTTTAAGGTAAAATCTTACTAAATTATTCTTTTTTAATCCAGCTTTATTGAAGCATGATTGGCAAACTGTGTATATTTAAAGTGTCCAACATGGTGATTTGATATATGTATACTTTGTGAAACGATTATCACAATCAGGTTAATTAACACATCTATCACTTTCAAGTACAAAATACAGTATTAATAACTATAGTCACCATGTTGTACGTTAGATCCTCAGAATTTGTTCATCTTATAACTAAATAACTGAAGGCTGATACCCTTTGACTAACATCTCCCCATCTCTCCCACCTCCTAGCCCCTGGTAACTACCATTCTGTTCTGCTTCTATGAGTTTGAGGGTGTGTTTTTTAAAGATTCCACATGTAGCCCTGGCCCATATGACTCAGTGGGTGAAAATCATCCAATGCACTGAAACGTTGCTGGGTTTGATTCCCAGTCAGGGCACATGCCCAGGATGTGGGCTCAATCTCCAGCCAGGGGCGTGTGCAGGAGGCAGCCGATTGATGATTCCCTCTCACATCAATGTTTCTATCTCTCTCTCCCTCTCCCTTCCTCTCTCTAAAAATCAATTTAAAATCTAAAATAAAAAAAGATTCCACATATAAGTGAGATCATACAGTGTTTGTCTTTCTCTGTCTGGATTCTACTTAGCATAATGTTGCAAACAGCAGGATTTCCTTTCTAATAGCTGAATATTTCAGTGTGTGTGTGTGTGTGTGTCTGTGTGTGTGTGTGTCTGTGTGTCTGTGTGTTCATGTGCATGCATATCACATCTCCTTTACCCATTCATCTGTTGATGGACATTTAAGTTGTTTCCATATGTTGGCTACTGTGACTAATGCTGCAATAAACATGGGAGTGTAGATATCTCTTTGAGATACTGATTTCATTTCAATCCCAGAACTGGGATTGCTAGATTATATGGTAGTTCTATTTTTAATTGTTTTGAGGAAGCTCCATATTGTTTTCCATAGTGGTTTACACTTCCATCAACAGTGTACAAGTGTTCCCTTTTCTTCACATCCTTGCTTATACTTATCTCTTGATATATATATATATATATATATATATATATATATATATATTATATATATGTCAGGAGTACTTAGTGAATTAACTTTCTCTTTCAGCAGCCTAATCTACTGATGCCTTCTTTTCAATTTATTAATGCTCTCAAGCCTTTGCCTGTTTTAAAAAAAATATTGCTCCTTCAACTGTGCTTTTTATTGTCTAGCTACTTTCTATATTGCCCTTTCCCTTTGCAAAACGTCTTTAAAAATTAGTTTGCATTTCCACACCTCTCATTCACTTTTTTAAAATTGGGAAATACTTTAAGAAACAAAAAGGGTAGAGAATAATATAATAAACACCCATGTACTCACAACTCAGCTTGTTAAATATTAATGTTTGCAAAATTTCCTTCCAGTTTTTAAATAAAACATTATTGCTACAATTTAAGTATCATGTGTACTTATCACTTCCCCATTCTTCTTCCTAGTTCCCCAGAGGTAACCACTATTCAGACTTTGATATCTCTTATTTCCACACATGTTTTGATATATATACTACATATATGTATCCCTAAAAATACAGTAATGGGAAATGTGGGATCAGCAGCCCCCAATGAATCCACATCTGTGAATCCACACCATTGGGTAGTCTCCACATTGACTCTGGATTTGGCCATGTGATTTGCTTTGGCCAATATGATATTACAAATGCGATGCAAACAGGAGCATGAAAAGCACTTGTACATTGGTGCTTGCCGCCATAAGAACAGGTTCAAAACTTCTAGAGAGGTCACATGGAAGAAAATCTAGGTACCCTGGCTGATAGTTTACCAACTGCTAGGCATAAGTGAGGTCATCTTAAATCATCCAGCCCCCACCAAGCTGCCAGCTGACTGGCACAACATGAGGCAGCCTAGTCAAGACCAGCAGAAGAAATGCCCAAGTAAGTCTAATTCAAATTGTCCACAGAATTTTGAGCAAATTAATGTTGTTTTAAGTGACTAAGTATTGGGGTGGTTTAGCTTTATGGTGGTGGTATATTATACATGGCATATCACAAGCACATATCACAATTTTTGCTTCTTCATATTAAGATTTTTCCATGTTTATACATATAGCTTATAGTTCACTCATTTTAACTAACTTTAATAAAGAATTCTTTTATATAAATATACTACAATTTACTTATCCATTCGATTACTAATGGACA
Source organism: Miniopterus schreibersii (assembly GCF_964146895.1). Lineage (NCBI taxonomy): Eukaryota > Metazoa > Chordata > Mammalia > Chiroptera > Miniopteridae > Miniopterus > Miniopterus schreibersii. The sequence continues at coordinate 57,870,278 of NC_138104.1, read as the reverse complement.
TTTATGCTTCTCGTTTTTCACTACTATAAGCAATATTGCAATGAACATTCCTGTATGAGTCTTTTAGCACTAGGAGTGGAATTACTGGGTTGAAAGATGAGGACATTTTCAACTTTACTATATATTGCCAAATTGTTTTCCAAAGAGGTTGTATAGGTCCTCAATCCTTTATCTATAACACAAAAGTATTTTTCATAAGTTGGCCTTTTCACTTTGTTTATGATGTTTTAGTATTTTGTTATTTATAAGGTTTTTTCATTTTAATGTAGTCAAGGTTATCAGTTGTTTCCTTTATTGTTGTCCTTTACCTCACTACTCAACCCACTATAAACTGGCTCCTAAATGATACCACCCGATAAAACTGCTCAGTAAGGTCACCAACTATCTTTTAAAAATTAAATCTCATGGACATTTTCTAATACAGCTAAACAACTAGTTGACCTCTGCAGCATTTGACATTCATTTTTTCTACCTTAGAAATTTTACCTCCCTTAGCTTCTTTGACACCACTCTCTCCTTATCTCTCTGAATCTCTCTCAACCAGTGGTCTATACACCATTAGTGGGATACAGCAATGTGCAGTGGGACTCAGAGTTGTTGGTTTTTTGTGCGTTTGTTTGTTTTTTGTTTTGGGGACTCAGAGGTTTGTTTTGTTTTTGTTTTTAATCCTCACCCAAGGATATTTTTTCCATTGCTTTTCAGAGAGAGTGGAAGGGAGAGAAAAACATCGATATGAGAGAGACACATCAACTGGTTGGCTCCCTGACCCCAGATCGAACCTGCAACCCAGGTACGTGCCCTTGACTGGAATGGAACCAGGGCTGACCTCTAACCAGGGAGCCAAACCGACTAGGATGGGGACTCAGAGTTTTAGTAAAAATTACCAAGAACCTGTGTACCCTTATGTGCATCTGTGTAATTTGTGCTAGATATAGTAGGTGTGATATATCATTAAAAACTTACTGTGCAATAACATTGATGAGTAATTTCCAAATGGATTCTATACAACAATGATGTGGCATGAATTCCAATGAACTTAGGAGATAAATTATATATCTGCTTTCCCTTACACTAATTGTTAACTTTTTTCTCTCCAAGTCTCTAAGTGTTCCTAGACTAGCATAGAGTTATCTGCTGATTAAGGTCTATCTTCCCAAGAAGGTACACTTAGTCATAGCATTCACAATACCAGCATGAAATAAAGGTCAGGTACTGAAAAAAACTTGTGCAATGTTTTAGGCAAGAATCATAAATGTTAAAACTAGTGGGTGAAAGTTTGGTGAGAAACAAGATAGTTTCTAAATATCCCTCTACGAATTATTAGTTGCAAAGGGAAGAACAGTAACTTTATAGTAGAGAAACCTGGCTGAATTTACTTTAACCAATTGATCAAAGTTAACATCACCAGTAATGGCACAAATAGATATCGTGATGCACTGAGAAAGACACAAATTACTTCTGTGGTATTCTTTTTGAAAACACATAACTTGAATCTAATAGTGTGGAAACACCAGACAAATCCAAAATTAGGGGCATTCTACAAAATAACTGGTCTGTACTCTTAAAAATATACCAATGTCATGAATGACAAAGAAAGGCTGAGCACTATTCCAGATTAAAAGAAATTAAATTTCACCCTAGCCAGTTTTGCTCAGTGGTTAGAGCATCGGCCCGTGGACTGAAGGGTCTTGAGTTTGATTCCGGTCAAGGGATGTACCTTGGTTGCAGGCTTGATCCCTGGCCCAGTCAGGAGGCAACCAATTGATGTGTCTCTCCCACCTCTCTCTCTCTGTCTCTCTTTCTCTCTCTCTCTCTCTCTCCTTCCACTGTCTCTGAAAAGCAATGGAAAAAAATATCCTCAGGTGAGGATTTAAAAAATAATAATAAATAAATAAATAAAACTAAATTTGAAATTTCCTCAGAATTTTAAACATAGAATTACTATATGATCCAGCAATTCCACTTTTAGATACATACCCAAAGAACTGAAAACAGGTGTTCAAACAAAACCTTGAACATGTTTAAAGCAGCAGTATTCACAATAGCTAAAAGGTGGAAACAACCCAAATGTCCCTCAACAGATGAAGGATAAACAAAATGTGGTATACAATGGATTATTATTCAGCCCTAAAAAGGAATGAAGTACTGATATATGCTACAATGTGTACAGATCTTGAAAACATAAGCTAAGTGAAAAAAGCCAGACACAAAAGGTCACATATTGTATGATTCCATTTGTATAAAATATCCAGAATAGGCAAATCCACAGAGACAGAAAGCAGGCTGTTGGTTGCCAGGGACTGGGCATTGGCAGTAGGGGCAAGACACTGATTAAAGTATGTGGGGTTTTATTTAAGAGTAATGAAAGTACTTTGGAATTTGATAGAAGTGGTAGTTTCATAGCATTGTGAATATACACAATGCCATCGGATCATTTACTTTAAAATAGTGTTATGTGAATTTCACCTCAAGTTTTAAAAAAGCAACTAAAAGAGACATGTCAACTCAGTGTAACCTATTATCCAAGCTTGTATCATGAATTAGACATATTTTTCTTTACTATAAAGGGCATTAGTGAGATAAAGGGTAAAATTTGAATAAGACCTGTAGGCTAGATAGTGGTATGTATTGATGTTAATTTCCTGATTTTGATCATTGTACTGTAGTTATGTAACAGAATGTCCTTGTTTTTAGGAAAAGTGCTCTGAAATATTTAGGGGTAAAGGACATTATGTCTATAATTTGCATGATTCAGAAATAAATGGAGAGCGAGAGGAAGGGCGGGAGAGAAGAGAGGAGGAAAGGGAGGAGGAAGGTGGGAGGAAGAAGGAATAATAAGGCAAATGTAATAAATAAAATTTTACATTTGGGAAATCTGAGTGAAAAATATAAGGTAATTATATATAGAGTGTCTCCAAAAAATGTATACACACACTTTGAATAATTATAAAGGCAGCGTTTATTAAAATGCATTTCATTTTGAAAGAGTACAGGGAGAAACAAGATGGCAGCGTAGGTAGCAGCTGCACCCGTCGCCTCCCGCAACCACACCAAAATTACAACTAAAATACAGAACAACCATCACTCAGAGCCTCCTGAAATCTGGCTGAACAGAAGCCCTACAACCAGGGAACTGAAGGAGCATCGAGACCGGTAGGAGGGGCGGAGATGCGGGCAGGTCGGGGCTGAATCGCAGAGATGCAGCCGCGGGCCCACACCCGGTGCCGAGGTTGAAACCCGGGAGGGAATCTCGGAGGTGGGGGTTTCCCAGAGGAACGAAAGGTCCCAGCCCCACAACAGGCCCCCAGCCCAGGGCTTCAGGGCCAGGAGGAGACGTCCCCACAACTCCAGGCTGTGAAACCAGCAGGGACTGTGGCTGATGGTCATGGAGGCTGCGGGAGCCCCAGCAGCTCCTCTTAAAGGGCCAGCACACAGACTCACTCAGAGGCGCTCCCTCTGAGCCCAGCGCTGGTCAGAAGCCTGAAAGAAACCTGGGAAACTTGGGGAGGAACTAACCCGCCTGACATTGGGGCGAGAGGTGGAGGGGCAGCTTCCTCCCAGGCAGAAGAGCTGGCAGAGGTCATTGCTCCTTTGGCGAGTCCTCCCCGCACACAGCTGGCAAGCAGGAGCCATATTTGAATTGCCAGCGCCTAACTCACACCTTTGGCCCACCCAATGATTCCCGGAGGCCCTGCCCCTCCCCACCTGCAGGCTCATCCAAGCCATTTCCAGTGGCTTTTCTGTGTAAGTGGCATCTTGAGCCCCATGCTTAGGACTTTCCTAAAATATCTCAAACAAGCAGCATTGTGCCCCATATGGCTTGATAAGTAGCACCAGGCCTGGCACTAGTGGCAGCCTGCATTGGCTCATAGCTTGGCCTCTCCTGGGCAATGCCAAGCCCAGCACAAGTAGCAGCCAACTACAGTTTGCTGTGTAGCTCATGCTGGGTGGCCCTGGGCAAGGCACTGGCTGAGGCTGACTTTGTACCTCCCAGGAGGCCTCAGAGACAGTCCACCTGGTGGTCAGACTTGACCACGCTGGATTACAACCCTACCACGTCCACGAGTGACACACTCAACGGGGGCACTTGGTGAACACCAAAGCTCCACTGAAGTAAATCCTGCTCCATAGGGGTGTCTCCAGCACAGCAACTCTTTAGCTGTAGTTGCAGGTGATCTTCACAGCTGATTGGTCTGAGGGTCAATTCCTCCCAGTGATGCCAAAAGCAACGAAGGCTCAACAACAACAGGAAAGTGCACACAGCCCACACAGGGGAGCACCTAGAAGGCCCAGCTCAGGTGACTGGGAAGGCTGAGCCCCTGGGCCCTACAGGACACCTACTACACAAAGACACTCTACAAATTCCAGGAGACATAGCAGCTCTACCTAATACATAGAAACAAGCACCAGGAAGCAGCCAAAATGCAAAGGCAAAGAAACATGTCACAAAGGAAAGAACAGAAGAAATCTCTAGAAAAGGAACTAAATGAAATAGATCCAAACAAGCTATCAGATACAGAGTTCAGAATAATGGTTATAAGGATGCTCAAGGATATTAGTAAGAGTATGACAAAAATAATTGAGAAAATCGATGAAATAATAAAGAACCAATTTGAAATGAAGGCTACATGAACTGAAATGAAGAATAATTTACAGGGAATCAACAGTAGAGTAGAGGACGCTGAGAATCAAATCAGCACTTTGGAACATGAAGACACAAAAAACACCCAACCAGAAGAGCAAAAAGAAAAAAGAATCCAGAAATATGAAGATAGTATAAGGAGCCTCTGGGACAACTTCAAGAGGCCCAACATTCATATTATTGAGGTGCCAGAAGGGGAAGAAAAAGAGCAAGAAATTGAAAACCTATTTGAAAAAATAATGACAGAAAACTTCCCCTACCTGGGGAAAGAAATAGACTTACAAGTCTAGGCAACACAGAGGGTCCCAAACAACACAAACCCAAAGAGGTTCACAGCAAGACACGTCATAATTAAAATGCCAAAGGTTAAAGACAAAGAGAGAATATTAAAAGCAGCAAGAGAAAAGCAGTTAATTACATACAAGGGAGCACCCATACGACTGTCAGCTGATTTCTCAACAGAAACTTTGCAGGCCAGAAGGAACTACAACCAAGATTACTCTACCCAGCAAAGCTATCATTCAGAATTGAAGGTCAGATAAAGAGCTTCTCAGACAAGGAAAAGCTAAAGGAGTTCATCACCACTTAACCAGCACTACAGGAAATGTTGACGGGTCTTCTTTAACAAGAAGCTAATGAACAAAAGAATCTGATGAACTAAATAGATCCAGAGACATTGACACATGTAACAGACGATCATATTTCAGAGGGAAGAGCGAAGGGGGGTGGAGGGTGGGAAGAGATTGACCAAAGAAGTTATATGCATATATGCATAACAATGATGAGGTGAAGGCCTGGGGAGGGGGTGGGAGCAAGGTGGAGGAATTCAATTGGGGTGGGGGGGAAGGGGTTACCTGTAATACTTTCAACAATAAAGATAAATTTAAAAATAATAATAAAATAAAGTATATTTCATTTTCAAAATTGAGCTATCAGCTATTAAAGTGTGTATACATTTTTGGGGACACCTTGTATACCAGACAGTCTCTCACGATGGTTCGACTTACAATTTTTTTATTTCACAATGGTGCAAAAGTGATATGCATGATAACTTACGTGAGATATTCAACTCTTTATTATAAAATAGGCTTTGTGTTAGATGATTTTGCCCAACTCTAGCTTACTATAAGTGTTCTGAGCACATTTAAGGTAGGCTAGACTAAGCTATAATGTTTGTTTTGGTAAGTTAGGTGTATTAAATGGCATTCACTGACACTGTGTGTATTCAAGCTCTGATATTTTTTACCTGAATTATTCTAACTGGTCTTCATGCTTCGTTTTGTCTCCTACCAATCCAGCTTTCACATGGCCACCAGAGTGAGTTCTCTAAAATAAAAATTTGACCATGAGTGCTCTATTTAAAATCTAACTGATCTCCCTGCCTTGGCTTGTTTCCTTCCAATCCACTTTCTACACTGCCACCAGGATGGCTCTTTCTAAAATATACATGTAATTATATCACTTCTCTGCTTAAAATCCTGCCATGATTCTCCATTGGCACATGCTGATCTTTACAGCCTCATCTCTTGCACATTAACAATATACTACTTGAAGGTCCTTACACATTAACAATATACTACTTGAAGGTCTCCCCAAATACTATACTCGTGCACACTATTCTCTCCCCCTCCACCCACCTGCCCTCCTCCATCCCTCTGACATTCGTTAATCTCATCTATGCTTCCATGTCATTGAATCTATTCTATTCATCAGAGTTTATTAAGTTCTTTAGATTCCATGTATAATCAAGATCATGTGATGTTTGTCTTTCTCTGCCTGGTTTATTTCGCTTAGCATAATTTTCTTCAGGTCCATTCATACTGTCCCAAAGGGTACGAGATTCTTCTTCTTTACAGCTGCGTAGAAGTCCATGTTTCCTTCTACTTTATTGAACAAATAGTGTATGTTCATAACAACTGTTTTAATTCCTTGTCTATTAATTCTATCATCTGTGTTATTTCTTGGTCTGTATCTATTGATTGCATTTACTCATATTTTCTTGTTTTGTATACCAGATCATATGTGATTGGATGAAAGGCATTGTGGATTTTATGCTGTTGAGTGCTGATTTTTTTCTTTTTTTTTATTGTTCAAAATATTACAGATGTCTCCTTCTGCCCCCATTTACCCCTTCCACCTCGCACCCACTCCCCAACCCAGGCTCCACCACACTATTGTCTGTGTGCATGGGTTATGCGTATGTGGATATAAATTCTTTACTTAATTTCTCCCTACCCACCCACCCCCAACTTCCCTCTGAGATTCATCAGTCTGTTCCATGCTTCTGTGTCACTGAATCTATTTTGTTCATCAGATTTTTATGTTCTTTAAATTCCACATATAAGTGAGATCATGTGGTATTTGTCCTTCTCTGCCTGGCTTACTTCGCATAGCATAATTTTCTCCAGTTCCATCCAAACAGTCTCAAAGGGTGTGAGATCCTTCTTCTTTATAGCTGTATAGTACTCCAGGGTGTAAATGTCCCACAGTTTTTTATCCACTCATCTACTGATGGGTACTTGGGCTGCTACAGATCTTAGCTACTATAAATTGTGGTGCTATGAACATAGGGGTGCACAGATTCATTCTGATTAGTGTTTCAGAATCCTTAGGATATATTCCTACAAGTGGGATCACTGGGTCAAAGGGCAGTTCCATTTTTAATTTTTTGAGGAACCTCCATACTGTTTTCCATAGTGGTTGCACCAGTCTGCCTTCCCACCAGCAGTATACCAGGGTTCTCCTTTCTCCACATCTTCACCAGTAATATCATTTGTTCATTTGTTGATGGTAGCCATTCTTACAGGTGTGAAGTGATACCTCATTGTGGTTTTAATTTGCATCTCTCTGATGATTAGCAACGTTGAGAATTTTCTCATGTGTCTCTTGGCCATCTGTATGTCCTCTTTGGAGAAGTGTCTATTTAGGTCCATTGCCCATTTTTATATTGGATTTTTTGACTTCCACTTGTTGATTTGTATGAGCTTTTTGTATACTTTGGAAATTAGCCCCTTATCAGATTCATCCTTGGCAAATATGTTCTCCCATACCATGGGGTTCCTTTGTATTTTCAGGCTGATTTCTCTTGCTTTGCAGAAGCTTTTTTGTTTGATGTAGTCCAATTTGTTTATTTTTTATTTTGTTTCTCTTGCCCTAGGAGATGTATCAGTGAAAATTCCACTACGTGAGATGTCTGTGACTTACCGCTTATGTTTTCTTCTGGGAATTTTATGGTTTCGTGACTTACATTTAAGTCTTTTATCCATTTTGAATTTATTCTTGTGTATGGAGTAAGTTCGTGATCTACTATGATTTTTTTGCATGTACCTGTCTGATCTTCCCAGCACCATTTATTAAAGAGACTGCCTCTACTCCTTTTTATGTTCTTGCCTCCTTTTCAAATATTAATTGACCATAACGGTGTGGGTCTATTTCTGGGGTCTCTGTTCTGTTCCACTGATCTATATGTCTGTTGTTGTACCAATACCAGGCTGTATTGATTGCAATGGCTTTGTAGTACAGTTTGATATATGGTAAAGTGGTCCCTCCAACTCTGTTCTTCTTTCTGAAGATGGCTGCAGCTATTCGGGATCTATTCTGTTTCCATATCAATTTTTGAAATATTTGTTTTAGATCTGTGAAATATGTGTTGGTATTTTAATAGGAATTGCATTGAATATCATTGTAATGATATTAATTCTTCCAATCCATGAACATGGTATATTCTTCTACTTGTTTATATCTTTCTCTATTTCTTTTTCCAGTGTCCCGTAGTTTTCCTAGTACAGGTCTTTTACGTCCTTGGTTAAGTTTATTCCTAGGTATCTTAATTTTTTTTAGCTGCAATGGTAAATGGTATTTCTTTTTTAGTTTCTCTTTTTGAGAGTTCATTGTTGGTGTGTAAAAATGCTGTTGATTTTTTCATGTTAATTTTGTATCCAGCTACCTTGGCGAATTCGTTTATCAAATCTAGTAGTGTTTTGGTGGTGTCTTTAGGGTTTCCTATGTACAGTATCTTGTCATCTGCAAATAATGACAGTTTTACTTCCTCCTTTCCAATTTGGATATTTTTTATGTGTTTTTCCCTAGTGATGGCTGTGGCAAGGACTTCCAGTAGTATGTTAAATAAGAGTGGTGAAAGGGGACAACCCTGTCTTGTTCCTGTTTTTAAGGAAAATAGTTTTAGTTTTTGATCATTGAGTATGATGTTGGCTGTAGGTTTGTCGTATGGGGCCTTTATTATGTTGAGGTATGTTCCCTCTATTCCCACTTTGCTGCGTTTTTATCAAAAATGGGTGCTGGATTTTTGTCAAATGCTTTTCTGTATCTATTGATAGGATCATATGATTTCTGTTTTCATTTTGTTTATCTGGTGTATCACGTTTATTGATTTGCAAATATTATACCAACCTTGCATCGCCAGAATAAATCCCACTTGGTCATGGTGTATGATCTTTTTAATGTATTGCTGGATCCAGTTTGCTAGTATTTTGTTGAGTATTTTAGCATCTATGTTCATTGGGGATATTGGCCTGTAATTTTCTTTCTTTGTAGTGTTTTTATCTGGTTTTGAGATTAGGATAATGCTCGCCTCATAAAAAGTTTGGGAGTTTTCCTTACTCTTGAATTTTGTGGACTAGTTTGAGAAGAATAGATATTAATTCTTCTTTGAATGTTTGGTAAAGCTTGCCTGTAAATCCATCTGGTCCAAGACTTTTGTTTGCTGGGAGTTTTTGATTATTGCTTCAATTTCATTAGTTATCAGCCTATTCAGGTTTTCTGATTTTTCCTGATTCAGCTTTGGAAGACTGTATGCTTCTAGGAATTTGTCCATTTCACCTATGTTGTCCAGTTTGTTGGCTCATAATGTTTTCTTACAATCCCTTGTATTTCTGTTGGGTCAGTTGTTATATCGCCTCTTTCATTTCTGATTTTATTTATTTGGGTCCTCTCTCTTTGTTTCTTAGTGAGTCTGGCTAAAGGTTTATCAATCTTATTTATCTTTTCAAATAACTAGGTCTTGGTTTCATTGATCTTTTGTATTTTTTTTTTAGTCTCTATGTCATTAATTTCTGCTCTGATCTTTATTATTTCCTTCCTTCTACTTCCTCAGGGCTTTTCTTGCTGTTCTCTTTCTAATACTTTTAGTTGTTGTGTAAGATGGTTTCTTAGAGCTTTTTCTTCTTTCTTGAGGTATACTTGTAATGCTATGAACTTTCTTCTCAAGACTGCTTTCACTGTATCCCATGGATTTTGGGTTGTTGTCTGCTCATTTTCTTTTTTTTCTAGGAAGTTTTTTATTTCTTCCTTGATCTCCATGGTAACCCATTCATTGTTTGATAACATGCTACTTAGCCTCCATGTGTTTGAATATTTTTTAGTTTTTTTTTATAGTGGTTGATTTTTAGTTTCATGCCATTCTGATCCAAGAAGATGCTTGATATGATTTCCATCTTCTTGAACCTGTAAAGACTTGTTTTGTGCCCTAACATGTGGTCTATTTCTGAGAATGTTCCATGTGCACTTGAGAAGAATGTGTATTCTGCTCCTTTGGGATGAAATATTCTGTAAATGTCAATTAAATGCATTAGCTCTAGTGTGTCATTTAAGGTCTCTGTTTTTCTCTGTTGACTTTTTTTTGTCTTGATGATCTGTCCAATGAAAACAGTGGGGTGTTAAAGTTTGCCACTATGATTGTGTTGCTATCAATCTCCCCGTTAAAGTCCATTAAGAAAATTTTTAAAATATATTCAGGTACTCCTATATTGGGTGGATATATATTTATAAGGGTTATTTCCTCCTGTTGGATTTATCCCTTTACTATTATGTAATGACCTTCTTTGTCTCTTGTTATGGTCTTTACTTTGAAGTCTATTTTGTCAGAAATAAGTATTGCTATTCCAGTTTTTTTGTTCGTTTCCATTTGCATAGAACATTGTTTTCCTTCCCTTCACTTTCAGCTTCTGTGAATCTTTTGCTTTCAGGTAGGTCTCTTGTAGACAGCATATATATGGGTCCTGTTTTCTTACCCATTCAGCTACCCTATGTCTTTTGATTGGAGAAATTAATCCATTTACATTTAAGGTTATTATTGATATATACTTATTTAATCCCATTTTTCCCTTTATGCTGATGTACCTTTCTCTAAATATTCCTTCTTCTTAAAGCAGTCCTTTTAGCATTTCTTGCAGTGCTGGTTTGGGGATACTCAACTTCTTTAGCCTTCTTTTATCTCAGAAGCTCTTTATTTCACCTTCAATTTTAAATGATAGCCTCACTGGATAAAGCAGTCTTGGTTTCAGGTTCTTGCTTTCCGTTACTTTGAGAACTTCATGCCAATTCCTTCCGTCCTGAAGTGTTTCTGTTGAAAATATGCTGCCAGCCTTATGGGGGTCCTCGTGTAGGTCACTGCTTATCTCTTTCTTGCAGCCCTTAATATTCTCTCTTTGTCCTTAACATTTGCCATTTTAATTGTGATGTGTCTTGGAGTGGGTCTCTTTGGGTTCCTCTTGCTTGAAACTCTCTGTGCTTCCTGAACTTGTGTGGCTTTCTCCAGGAGAGGGAAGTTTTCTGTCATTATTTCTTCCACCAGGTTCTCTATCCCTTGCTGACTTTCCTCTCCTTCTGTACCCCTATGATGCAAATGTTGTTTTGCTTCATGTTGTCCCAAAGTTCCCTTTAACTATCCTCATGCTTTTTGAAGTGTTTTTTCTTTTTGCTACTCTGATTGTTTTTTTCTACCTTATCTTTTCATTCACTTATTCTATCCTCTGCTTCATTGAGCCTGCTTTTAATTCCTCCCAGTATATTCATATATATATATATATATATATATATATATATATATATATATATATATATATATATATATATATATGACAACTGTTTGTTTTCCATCAACCTTATTTCCATTCTGTTAAGAGTTTGTGGAAGAACAGCTTAGGATCACTCAGTGGTTGTTCCTACCCATTCAGTGGCCTGAGCAGTGGGGGCTTCAGACCAGTCTTCAGTGGCAGGCTGAGCGCTCCAGTCTTCAGTAGGAAACTGCTGAATGGGCACAGAAGGCACCTGCATGCCTTCAGACCAGTCTGTGACCTCAGGCTGAGCAGCAGTGAACTCAGGAACTGGAGCAGTCCATTCACCCTGAAATTCCTCCTTGGTCACAGCCTTTTCGGCAGCAGCCTGCTCTTCTTTTTCAATATCTTCAGGATCCCTGCAGAAGTAAAGATCAGGCATGACCTCCCATCGGTGTTCACGGGAGATGGTGCCACACATGTGCAGTACTTCTCGGGTTAGCATCCACCACATCGGACCCACTGAGTGAGCCCCTTTGTTGTTGCAAGGGATGGCAATGTCCACATAGCGCAGAGGAGAGTCTGTGTTGCACAGAGTGATGGTAGGCAGGTTCACATAAGACGCCTCTGTGAGAGGTTGGTGGTCAGCCTGGAGATCAGTGACCACCAGAAGTCTCGGCTCCCGGAAGGTGGCCTGGATCTGATTGGTGAAGGTTGCAGGAGTGAAGCGGTGGGCAATAGGAGTGGCTCCAGTGGCAGCAGCGAACTTCAGCACAGCTCACTGGCCAGTATTCCTGAACGATATGACACTGACATCAGCAGGGTTTTCAGTGGCAACAATGGCACGAGCTGCCAGCAGAAGCTTCTCCCAGGTTCTCTTCAGATTTATGATGTAGATGTCATCACTCTTCCTTTTGTAGATGTACTGTTCCATTTGGAAGTCAAGGTTGGTGCCGCCTAAGTGGGTTCCCGCTGCAAGGAATTTGAGGACATCCTCCTCCTTCATTTGCAGGACATCAAGGGCTCTGGACATTGTGAAAGTTTCCCTTTAAGTTACGTGGGAACCGAGAACAATGCCATATGGACCCCTCTCAAGGTAGCGCGGAAAATCTCATATATATCTTTTTTCATGCTGATAAATTTTTCACTAAGTTCCTGGACCTTCCCATTAAGTGTCTTGTGGTTCTCATTAATTTTCTTGAGCATCTTTATAATCATTACTCTGAACACTATTTCTGACAACTTGCTTAACTCCATCTCATCAAGGTTTTTCTGGTGATTTTTCCTTTTCTTTAGTTTGGGGTTGTTTCTTTGTCTCCTTATTTTAGTGACTCTTAGTGCTTGTATCTTTATATTAGATATATTTCCTGTCTCCCAGTCTTGTGGAGTGGGATTTTGTAGTGTATGTCCAGTGGGGCCAGAGGTGTGTTTTCCTTATACTTCTGAGCTATATGTTCTAAGCATGCCCCTTTTGTGGGTGTCCCTTTTGTGGGTTCTTTGGGCTCTTTTGTTGTGATTGGGTCTAGGTTGTTGTTCACCCATTCATGGGAGGACCCTCCTTTCAGGTTGGATAACTGTGAGGCTCAACCACAACCACATCATCTGAGCTGTTGTACAGGTGCTGACAGGTCAAAACAAAACACAACCAAACTGCCAAGAAACAAATAGGAACATACAAAATATCCTGACAATCACAATGAAAACCACCCAAGAGAAAGTAGAATTGGGAGAGTGAAACGAGAACACAAATACTAAAGCAAAAAAAAGAGAGAAAAGGATATTATTGGAACTAGTAAAAATAATAAAATAAAATACAAATTAAAAAAATAGAGAAGCTACTGGGGGATAAAAGGGCCAGAGAAAAGGTTCTAAAGGAAAGAAGGGCGAGCAAAAAAAATAAGGGTAGAGAGTAGAAATAGGAAAATGGTTGAAAAGAAAAAAAGGAAAAAGAAAAAGACAAACACAAGCAAACCAACAACAACAAAAAAAGACAAGAAGACTGAGACAAAAAGGGGGAGAAAAAGAAAGAAAAAAATTATGTCAGTGGAACAAGAAGAGAGAGAGAGAGGTAAAGCAAGGGCAGGGAAGGAGTCTAATAGCTTATGTTGTCTGAAGCTCACTGTTTTGTATGCTGATTTCGGGTCTCCTGGGAGGTATTTGTGTGTCAACCAATATCAGGAGCTGTCTTGGTTTGGCTCTGGTGTCCTTAGGTAGTTGGCTGGTCTGAGGCTTTCTGTGGACCACCTCCACTTGTCAGCTATTTTGCCTCCCCCTGTGGTTGCCTGGTCTTACTCCAGCATCTTCTGAAAAGTCTTTCAGGTATAGGCCAGCTAGTGTAGCTCCGGATATTGCCCCCCTTACTTAGAGGTTTCCCTGACAGGCACTCACTATGGGGAGGTTAGTTTCTGCTTCAAGACCAAGTCCTCAGTCTCTACCGTATCTTCCAATTCTAGTTCCCCATATAATGGCCTGCTGCAGGTTCAGATTGAATTCTGTCTGTTTCCTTTTCTGTACAGGCATTTCAGTGGCCTGGACTCAGTGGGTTTGATCAAAAGAGACTCTGGTGAGCATGTTGCCTGCCCAGCCCCCAGAAGGGATTTTCAGCTTTTCCTGCAGTTCCCAAACAATAGTCCCTGAGAGTCTTATTCTTTTATAGTCATCCTGTGAGCTGTTCTCCCTTCCCACTCAGGACTGTGCCCTGCAGGGGATATCTGGGTCTTCACTGAGCTGTACCAGCCCCTTTCCTGTGTGAGAGGTGTGTGTGCTCTGCCCCTCCCTTCCCAGATCTGGTTGGCTGATCTCACAGGACACTCAGTTAAAACTCTCCACAATGCAGGCATAAATCCCAGCTTTCGCTGGTCTGTCTCCCCAGTACAAACCAGGAAGGTGGATGCCCACTCAGCAATCAAAAACTCAAAAACACACAAAGCAACAAACGGGTGGAGAACCCACCCTGGGGGGTCCCAGCGCCCCCGTGCCTCAGAACCAAGCAGGTGCGGTCACAAAGTCAGCCCCACATAGGTCCCCTGCACAGATGATTTCAGAAAAGCTGGGACAGCTCCTTGCATGCTATCCCAGCTCCCCTTAGAGCAGGTCAAAAATCTCCAATTCACCTCATTGGTAGCTCCGGCGGTTGGAGACCCAATCTGCCCCACCTGCGGCTCCTGTCCTCTTGCTGGAGGCAGGAGGGCTCTCTTCCCCTTCCCTGTGCTACACAGTTCAAATGCTTTCTGGGGTTCTACACAATGCCTTACAGGAAAGCAGAGGGTCCCTGTAGGTGGCTGCTGAGTGCAGCCCTCTGGCTCCTTTCTATTCGGAAGCCACACCCTGAAGGACAGCCTTTCCTGTAGTCAGTACTGGAGGTGAGTTTCCTGTCCCTGCTGCTGCCATTAGGCATGCTATTTCACTGGAAGGCACAATTCCCTCCTCGCAGGCACACTGTTCCCCTGGCTCCCTCTGCTTGCCCTGCACGGGCTCTCCTTCCTTTCTTCTTTGCTCTGGATTTGAGATCCCAGCTTTTGGGTGCCAGTACACACTCCCAAGGGGAGAGAGCTTTGTAGTCTCTAACCCTTGGGCCTCACAGCTGAGCACTATCTTCAGGGGGTCTCCCCCTTTCTACACCCTCATCTTTCCAGACTCTATGATGTTTCTTCAGTGCTCCTTACTCGAAATATGTCCACTCAGATATATTTCCTTTGTTTTTCCAAGCCTTATGCAGTATTTTAGCTGTAAATCAAGTTCATGGCTGGGAGCAAGGGGGCTCTGCTTCTTGTCAGAGTGCCACCATCTTCCCTCCTCCTGGATTTTTTTTCTTTATCATTCCTTTAAATACTTGTGAGATTTGTTCTGGAATACAACTAAGTTACTCAGAAACAGTTTAATCCTTTCAAGGCTTTCTCTTAAGTTTTTTTAGGTAGGTACTAGACCAACCATTAGTCTAGAGCAAATTTGTCACCACTACTGAGGAAATATTCTTCTCCTTTTTTCTCTTTGTCTTTCTGGTTCTCTTTATGTGCAAGTCTCTCCACTTTGGTACTGTGTCCTGTGAATTTAAACCACTTCAGCCTTCCTGAATTCTCAGCTCTGTCTCCTAAACTCAGAGAACTCAGAGAGACTACTAGGCTCTAACTAGGCTCTCTCTCTCTGAACTGCTGTTTCATATTTTGTCCAGTTTTGTAGTTTTTTTTAAAGCATCACTTTAATCAACAAATTAAGGACATAATGGACAACTTCACAGAACAGAAATAAGACAGTTCCAAGACACCAGAGTGTAACATTGTAGCAGACAGGTTAATATTCTTCACCCTCATCCTCTCTCTCACACTATCTGCCCCAACTTCCTCATAATCCTGCTCAAGGATCTCCATGTCTTCATGAGCCTCAGAAAACTATCTTGCCTCCATGCTCTCATCCACATACCAGTGAACAAAGGCATGCTTGGTGTACTTCAGGTCAAATTTGTGGTCCAGGTGAGCTCAAGCCTCAGCAACAGCTGTGGTGTGGCTCAGCATGCACACAGCTCATTGTACTTTGGCCAGGTGTCCATGAGGTATCACAGTAGGAGGCTGGTAATTATTGCCAACTTTGAAGTCAGTGGTGCACCAGTTCACAAACTAGATAGTACACTTGGTCTTGATGGTGGCAATGGCAGCATTAACATCTTTGGGGACCACGTCACCATGGTACAACAGGCAGCAAGCCATGTATTTACCATGGCGAGGGTCACATTTCACCATCTAATTGGCTGGCTCAAGGCATGCATTGGTGATCTCTGCTACAAAAAGCTGTTCATGGTAGGCTTTCTCAGCAGAGATGTCAGGGGCATATGCAGCCAGAGGGAAATGGATGTGGGGGTAGGGCATCAGGTTGATCTGGAATTCTTTCAATATTCAGGGCTCCATCAAACTTGAGGAAAGCAGTGATAAAGGACACAATCTGGCTAATAAGGCAATTAAGGTTAGTGTGGTTTGGGTACTCAAAATCAAGGTTTCTACAACAGATGTCATAGATGGCCTCATGATCAACTATGAAGGTATAGTCAGAGTGCTCCAGGACTGGTGTGGGTGGTAAGGATGGATTTGTAGGGCTTAACTATGGCTGTGGAAACCTGGGGAAGGGGGTGATAAATGGAGAACTCCAGCTTGGACTTCTTGTCATAATTCACAGAGTGATATTCCACCAGCAGAGAGGTGAATCCAGAACCATTTTCCCCACCAAAGCTGTGGGAAACCAAGAAGCCCTGAAGACCTGTGCACTGGTCAGCTGGCTTACAAATTAGGTCCAGGGCAAAGTCAATGGTCTTGCCAATGGTGTAGTGTCCACGGGCATAGTTATTGGCAACATCTTCCTTGCCTGTGATGAGCTGCTCAGGATGGAAGAGCTGGCAGTAGATACCAGTGCAAATTTCAATGACTGTGGGTTCCAGGTCTACAAACACTGCCCTGAGCACATGTTTGCCAGCGCCTCTCACTGAAGAAGGTGTTGAAGGAGTCATCTTCTCTCCCCTCCTAATGGTCTTGTCCTTTGGCATCTGGCTGGATGCCATGTTCCATGCAGTAGAGCTTCCAGCAGGCATTGTAGGTCTGGGCATCAGCCTGGTCAATGTGGACTGAGATGCACTCATGCATGACTGAGACTTGTAGGGCTCTGGGAGCTGGAGGAGGCAAGGAGAAGGTGACAAGGACTGACAGACTAGCAAGGACTCTGCAGGAGAAGCCTATTTTTGTAGTTTTTTAAGGCCAAAGGGTAAATCCAGTCCCTGTTATTCCACCATAACCAGAAGCATAAATCCTTACTCTTTTGAAAAAAATCACTCTATCTACTCTGAAGAGAAAAAAAAAAAAAAATGTGGAAGGGCAAAAGTGGAAGTAGGAATTATAAACTATCACAATAATCTAAGTAGGATTTATCAACCTGGACTTATATGGTAACAGTGGAAATGGAGAGAAATAGATTCTGAGTACATTTTTGTTTGTTGTTTGACAGTAGCAAATGAGTCTGTTACTTATCACTAAACCTTTAGCACAGTAACTGGACCAGAGTAGATGTTAAATAAAGAAAAGGGACCCTGGCTGGTTTGGCTCAGTGATTAAAGCACTGGCCTGCACACCAAAGGGTCTCAATTCCTGGTCAAGGGCACGTACCTAGGTTGCAGGTTCTATCCCTGGCTGTGGTCAGAGCCCATGCAAGAGGCAACCAATCGATGTGTTTCTCTCACATAGATGTTTCTCTCTCTCCCCCACCCTTCCCCTCCATCCCTTCCACTCTCTAAAAAATCAATGGAAAAAATATCCTTGAGTGAGGATTAACAAAAAACAGACAAATTACTAATTACTAAACATCTATTCTTCCCATAAAAAAAAGAAAGAAAGAAAAGGCAATGTGTCACCCCTAGTGACTTGCCCAAACATAAATAATACATGGTCACTGTCCACAAGAAATTAACAGTCTAGTGCTGAAAAAAAGATCTGATTATGCTACTCTGTTGGCACAAACACCTTTTGATGGCTCCTCATTACTTACAAAATAAAGTCAAAACTCCTTAGTACATCATGCAAGGTCCTCCTTGACGAACTTCTATTCTTTTTTCTAGCCCATCTGCAACTGAAACCCTACCTTGCCAAACTCTCACACTCTAATCTCAGCAGATTACAAGTAAATAAGTGTTGAATGAACAAATAAATGGCATTATAATATATCTATACATATGTATATATGTATAGATGTATGTATAGATATATTATATATACACAGTTCCAGTGTTTTCTAGTTTCTGATTATATCTTAGGAATATGACAAATTCAGAGAATTAGCATCTTACACCAAGCCACAGCTATTTTGAACTTTTAATAATTTAGAATAGATTATTTACCTTAACAATTGGCTCCTCTTCTCAAACATCCCATTCCTATTAGTGGTACCACAATTCTTCCAGTCTTTTAGTTAAAGTCTTGGCCTCATCTTTGGATACAGGTTCAAAAACATCTCTCATTTATTCCATTATAATGTGTTTCATTTACACATCCTTATTCAATGCTTTTAGGACCTCTACTATCCAGGATCTCATTGCTTCACACATGGATTACTATGACAGATTCCTAACTGGTCTCCCTTTACTGTTTCCCAGTATATCTTATACACAGCTGTTAGAAAAGTCTTCCTAAAGCACACATTTCATCAAGCCACTCTCCTGCTCAAGAAACTTCAACAGTGCTCTAACTGCATCAAATCAACAATACTCTTCAGCTTGGTTTTCAAAGTGTTCTATTTTCTGCCCTCCTTCTACACACACAATACTACCTATTTCCTGTTACTCTCACACCTTTAACTGACACTACAGTTACACCAATTTCTTTCTCACTCTTTGTGGATCACACCAGGCATGTTCTCATCTCCATACCTTTCTTCATACTGTTTCTTCTTAGGATGCCCTCCATCACCTCTCTCTGTATCTTAATCCTCCTCTTGTTTAATAACCAACCCTAGTCCCACTCTTCAGTGATTCTTTTATTAATTACCATAACCTTAAGCACACAAGGTATCTCACACTTTAGATAGCTCCCAAAGCACCTCACATAGCACTAGGCATAAAGAAACCAAATAAGTACTTTCTTAAACTGATGAGTATATAAATTAACAAGAACAAAATTCATAATATTTAGTGAACCTAATCTCAATCTCCTTCACTGGCTCCTCATTTGCTGCCCACTTCTTAAATGCTATTATAAAAATGGGGATTATAGTAATACCTACCTTACTTAAGGTTGTTGTGAGAATTAAATGAACAAGTATACATAAAGCACTTGCTATAGTACCTGCCACACAGTGGGCTCTCAGTAAATGTTAGCAATTATCACATCACAAACAACACTCTCCAAACTTGTTTTATTGCCAATAATCTCATTCTTAGATAATGGTCTCGCCATTGACTTAGCTTCCTAAACTAGGGCTCTTTAAGGCTTTGAGCCCTTCTTAACTCCTCTTTTACTCACCATAGTCACTAAGTCAGCAAAGGCTTACCTATTCTTCTTCAGAAACACCTCTCTGAATCTATCACTTCCTCTCTTTGTTCAGACCTCATTTCTCCCTTGAGACATTTCCAACAGCCTTCTAGTTTCTCTTCCACTGGTGTTTCTCCTACTCAGTCTATTCTTCACACTGTAATCAGCTGTTTAAACAGTTCACTTTCCCCTTTAAAACTCTTCAATGGCTACCAATTACACAACACAGTTTGGCACATAAGGCCCATTTGTGCTCTGACCCCTCCCTACTTACCCAACTTTATCTTCTTCAATTCCTTATTCTATCCCTATAGTTCAGATATACCAGTCTATTTTCAGTTATAAGACTGGGCCATGCTGTTTGACTACAGCATGCCTGGGTAATTTAATATTTTCCTGAAGTGCCCTCCATAACTCTGTGCACTTAGTAAATGCCTAAACATTCTCTGTCTCTATTTAATTACCTTCTCTGGGAAAATGTCTTTAATCTCACTCTCCATTGTTACACTTTATCACTTTTTTTTTTCTGTTTATGTTTCCCCTACTACTAGATTGTCTTTATTCCTTAAGAAAAGCCATGTCTTATTCATAGTTTTATTCTCAATGTGTCACATATTGCCTAGCATGTATAGTAAGAGGACAATTGCTATTTAATGATTGAATAAACCTCTTCTCCAGCTGCACTTCCTACCGTCCTACCAGTCTTATCAATGCACATTGCACTTCCTAGCCTCTCTCCCTTGCTTCTGCCAATCTCTGTGCCTACAGTGATTTCCACCACCTTATCTCAGCCTACTGAAAACCTACCTATTTGGCAAGGGCCAGATCATACTCATCTCCTATTACTACCTTTTCTTGTCACCATAGCTAGAAATGACCTGTTTTTTCCTGTTCTTTATTATAACATGATATTTTAGGATCAAGAAGATCCAAAAATAAAAGAGAGGATCCAAAGATCAATGAGATTCACCCTTGCTCTCAAGAACTTTCTGTCTCCTTTGGGGGTACTTAACTTAGGACAATGGTTCTCAAAGTCTAGTAAATAAAATTATCACCTAGGGGGAGTGTTCAAAATCTTTGGAACTCACCTCCAAAGATCCTGATTCAGTAACTGGGGGTGGGGTCTGGGAATTAGCTTTTTAAACAAGCATTCCAGTGATTCTAATGCATATGTGTAGTTCTATACATGCAATGGAGAGGAAGAGAATGAATATACAAGAGAAAAGGATAGCTGATGGAACAAGATCATGGAGAAATAGGGAGAGGGTCATCAAGAGAAAAGATACAGAATGCTTTTTCCTATTTCTTATATTGTTTAACTTTTCATAACAAGCCTGTATCATTTTTGTAAAATCATCAAATTCATTGCTTTAAATAAGAAAAAATGGTAGAGCCCTAGCCAGTTTTGCTCAGTGGTTAGAGCATTGGACCGTAGACTGAAAGGTCCCAGGTTTGATTCTGGCCAAGGACACATACCTCGGTTGCAGGCTTGATCCCAGGCCCCAGTCAGGGTGTGTGTGGGAGATGGTCAGTCGATGTGTCTTTCTCACGTCAATGTTTCTCTCTCTCTCTCTTTCTCTCTCTCTCTCCCTTCTTCCTTCCTTCCCTTCCATTCTCTCTAAAAAGCTATGGAAATAATATACTCAGGTGAGGAGAAAGAAAAGAAAGAAAAAGAAAGAAGAAAGAAAGAAAGAGAGAGAGAGAGAGAGAGAAAGAAAGAAAGAAAGAAAGAAAGAAAGAAAGAAAGAAAGAAAGAAAGAAAGAAAGAAAGAAAGAAAAAAGAAAAGGTAGAAGAGTTAGCCTTAGACAGGAAGGTCTGAGTCTGAAGAGAAAGGGGTAAAGATGGGGGTCACCATTAGTCATCTTGGAAGTAGAGAAGAAAATTTCTCACTCAATGACTAGTGTGTTCTCTGAAGCAGAAGACAGGTTCGTGGATAGTAAGAAGGCCACAGTGGAGGACTTTAAAAAAATGGCACATTCTTAGAAGAGGTCAACAGAAGAGTGAGAAAGAATTGACAACAGATAAGCAAAGGCCTTCAGAACAGTACAGCAAACCCAGCTAAGTCTGAGAATGATAATTTTGCAGTATCTTCAATCTTCAGGACTATGATGTACTCCAGTAATGCTGAGCATGTCAGGATCATAAGGGGTGAGAGCACATGTCTGAATTTACACAAGACTTGGGATAAGTTGAGCTATGTAGAGAAATTTAACCTTAACAGAAAATAAATGGAGACTTCCAGCCAAGATGGCAGCATAGGTAAACATGGTGCTCCCTCCTCCCACAACCACATCAAAATTACAACTAAACTACAAAACAACCATCATTCAGAACCACCTGAAATTGAGCTAAATAGAAGTACTACAACTACAAAATTAAAGAAAAAGCCACATCAAGACTGGTAGGGGGGTGGAGACGTGGAGGCAGAACAGGATGGCCTCACACCCACTTGTGGCAGATAAAAATTGGGAGGGATATCTTGGCTGTGGAGGTCCCCCGTGAGGAGCAAGGGGTCCCAGTTCCACACCAGGCCCCCCAGATCAGGGTTCCAGTGCCAGGAAGAGAAGTCCCCACAACTTCTGGCTGTAAAAACCAGTAGGGATTGAGGCTGAGGGAGATGGAGGGCTGCTGGAGTCCCAGGCAGTTCCTCTTAAAGGGCTCACGCACTGACTTACTTGGACTCACTCCCTCTGAGCTCTAGTGCTGGGGCAACAGCCTCAAGGGCACCAGAGATATACAGGGAGGAACTGAATTATCTTGCATCAGGGTTAGAGCTGGAGGGGCAACTTTCTCCTAGACAGAAGTGCTGGCAGAAGCCATTGTTCTTTCGATGAGCCCTAACCCCACAGAGCCAGCAGATGGGTTTAGTGTCTGACACTCCATCAACTTGGCTCACACTGTTTGCCTGGCCCTGGTGACTCCCTGAGACCCTGTCCCACCAACTTTCAGGCCCACCCAAGCTGTTTCCAGTGGCTTTACCATAGGAATGGCCTATCTTGGATCATGTTTCAGGTTTTCCTAAAACCTCTCAAACAAGCAGCATCTGGCCTCAGCATGCCCAGGACCTCTAGCTAAGTGGTCCCAGGCCCAGCATTAGCAACAGGCAGCCTTGGTTCACAGCTTGACCTCACCTGGGCATCTCGAAGTCCAGCACAAGTCGCAGCCATCTGCAGATCACTTTGTAGATCACAGGCAGTGGTTAACCTTGGCCTGCACCTCTCAGGAAACCCCAGAGCCAGTGCACCCAGTCTACATCTTCAGACCACATCAAAGCACAACCACCCAATGACCTCCATAAGCAACACACTCAAATGTGGACTCAGTGGGTACCAGAGCCCTGCTGAAGTAAGTCTTGCTCTGTGCAGTGGGTTTCTGCACAGCTGATCCTCCAAGGTGGTTGGAGGTCAGTGGTGAGTGGTCATAGCAAGTCCCTGCAGCTGGTGAGCCTGGGTAAATCCCTCCCATTGACATGCCAACAGCAATCAAGACTCAACTATAACAGGGAGTATATAGCCCACATGGGGGGGGGAGCACACCTCAAGTGCCCAGCTGGGGTGATCGAGAAGTGTGTGCCACTGGACCCTACAGGCATCTACTACATTAGGCCACACTACCAAGCCTGGAAGACATAGCAGCTCTACCTAATACATAGAAACAAACACAGGAAGGTAGCCAAAATTAGGAGACAAAGAAACATGTCCCAAATGAAAGAACAGAACAAAACTCCAGAAAAAAAACTAAACAAAATAGAGATAAGCAATCTACTAGATGCAGAGTTCAAAACACCGGTTATAAGGATGCTCAAGGAACTTAGTGAGGACCTCAACAGCATAAAAAAGAACCAGTCAGAAATGAAGGATACACTAACTGAAATAAAGAATAATTTACAGGGAATCAACAGTAGAATTGATGAAGCTGAGAATCAAATCAGCGATTTGGAATATAAGGAAGCAAAAAACACCCAATCAGAACAGCAAAAAGAAAAAAGAATCCAAAAAAATGAGGATAACGTAAGGAGCCTCTGGGACAATTTCAAGTGTACCAACATTCACATCATGGGGGTACTGGAAGGAGAAGAGAGAGTAAGAAATTGAAAACTTATTTGAAAAAATAATGACAGAAAAAAATCCCTAACTTGGTGAAGAAAACAGACATACAAGTCCAGAAAGTGCAGAGAGTCCAAACAAGATGAACCCAAAGAGACCCACACCAAGACACGTTATAACTAAAATGCTAAAGATTAAAGACAGAGAATCTTAAAAGCAGCCAGAGAAAAGCAGTTAGTTACCTAGAAAGGCACTTCCATAAGACTGTCAGCTACTTTCTCAACAGAAAGTTTGCAGACTGGAAGGGAATGACAAGAAATAGTCAGTGATGAAAAGCAAGGACCTACAACCAAGATTACTCTACCCAGCAAAGCTATCATTCAGAATTGAAGGACAGATAAAGAGCTTCCACGACAAGAAAAGGATAAAGGAGTTCATCACCACCAAACCAGTATTATATGAAATGTTAAAGGCTCTTATTTAAGAAGAAGAAAAGAAGATAAAAAAAATATGAACAATAAAATGGCAATAGATACATATCTATCAACAATTGAATCTACAAACAAAATGAACAAGCAGAACAGACTCATAGATAGAGAGAACTTTTTGTTGGTTGCCAAATGGGAGGAGGGTTGGGGGCACAAAAAATGTGAAGGGATTAAGAAGTACAAATTGGTTGTTACAGAATAGTCATGGTGATATAAAATACAGCACAGGGAATATAGTCAATAATATTCTAATAACTAGGTGTGGTGCTAGATGGGTGCAGGATTTATGGGAATGATAACATATTAATAAGTTATATAATATCTGGTAACTGGGGCATACAAAATTTTTTTAAATTTAATTAAAAAATATGTTTATCCTCCTACCAGCTATACCTCATGACCTTTCTATTCCTTAGAGCTTTGTTGTATATATTATACTTTCAAATATTGACTAGAGGGTTTTCACACAAGAAGGAGAAAAAAATACTAGTTGTGCTTTCCCTTATATTCACAACCCAGCTCTTAAGAATGATTTCCCTAGAGTTAACAACTTCACCCAAAAACTTCTTTTAATGACTTTGATAAATACACAATCTTCCATTGAAGTGATCCTGCCTTGATATACTATATTACTTTCTCAGGTCATTGGGGGCGGGGGGGACCAAAAAGATTTGTAATTTCCTGCCTACATGCTTCCCCCGAATTATCAACTTTCCCAAACTGTTATTAGTTATCAGCTTTAGGTGTTAACAACTACTACCAAAACCCTCTGGTGTCCAATAAACACACTTTGTAACCAGTCACTATGTCAGCCAGAAGGGAACTGGGAGATGAGAAGCTAGAGGAAAATTTAAAATAAGCTTTTTTAACCTAAGGTTTTAAAATCTATCTTAGCTCCAACATATCCTAATAGTCCATCTAAGAAGGTTATTATTTTTTTTTTTAGATCTGTGTAATTTATTGTATGTTATTTACACTTTGATGACAAAATATAGAAACAAAACAAGCTTACCACTTTCCTTTTTGCTTCAAGTAGAATTAGAATCTATTATCACAGCAGAATCAATGGAAAATATTTTTTTGCCTTATTTTTTCTCCCAGATAAGCAGAGGTTGAGATGTTAAATCTTTGCTGGGATTCTGGAAGCAGATGCTGGGAGACAGCATGGAGCCAAGGATGCTCGTACATGTGATAACATTCAGAGTGAAGAGTCATCCTCTGAGTTGCATAGGAAGTTAATCCACATTAGGCAAGAGGGGAGAGACCAGATGTGGGGCTGTTACTCATAAATAAGACCCAGGATAGAACAGGCCAGGGAGGAGACACTTATGTATAAACCAATGGATTTGCTGGAGGTTTGTGGCTTCATATAGGCGTGTGGGAGAGAGCTGTCAATTTAGACATTTTGGAGCTAGGGCTCCTAAGAACTCCTCAGTCATGGAAAAAAATAAGTAAACCCTTCTTGGAGAACACACAGAAGAATTTACCAAAATTTATGTTGAGGAATACACTGGCATATGTGACACCATGGTCTTCTTGCATATGTTATTCTTTTCTACTCTAGATAAAAAGATTGACTTAGCCCAGCAGGTGTGGCTCAGCGGTTGAGTGTCAACCTAGGATCCAGTCGATCGGGGTTTGATCCCCAGTCAGGGCACATGCCCGGGTTGCAGGCTCAATCCCCAGTCGGGGGCGTGCAGGAGGCAGCCGATCAATGACTTTCTCATCATTGATGTTTCTATCTCTCTCCCTCTCCCTCTCCTTTCCTCTCTCTGAAATCAATAAAAATATATTTTAAAAAAAGAAAAAAGATTGACTTATAATTGTGTGTTCATTTTTCCATTAGTCTATAAACTCCTTGAAGGCAAATATCTTGTGTTTTTGGCTATAAATTCAAGAATACAACACAGGCACGACACATAAAATAGGCCCTTCTTCATCCCCAAGTCACTGTCTCTCAATATTATTCTTCTTATCCTAAACCTCTGCCCCCTCACCATTTGAGATCTTTTAAATTTATCTTTATTGTTGAAAGTATTACAGATGTCTCCCTTTTTCCCCAATTGACCCCCTCACCCCTCACCACCACCACCACCCCCAGGCTTTTACTGCATTATTGTCAGTGTCCATAGGTTATGCATATAAGGTATTAGGTTAATCTCTTCCTGACCCTGCTCTCCTTCCCTCAGAGATTCATCAATCTGTTCCATGCTTCCATGTCTCTGGATCTATTTTGTTCATCAGTTTATTTTGTTCATTAGATTCCACATATAAGTGAGATTATGTGATACTTGTCTTTCTCGGACTGGCTTATTTCACTTAGCATAATACTTTCTAGGTCCATGCTGTCCCAAAGAGTGAGAGATTCTTCTTTTTTACAGCTGCATAGTATTCCATGGTGTAAATGTACACAGCAGTTTTACCCACTCACCTACTGATGGGCATTTGGGCTCTTTCCAGACCCTAGCTATTGTAAATAACACTGCTGTGAACATAGGGATGCCTATATTCTTTCTGGTTGGTATTTCAGGATTCTTAGAGTATATTCCTAGAAGTGGGAACAAAGGGCCAAATGGCAGTTCTACTTGAGGAAACTTCACACGGTTTTCTATAGTGGTTGTACCAATCAGCATTCCCACCAGCAGTGCACTAGGGTTCCCTTTTCTTCACATCCTTGTCAACACTTGTTGTTTGTTGATTTATTGATGGTAGCCATTCTGGTAGGTGTGATGATTACTAACTTTGAGCATTTTTTTTTTTTCAGAGAGTGAAAGGGGGAGGTTAACAGAGAGAGACAGGAACACTGATGTGAGAGACATATCAATTGGTTGCCTCCTGCACCAGGATCAGGCCTGCAACCGAGGTATGTGCCCTTGGCTGGAATCAAACCTGGGACACTTCAGTCTGTGGACTGATGCTCCAACCACTGAGCGAAAATGGTCAGCGTCTTTAGCATTTTTTCATATGTCTCTTGGCCACCTGTATGTCTTCTTTGGAGAAGTGTCTATTCAGGTTCTCTACCTTTTTTTAAAAAATTTTATCTTTATTGTTGAGAGTATTACAGTTGTCCCATTTTTTCCCCCAATTGACCCCCTCCCTTTCACTCCCACCCCTCCTCCCCAGGCCTTCACCCTGTTATTGACTGTGCCCATGGGTTATGCACATATGCATATAACTTCTTTGGTTAATCTCTTCCCGCCCTCCATCCCCCTTCCCTCTTTCCTCTGAAATATGATCATCTGTTGCATGCATCAGTGTCTATGGATCTATTTAGTTCGTCAGATTCTTTTGTTCATTAGCTTCTAAAAGAAGACCCTTCAACTTTTCCTGTAGTGCTGGTCTGGTGGTGATGAACTCCTTTAGCTTTTTCTTATCTGTGAAGCTCTTTATCTGACCTTCAATTCTAAATGATAGCTTTGCTGGGTAGAGCAATCTTGGTTGTAGTTCCATGTTTTTCATCACTTTGAATATTTCTTGCCACTCCCTTCTGGTCTGCAAGGTTTCTGTTGAGAAATCAGCTGCCAGTCATATGGGTGCTCCCTTGTAGGTAACTAACTGCTTTTCTCTTGCTGCTTTTAAGATTCTTTGTCTTTAACCTTTGGCATTTTAATTATGATGTGTCTTGCTGTGGGCCTCTTTGGGTTCCTCTTGTTTGGAACTCTCTGTGCTTCCAGGACTTGTAAGTCTATTTCTTTCCTCAGGTAGGGGAAGTTTTCTGTAATTATTTTTTCAAATAGGTTTTCAATTTCTTGGTCTCTTTCTTCCCCTTCTGGCACCACAATAATACGAATGTTGGGCCTCTTGAAGTTGTCCCAGAGGCTCCTTATGCTATCTTCATATTTCTGGATTCTTTTTTCTTTTTGCTCTTCTGGTTGGGTGTTTTTTGTTTCCTCATATTCCAAATTGCTGATTTGATTCTCAGTGTCCTCTACTCTACTGTTGATTCCCTGTAAATTATTCTTCATTTCAGTTTGTGTAACCTTCATTTCAAATTGGTACTTTATTATGTTATCGATTTTCTCAGTTATTTCCCTAATAGTATGCTTAAACATCCTTATAAACAAAATTCTGAACTCTGTATCTGATAGCTTGCTTGGATCTATTTCATTTAGTTCCTCTTCTAGAGATTTCTTTTGTTCTTTCATTTGTGACATGTTTCTTTCCCTCCACATTTTGGCTGCTTCCTGGTGTTTGTTTCTGTGTATTAGGTAGAGCTGCTATGTCTCCTGGAATTTGTAGAGTGTCTTTGTGTAGTAGGTGTCCTGTAGGGTCCAGGGGCTCAGCCTCCCCAGTCACCTGAGCTGGGCCTTCTAGGTGCTCGCCTGTGTGAGCTGTGTGCACTGTCCTGTTGTAGTTGAGCCTTGGTTGTTGTTGGTGTCACTGGGAGGAATTGACCCCCTGGACAATCAGCTGTGAGGACCCACTGCAACTACAGCCAAAGAGCTGCTGTGCTGGAGACACCCCTATGGAGCAGGATTTACTTCAGTGGGGTTTTGGTTTCGCCAAGTGCGCCTGTTGAGTGTGTCACTCGTGGATGTGGTAGGGTTGTAATCTAGTGTGGTCCAGTCTCACCACTGGGTGCACTGTCTCTGGGGCCTCCCAGGAGGTGCAAAGTCAGCCTCAGCCAGTTCCTTGCCCAGGGCCACCCAGCATGAGCTACACAGCAAACCGTAGTTGGCTGCTACTTGTGCTGGGCTTGGCATTGTCCAGGAGAGGCCAAGCTATGAGCCAATGCAGGCTGCCGCTAGTGCCAGGCCTGGTGCCACTTATCAAGCCATATGGGGCCCAATGCTGCTTATTTGAGAGATTTTAGGAAAGTCCTAAGCATGAGGCTCGAGAGGCCACTTGCACAGAAAAGCCATGGGAAGTGGCTTGGATGAGCTTGCAGGTGGGAAGGGGCTGGTCCTCCGGGAATCACAGGGTGGGCCAAAGCTATGAGTCAGGTGCTGGCGATTCAAATATGGTGCCTGCCTGTTGGCTGTGTGTGGGGAGGACTCACCAAAGGAGCAATGGCCTCCACCAGCTCTTCTGCCTGGGAGAAAGCTGCCCCTCCAGCTCTCACCCCAATTTCAGGCAGGTTAGTTCCTCCCCAAGTGTCCCAGGTCATTTCAAGCTGCTGCCTGGCGCTGGGCTCAGAGGAAGCACGTCTGAGTGAGTTCGTGCATGGGCCCTTTAAGAGGAAAGCCTGGGGCTCCTGCACCCTCTGCAACCCTCAGCAACAGTCCCCACTGGTTTTCACAGCCCAAAGTGGTGGGGACTTCTCTTCCTGGCCCTGGAGCCCTGGGCTGGGGGTCTGATGTGGGGCTGGGACCCCTCACTCCTCGGGGAAACCTCTGCTGCTGAGTTACCCTCCCGGGTTTACCCAAGGCACTGGGTATGGGCCCATGGCTGCGTCTCCACGATCCAGCCCCGATCCGCCTGCGTCTCTGACCTTCCTACTGATCTCAGTGCTTCTTCAGTTCCCTGGTTGTAGGGCTTCTGTTCAGCCAGATTTCAGGAGGCTCTGAGTGATGGTGGTTCTGTGTTTTAGTTGTGATTTTGATGTGGTTGCAGGAAGCGGCGGGTGCTGTTGTTACCTACACCGCCATCTTGTTTCTCCTCTACCCGTTTTTTAATTGGATTGTTTAACTGGAAAAGTGGAAGTAAAACTGTCATTATTTGCAGGTGACATGATATTGTACATAGAAAACCCCACAGAATCCACCAAAAACTACTAAGAGTTGATAAATGAGTTCAGCAAAGTAGCAGGATACAAAATTAACATCCAGAAATCTATGACATTTTTATATTTTAGATTTTTTTTAAATATGTTTTTATTGATTTTTAGAGTGAGAGGAAAGTAGAGGGATGAAGAGATAGAAACATTGATGAGAGAGAAACATTACTGATTGGCCACCTCCTGCTCGCCCCCTACTGAGGATCAAGCCTGAAACCTGGGCATGTGCCCTGATTGGGAGTTGAACAAGTGACCTCTTGGTTCCTGGGTCAATGCTCAACCACTGAGTCACATTGGCCAAGCTCGATGGCAGTTTTATACACTAAAAATAATGTCTCTGAAAGAGAAACTTAAAAAGCAATCCCTTTTACCATTGCAACAAACATAATAAGATACCTAGGGAAAAAACCTAACCAAGGAAGTAAAAGATCTGTATTCAGAAAACTACAGGACATTACAAAATGAGATAAAGAAACAAACACATGAAAGAATATACCATATTCATGGATTGGAAGAATTAACCATCATTAAAATGTCCATACTACCTGAAGCAATCTATAGATTCAGTGCAATCCCTATTAAAATACTAATGGCATATTTCACAGATTTAGAACAAATACTCCAAAAATTTATATAGATCTGAAAAAGATCCCAAATAGCTGCAGCAATCTTGAGAAAGAAGAATAAAGTTGGAGGGATCATAATACTGAATATCAAGCTATACTACAAAGCCATTGCAATCAAAACAGCCTGGTACTGGCACAAGAACAGGCACATAGATCAATGGAACAGAACAGAGAATGCAGAAATCAACCAATGCCAATATTGTCAATTAATATTTGACAATGGAGGCAAGAGCATATAATGGAGTAAAGACAGTCTATTCAATAAATGATGTTGGGAAAATTGGACAGGTACATGCAAAAAAAATGAAACTAGATCACCAACTTACACCATATACAAGAATAAACTCAAAGTGGATAAAAGACGTAAGTATAAGTCATGAAACCATAAAAATCCTAGAATAAAACGTAGGCAGCAAAAATTTCAGACATCTAACACAGCACAACTTTCACCAAGGAAGGTTGTTTTCTAAAACCTAATTAAATACAGAGAAACTCACAGGGTATCAAAACCTAGAAGGTTACTCATTAGATGCCTCTCTCATTAAATACAACCACTACAAAAATAGTTTAAAAATTAAAATGTTATGCCCTAGCCATATAGCTCAGTTGACTAGAACATTGTCCTGATACACCAAGGTTTCACGTTCAATCACCGGTCAGGACACATACAAGGAACAACCAATGAATGCATAAATAAGTGGACAAGCCTGGTCCACGTGGCTCAGTGGTTGAGCATCGACCTACGATCCAGGAGATCAGGGTTCAATTCCCTGTCAGGGCACATGCCTGGGTTGAAGGTTCGATTCCCAGAAGGGAGCATGCAGGAGGCAGCTGATCAATGTCTCTCTCTCATCATTGATGTTTCTATCTCTCTCACCTTCTCCCTTCCTTTCTCTGAAATCAATAAAGACATATTTAAAACAATAAAAATAAAAATAAAGTAAATAAATCTGACAGGAAAACCTTTTTTAAAAAAATAAGTGTCTCTTATTTTGTTTCCATCTAATAATAACTGACACTGACAACAAATCAGTATCTCTCTGTCTCCTTTCCTCTCTAAAAATCAATGAATAAAAAAAATAATTACACTGTCACATTAGAAAATATTCATTTAATACAAAACAAAGCATTAAAGGGGGACTAGAGAAACAAACCAAAAAAAGTGATGAATTGTCCTGCCTGGGTAGCTCAGTTGGTTAGAGTGTCATCTCAATACACCAAGGTTGTGGGTTTGATCTGCAGTCAAGGCATATACAAGAATCAACCAATGAATGCATAAATAAGTGGAAAAAACAAATTGATGTTTCTCTCTCTCTCTTCCTCTCTTTCTCTCTCAAATCAATCAATAAAACATTTTTTTTAAAGTGATAAATCATAGAAAAAAAACTAAAACTAAAATGGCAGAGATAATCCAACCACATAAATGATATCAATAAATGAGAATAGATTAACCAATCTGATCAAAAGGCAGTTATTATTAGATGGATACAAAACAAGATACAAAACTTATAAAGAACTCATACTACTCAACACCATAATACAAAGAATCCAATTTAAAAATGGGCATAAATAAATAAATAAATAAATAAAATAAAAATAAAATAAAATAAAATAAATAAATATAAAATAAAATAAAATAATAAATAATAAAATAAAATAATAAATAATAAAATAAAATAAAATAAAATATAAAATAAAATAAAATAAAATAAAATAAATAAAATAAAATAAAATAAAATAAAATAAAATAAAATAAAATAAAATAAAATAAAATAAAATAAAATAAAATAAAATAAAATAAAAAATGGGCAGAGGACCTGAGTAGACACTTCTCCAAAGAGGATATACAGATCACCAGTAGACATGTGAAAAGATACTCAATGTCACTAATTGTCAGAGAAATGCAAATTAAAATTACAATGAGTTATCACCTAACACCTGTCAGAATGGCTACCATTAACAAATCATCAAATGGCAAGTGCTGGTGAGGATGTGGAGAAAAGGGAACCCTAGTATACTGCTGGTGGGAATGCTGATTGGTACAACCACTATAGAAAACAGTGTAGAGTTTCCTCAGAAAATAGAACTGCCATTTGACCCTGTGATCCCACTTCTAGGAATATATCCTAAGAAACCCAAAACACCAGTTATAAAGAATCTATGCACCCCTATGTTCATAGCAGCGCAATTCACAATAGCTAAGATCTGGAAACAGCCCAAGTGCCCATCAGTAGATGAGTGGATAAAAAAAGCTCTGGTTCATTTACACCATGGAATATTATGCAGCTGTAAAAAAAAAAAAAAAAAGGATCTCTTATCCTTTGGGACAGCATGGATGGACTTGGAGGGTATTATGCTAACTGAAATAAGCCAACCAGAGAAAGACAAATATCACATGATCTCACTTATTTGTGGAATCTAATGAACAAAATAAACTGATGAACAACTAAACAAATTTATATAGAACCATGGAGCAGTCAGACAAATTTCAGAGGGAAGGTGGTGGTGGGGGGGGAGAGATTAATCAAATAACTTAAATACATATATGCATGACCTATGGACACAGACAATAGTTTGGAGAAGGCCGGGGGGGGGGGGCAGAGGTGGATGCCGGGTGGAGGGGATCAATGGGGGGGAAATGGGGGACATCTGTAACACTTTCAACAATAAAGATAATTTTTTTAAAGTCAGGGTACATATATACAATGGAATATCACTCAACTGTAAAAAAAGAATGAAATCTTACCTTTTGTGACAGCATGGATGGACCTAGAGGGCACTATGTTCAGTGAAGTAAGTCAGTCAGAAAAAGACAAATACCATATGATTTCACTTATATGTGAAATCTAAAGAACAAAATAAATAAACAAAATTGAAACAGACTCATAGATACAGAGAGAACTGGTGGTTGCCAGAGGGGAGTGGGGGTTGGGGGACTGGGTGAAAGAGGTGAAGGGACTAAGAAGCACAAATTGATAGTTACAAGATAATCATGGGGAAGTAAAGCATAGGAAATACAGTCAATAATATTGTAATAATTATGTATGGTGCCAGTAGGGTACTGGAAATATTGAGGGGAACACTTTGTAAAGTATATGATAGTCTAACCACTAAGCTGAACTCAATACAAAATAAAATTAAAAGAAAAAGACCCCACAAGATCCAACTATATGTTATCTACAGGAGAAACACTTTATTTTTTTCAACAATATATTTGTTTAATTTTTAAATTTTATTTTTCAATTATAGTTTACATTCAATATCATTCTGAATTAGTTTCAGGTGTACAGCATAGTGATTAGACAATCATATACTTTACAAAGCAGTCCCCCTGATAATTCAAGTACCCACCTTGCACCATACATAGTTATTATGATATTAACTATATGCCTTATGCTGAACTTTACATTCCTGGGACTATTTTGTGACTACCAATTTGTAGTGCTTAATCCCTTCACCTTTTTCACCCCCATCTCCCCAACCCTCCTTCCCTCTAACAACCATCAGTCTATTCTACAGGAGAAACACTTCATATCAAAGATACAAATAGGTTGAAAGTAAAAGGATAGAAAAATACATAGCATTCAAACAGCAACCATAAGAAAGCTGGAATGACTAAAATAGCATAAGACAAAATAGACTAAAAATAAAATGTTACTGGAGATAAAGAAAAATATTTTATAATGATAAAACCATCAGAAATATATAACAATTATAAGATATATGCACCAAACAACAGAACCCCAAAATACATGAAGCAAAAATTAACAGAATTAAAGGCAGAAATAGACAATTCAACAATAAAGTTGGAGACTTTAATATTCCACTTTCACCCAGCCAGGAGTGGCTCAGCAGTTGAGCGTCGACCTAGGATCCAAGCGATCAGGGTTCGATTCCCTGTCAGGGCACATGCCCGGGTTGTGGGATAGGCAGCCGATCAATGACTCTCTCATCATTGATGTTTCTATCGCTCTCTCCCTCTCCTTTCCTCTCTCTGAAATCAATAAAGATATATATATATATTTTTAAATTCCACTTTCAATAATGGATAGAACAACAGGACAGAAGATCAACAAGGAAATAGACTTAAACAACATTATATACAAGCTCAGCCTAACAGACACCTTCAGAACACCACATCAAAAAACAGAAGAATATATATTTCACTGAAGTGCACATGGAACATTCTCCAGGATAAACCATATGCTAGGCCTCAGTAAATTTTAAATTACTGAAATTGTGCAAACTATGTTCTCCAATAATAATGTAGTAAAATTAAAAATTAATAACAAACAAATTGGGAAATTTAACAAATATATGGAAATTATACAATGCACTCCTGGAAAATCCAGGGTTTAAAGAAGAAATCACAAAGGAAATTATAAAATACTATGAGAAAAAATATGCAAACACAACATACCAAAACTTATATGATGCCACTAATGCAATGTTCACAAGGAAATATATAGAAATAAATGTCTATATTAAAAAAGGAAAGATCTCAAATCAGCAACCTAACCTTCCACTTGAAGACACAGGAAAACAAAGAGCAAACTAAACCCAAAGTAAACAGAATGAAGGAAATAATAAGTATTAAAATGCAACCTAATAAATAGAAACTACAGAAACAGGAGAGAAAATCATAGAAACCAAAAGTTGATTCTTTGAAAAGATAATAAAACTGCGCAAAAGTTTAGCTAGATGGATGAGGAAAAGAGGAAGAAAAATGCAAATTAGTAAAATCAGGAATTAAAGTGGGAACACCACTACTCATATTAGAAATATTTTAAAAATTATTAGGAAATACTATAAACAACTATATGTCAACAAATTAAATAAACTTGATGAAATGGACAAATTACTAAAAAGATACAAAGTAACTAAAATTACTCAAGAAGTAGAAAATCTAAAGAGATCTAAATAAATAAAAAGATTGAAATGATAATCAAAACACTGCCCACAAAGAAAAGCCCAAACAGAGATGGCTTCACTAGTGAATTCTACCAAACAGTTGAGGAAGAGTTAAAACCAATTCTTCCAAAAAAATAGAAAAGGGGGTAACATTTCCCAACACATTCTATGAGGTCACTATTATCCTGATACCAAAACAAAAGACATCACTAGAAAATTACAGACCAGAGTCTCTTATGACTATATAAATATACAAAAAAACTTTAATAACAAACAAAAAAATCCACACTTGCAACATGAATCCAGCAATATATAAAACGGATTATAAGCATGGCCAAGTAGGATTTATCCCAAGAACGCAAGGTTGGTTTAACATCCAAAAGTCAATTAGTGTAAAACACCATATCAATAGAATAAAGGATAAAAATACCATGATAATCTCAACAGACATAGAAAACTGACAAAGTTCAAAACCCCTTCATGATAAAAACATTAAATAAAGTAGAAATAAAGGGAACTCCCTCAACCTGGTAAAGGGCATGTATGGAAAAACCCACAACAAACATAATATTTAATAGTGAAAGACTGAGCGGGGAGGGGGAGACTGGATGAAAGAAGGTGAAGGAATTAGCCAAAGAACATATGTGCATAAACAGACAGACAACAGTGTGGTGATGGCCAGAGGGAAGGGGGGATGAAGGCTGGGTGGAGGTGGGCAAAGGGAAGGGAGGGGAATGGGGACATCTGTAATAGTGTCAACAATAAAAATAAAGTTGAAAAAAATAGTGAGAGACTGTTTTTCCCTAAGTTCAGAATGAAAACATGCATGTCTACACTTGTCACTTTTATTTGACATTGTACTGGTGGGTCTAGCGAGGGCAATTAGGCAAGAAAAAGAAATGAGAGTCTTCCAGACTGGGGGAAAAAAGAAGTAAAATTATCTCTATTTGTGGATGACATAGTTTTGCATATACAAAATCCTACAAAATCCACTAAAAACCATTAGACCTAATAAATGAATTCAGCAGGGCTGCAGTGTATGAGATAAATACACAAAAATCAATGGTATTTCTATACGCTTGCAAAAAACAATCCAAAAATGAAATTAACAATTTCATTTATGATAGCATTAAAAAGAAAAGAATTATTTAAAAATTTATCAAAATATAAGAGTTATACTCTGGAAACAATAAACATTGTTATAAGAATTTGAATAAGACCTACATAAATGGAAAGGCATCCCATTTTATGGATTAGACATAATATTGTTGAAAATGTCAAATGCTTCCCAAACTGATCTATAGATTCAATGCAATCTCCATCAAAATTCCAGCTTGTTTCTTTGAAGAAATTTATAAGCTGAACATAAAACTCTTATGGAAATTCAAGGGACCCAAAATAGCCAAAACAATCTTGAAAATCCAAGGACAAAGCTTGAGGAAATCACATTTCCTAATTTCAAAACTTACTACCACACTACAGTAATCAAGACAGTGTTGCTCTGGCTTTCTGCCAGTGGACACTGTCAAGTAAGCATCATTAAAGTCTCCCCTCCCACAGTCGTCATATCTAAGTCAGAGTCTCCCAAAGAGCCTGAACAGCTGTGGAAGCTCTTTGTTGGAGGTTTGAGCTTTGAAACAACTGATGAGAATCTGAGGAGCCACGTTGAGCAACGGGGAAGCTCACAGACTGTGGTGATGAGAAATCCAAACACCACGTGCTCCAGAGACTTTGGGTCTGTCACGATGCCACTGTGGAGAATGTGGATGCAGCCATGAATGCAGGGCCACACAAGGTGGATGGAAGAGTTGTGGAACCAGAGAGGGCTGTCTCAAGACAAGATTCTCAAAGACCGGGTGCACATTTAACTGTGAAAAAGACTTTTGTCAGTGGTATTGAAGAAGACACTGAGGAACATCACCTAAGAGTTTATTTTGAACAGTATCAGAAAATTGAAGTGATTGAAATCCTGACTAACCAAGACAATGGCAAAAAGAGAGGCTTTGCTTCTGAAACCTTTGATGACCATGACTTTGTAGACAAGATTGTCATTCAGAAATACCATATTGTGAATGGCCACAACTGTGAAGTAAGGAACACCCTATCTAAGAAAGAGATGCCTACTGCTTCATCCAGCCAAAGAGGCTGAAGAAGTTCTGGAAACTTCACAGGTAGTCATGGAGGCGGTTTTGGTGGGAATGTCAACTTTGCTCATGGAGGAAACTTCAGTGGTTGAGGTGGCTTTGGTGGCAGCTGTGGTGGTGGTGGATATGGTGGCAGTGGGGATGGCTATAATGGATTTGGTAATGATGGTGGTTATGGAGGAGCCCATTCTGGCTACTCTAGAGGAAGCAGAGGCTATGGAAGTGGTGGGCAAGGTTATGGGAACCATGGCAGTGGCTATTGTGGGAGTGGTAGCTATGACACAGCTATAACAGCTTTGGTGGTGATAGTGGAAGCAATTTTGGAGGTAGCAGAAACTACAATTATTTTGGCAAATACAACAATCAATCTTCAAATTTTGGACCCATGAAAACAGGAAACTTTGGAGACAGAAGCTCTGGCCCCTATGATGGTAGAGGCCAATACTTTGCCAAACCATAAGACCAAGCAGCGGTAGCTATGGCAGTGGCAGAAGGTTCTCCTTACTGCCAGGAAACAAAGCTTAGCAGGAGAGAAGAGCCAAAAAAATGACAAGGAAGCTACGAGTTACACCAGATTTATGAACTCAGCCAAGCACAAGTGGTGGCAGGGCCTAGCTGCTACCAAGAAGACATATTTTAAATAATATTCATGTTTATGGACAAAACATTTAAGGACTGTATTTATGACTATTTTTATAACAGGTTATTTTAATTTCTATTCTGTGAAAAGTGTAAAGCATTCCAACAAAGGGTTTTAATATATATATATATTGCACGCATGTTGTTGATTGCTAAATAGAATAGTCTAATCATGACTCTGAATATATGTGTCTTTTAAAAATGTGCTGTGTACAGTTAGTCTGCTCTGAAGCCATCTCGGTAAATTACTCCCACAGTGTGAAGTTAGAATTTCTTCAGGGTGATATCAGGTTCCATTTGAAATTTGTTTACAACCTGCTTGGGCATAGAAGCCATTGTCTTCAGAAACCTTGGTGTAGTTGAATTGACCGTTACTGTATCGTGACCTGGAGTTCACCATTAAAAGGGTCACCCAAGCAGAGTTGTGGAGTTTATTTGGTTACTAATGATTGTTGGCACATCCTATGCAATATATCTAAAATGGATTATGGTAACATAAAATTATAGATGGGAATGAAGCTTGTATATCAGTCATTATCATGTGTATTCAATAGACAATGTAATACCCTCTTGGGGGAAAAAAAGACAGTGTTGTTCTAGAATAAGGAGAGACATAAAGATCAACAGAATATAATTGAGAGTCCAGAAATAAACCCATTGTGGTTTGTGTGGTATGTGTGGTCAACTGATTTTTGAAAAGGGTGCCAAATACTTTCAATAGGGAAAACTTGTCTTTTCAACAAATGTCACTGGGAACACTATATAGTCAGCCACATGCAGAAGATAAAGTTAGACCCTTCCCTTACATTATATACAAAAATTAACTCAAAATAGATTAAAGACCTAAATGTAACATAAGTGTAAATCTTCATTACCTTGGATTGGGTAATGGATTCTTAGGTATGACACAGAAACACAAATAACTACATAAAAAATAGATACATTGGACTTAACCAAAATTTAAAACTAGTTCTTCAGCCCTGGCCAGTTTGGCTCAGTGGTTAGAACGTCAGCCCTCAGACTAAAGGGTTCTAGGTTCAATTCCAGCCAAGGGCATGCACCTCGGCTGCAGGATCAATCCACAGCCGGCCCATGCAGGAAAAAATATCCTCGGGTGAAGATTAAAAATAAGAATAATAAAATAAAATAATTTTAAAAATAAAACTTTAGTGTTTCAAAAGGCATATCAAGAAAGTGAAAAGACTTTCCTTCTACATCAATTAAAGGATCCTTGTAAGACAGTCCATATCAGATCCCAGGGGAATAAAAAAAATCAGATCCCCAAACATACGCGGGGGCTGGAGAGCTTAGACAAGGAGGATAAAGAGGTCATAGTTGTAAAATGCATCTAAATTTTCTTACAATTTTGAAGTCCAAGACATGTAGGATTATAAAGAATATCTCTCCAAATGCAATCAGCTTATCTAACTTTATTCTTTGTTTTGAAGGTAATCTCATATATCCAATTTTTTTTCTTAATTTTATTTTTGTTTAAAATATTACAGATGTCCCTTTTTCTCCCCAATGACCCATTCTACTCCATCCCATCCCCCTCCCCAGTCCCTCTCCCCACCATTGTCCATGTCCTTGGATTGTGCACATATGCATATAAGTTCTTTGGTTACTCTCTCCCCCTCCACCCACCCGCCCTCCTCCATCCCTCTGACATTCATCAGTCTGATCTATACTTCCATGTCATTGAATCTATTCTGTTCATCAGTTTATTAAGTTCTTTAGATTCCACATATAAGTGAGATCATGTGATGTTTGTCTTTATCTGCCTGGCTTATTTCACTTAGCATAATTTTCTCCAGGTCCATCCATACTGTCCCAAAGGGTACAAGATCCTTTTTCTTTACAGCTGCGTAGTATTCCATGGTGTAAATGTCCCACAGCTTTTTTATCCACTCATCTACTGATGGGCACTTGAGCTGTTTCCAGATCTTAGCTACCATAAATTGCACTGCTATGAACATAGGGGTGCATATATTCTTTCTGATTAGTGTTTCAGGATTCTTAGGATATATTCCTAGAAGTGGGATCATTGGGTCAAAAGGCAGCTCCATTTTTAATTTTTTGAGGAACCTCGAAATTGTTTTCCATAGTGGTTGCACCAGTCTGCATTCCCACCAGCAGTTTACCAGGGTTCCCCTTTCTCCACATCCTCTCCAGCACATGTCGTTTGTTGATTTGTTGGTGGTGGCCATTCTGACAGGTGTGAGGTGATATCTCATTGTGGTTTTAATTTGCATCTCTGATGATTAGCGATGTTGAGCATTTTCTCATGTGTCTCTTGGCCATCTGTATGTCCTCTTTGGAGAAGTGTCTATTCAGGTCCTTTGCCCATTTCTTAATTGTGTTGTCTTCCTCTTGCTGAGTAGTATAAGTTCTTTGTAAACTTTGGAGATTAACCCCTTATCAGATACATCTTTCATATATCCAAATTTTAGAATGCTCAGAGAGAATGTAAAACATATCTGAGACACTACTTATAAGAATAACTGCTTAGGGAAAGCTGATGCACAGGTACCTGGTACACAGTGGGGCAATGGGTCAAATGCAGTTTGTAGTTGTGTGTTTTCTTTATGTCAAAGATCCCCCAAGTGATCCCTACACCCACCCCTTTCTACTCTTAAAATTCATGCATCTATAACATCACTGCCTAGAACAGGTCAATAGTGAGGCTCTGATCAAAAAAAGATGCAAAAACAAAGAACAAACACATTGGGCCCCTTTGGATCATGAGATACACAAAACACCTCAATGACCTACCCCTCCCACCAGGGTGGGCTACCGTGCAGAGGCCAGTGCAGCCAGTGCAGCCCAGCTGCTCTCCTGACTGTCACACCACTGTTGTCTTAACTGTCAGTAACAAAAAAAATAAGGCACATGGTGCAGCACGAGGGTCAGCTGGAAGGTGGGCACCAGGATGCAGTAGAGGGACAGCTGGCCCATGCTGTGGCACCTCTTGCCCTGTTCTACATAAATGGCCAGCAGCGCCCCCCGCAGGCTGCACGGCTCACTGTAGGCCAGGCACAATAGTACTTTGCCCACCTGGCTCACCAGCTGGCCAGGCAACAGCAGGTGCTGGGGCCCCATGAGCCCAGTCGTGCCTGGGCCAGGCACTCCTGCAGCAGCTGCATCAGACTGGCACATAGGTGCTCGTCCTCAGGGACTCTAAGGAGCTCAAAGTCGGGCAGGGGCACCCCATCCAGGTATGTTGCATCTTCCTCCAGCCCAAAGCCACTGTTGCTGCTGTCCAGAGACTCGCATTCTGAGCTCTCCAGGCACACGCAGCAGCAGAGCACCTCTTTTCTGGCCGCCAACCCTAGGCTGAGCGCAGTGTCTGATTTGGGGTGGGAGTTCAGGACAAGGATAAACACAGAGGAGGAGGACGACAAGAAGCAATCCCAAAGGCCAGGCATAGTGAGGACCAATGCTAGGATGTTTACAGATGAGCTCAGCTCAGGGTGCAGTAGGGCAGAGGACGCAACTGGTGAGGTCAGCAGGAACTGCTACAGCTATCCTGTAAGATCCAAGGAGTCTTCCAGTAACTTGCCAGTGGGCCAAGTGGGCTGATCAAAGTGGCCCACAAACCGATGCAGGTCTGGGATTGCTGGTAGGGAAGTAGAATGTTACAGCCATTTTGGAAGACAGTCTTCAATTTGTAATGATGTATTGTCTGTGAAGTGCCATAAAAGAAGGTGTGCATGAAGGAAGGCACAGGGATTGGG
This sequence comes from Miniopterus schreibersii, assembly GCF_964146895.1. NCBI lineage: Eukaryota > Metazoa > Chordata > Mammalia > Chiroptera > Miniopteridae > Miniopterus > Miniopterus schreibersii. The sequence goes on along the minus strand of NC_138104.1, from coordinate 57,828,537 downwards.
CCGTGCTCTGGGTTCCAAAGGCACACATAAGAGCCCACACTTATTTTTTAATATTTCAGATATATTTTTTCATTGTTGACACTATTACAGATGTTCCTCATTTTCCCCACCCTTTTCCCCCCTCTACCTAGCCCCTGCCCCCCTCACTTTCACCACATTGTTGTCTGTGTCCATGGGTTATGCATATATGCATATAAGTTCTTTGTTTAATCTCTTCCAGTCCTTTCCCACCCCCCTCCCCTTTGAGATCTGTCAGTCTGTTCCACAAATCCATACATCTGGTCTTATTTTGCTCGTCAGTTTACTTAGTTCATTAGATTCCACATATAAGTGAGATCGTATGCTTTTGTCTTTGTTTCTTCAAATTTGTTGTTTATCAAGATCTGAGCCACACTTATAAAAAGACAATTCAGTGGGGGAACTATTTTTAAAGAACAAAAATTTAGCCCAAGCCAGTTTTGCTCAGTGGTTAGAGCATTGGCCTATGGACTGAAGGGTCCTGGGTTTGATTCCAGCCAAGGGCACGTACCTCAGTTGCAGGCTCGATCCCCGACACATGCAGGAGGCAACCAATCTATGTGTCTCTCTCACATTAATGTTTCTCTCTTTCTCTCTCTCTCTCTGAAAAAGCATTGGGAAAAATATCCCCAGGTGAGGATTAAAATAATAATAAAAAAATAAAGCACAAAAATTTCCTTGAGGAGAATTCAAAGGATTAGCTATTTAGACAATCTACGTTTTATTTTCCCTGCTGTAAAGAGTCAACCCTCCACATTCTAAATTAAATTAGTGGCCACAACATGTGTCCAGAATCTAGGCTCCCTAACCCAAGGACCTTAATGACTGTTATGTGACAGAACCTAAAGTATACCACAAGCAGATACCTCCACAAGAATCAGTACCAGGGTAGAAAAACCTGAACTGTAATTGATGACATGCTAGGCTCAGAGTGGACAAGTCTGAGAGATTAAAAATCCTGGGAGACACAGTCATGGGGGACCCCCACAGTTTTGTTACTTTTACCTCCAGGTTCTTACACGGAAGACTGATGAAAAATGTCCTCAGGATTCCAGTAGGAAGAGGGAAAAGTAATCATTTTGAAGTATGTCAGACCATTCTGTTCTACCTAACAAGACATGCCCCCAAGAGAAACTATTTTACCAGAGCCTAACCTATTGAGGTTTTATCAGAGCCTAACCAACCTGGGGGAAGGAAAATACCCAACTCCTACCCCTTCTAGCCACCCTGAACCAACTAAGGGGGGAGAAAAAACTGAGAGACAGTTATGAAGTTCAAAGCCTAGGGTCACAGACTCACTAAACTGAGACCTAATCATAGGACTATAAAAGGCTTCTCCTGCCCTAGCCGGTTTGGCTCAGTGGTTAGAGTGTCAGCCTCTGGACTGAAGGGTCCCAGGGTTCAGTTCTGACCAAGGGCATGTACCTCGGTTGCAGGCTCAATCCCAGGTCAGGGTGAGTGTGGGAGGTAACCAATTGATGTGTCTGTCTCACATCAATGTTTCTCTCTCCTCGCTCTCGCTCTCTCTCTCTCCCCCTCCCCCTCTGAAAAGCAATGGAAAAAGTATCTTCAGGTGAGGATCAAAAAAAAATTCTTTTAAAAAAAGGCTTGGTTTGTGCCACACCTTACCAGTACAGTACTATAGGCCAATTTATCAAAGTTCCTTTTACCTAGTACATCATACTGGCTTACAACAAAAAAATACAAGGCATACTAAAAAGCAAAAAATACATTTTGAAGAGATAAAGCAAACATCAGAACCAGACCCAAATATGCCAGATTATCAAACAACTATGATTAATATGCTAGGGGCGCTAATGGAAAAAGTAGATAACATGCAAGAACAGATGAGTAATTTAAACAGAAAGATAGAGATTCTAAGAAAGAATCAAAAAGAATTGCTAGAGATAAAAAATACTAACAAATTAAGAATGTTCTTGCCCAGCCATGTGTGGCTCAGCAGTTGAGTGTCGTCCTAAGATCCAGGCGATTGGGGTTCGATTTCCAGTCAGGGCACATGCCCAGGTTGCGGGCTCCATCTGCAGTTGGAGGCATGCAGGAGGCAGCCGATCAATGACTTGCTCATCATTGATGTTTCTATCTCTCTCTCCCTCTCCCTTCCTCTCTCTGAAATCAATAAAGATATATTTTTTTAAAAAAAGAATGTTCTTGACAGGCTCATTAGTGGACTGCACATGGCTGAGGAAAGAATCTGTATGCTTGAGGACATATCAATAGATACTTCCAAAAATGAAAAGCAAAGTGGAAAAGACCTACAAAGCAAACCAGAATAGAATATGAAGAACTGTGGGTCAAGCAAAAAAAAAAAAAAAAAGTGTAATAAGCATAATGGGAATATCAGAAGGAGAAGAAAAAGGAACAGAAGAAATTGTTCTTACTTTTAATTGAACTAATAGATAACAATTTGCTCAAGATAATAATAGCAACAATGTATTCAATTATGTATGCTTGTGTGTGTGTATGTATGTGAAATGAATGACAGAAGGGAGGAATTAGGACTATTTTGTTATTATAAGGAACTCATGCTGCCTGCAAAGCAGTATAATTTTATTTGAAAAGTGGACTTGGATTAGCTGTAAATGTATATTGAAAACCACACAAAAAACACTAAAAAAAAAAAACCACTATAATTGATATGCTAAGAAAGAGACAAAATGGAATTGTACAAAACTCAATTAAAATCACAAGAGACAGAGACAGCAGTCCCTTCGGGGTCCCAGCGAGCTTGTTGGTTGTTGGCCTCGGTTGTGCACTCGGGGTGGTGGGCGGAGCATGCCTGGTCACAGTGCCTATGAGAAGAGGATGTGGGGCCCAGCAGGCCTCCTGGTCAGAAGGCGCCACACCCTGGCCTTGCAAGTGGTAACCGGGTATGGAGCATCCTGTGGAGATGAGAGGTGCAAATGGGCAAGAGGCTGCCACAGAAGGCTAGTCACTGGCTGCCGGAGGTGTTCAGGCACTAAAGGAAGGCGGACAAGTAACTCCCCTTGCTGGCAACCAGAGGAGCACCGCCATCAGTGACCAGATCAAAGCCAGGAAGAACATGGAGGACTCTGGAGGACTTGGGGGAAATGGTCTTGTTGGCCTGAGCTGTGTTACCAGCACAAGCTACCTAAAGGATTATTTTACCAAATTTGGAGAGGTTGTTGACTGCACAATAAAACACTGGCCTGTCAAGAGGGTTTGGGTTTACCCTCTTCAAAGATGCAGCCAGTGTGGAGAAGGTCCTATATCAGAAAGGGCATAGGCTGGATGGCAGTGTCACTCGCCCCCCAAAAGGCCATGCATGGCCAAGAAGAAGGATCCAGTAAAGAAAAGTTCTGTCGGGGATGGGGGGTCTGAATCCCAAAGCTACTGAGATCAGAGAGTATTTTGGTGAGCTTGGGGAGATCAAGGCCATTGAGCTTCCAATGGATCTAAAGTTGAAGAGGAGGCTTTGTTTTAATCCCCTTTAAAGAGGAACCTGTGAAGAAGGTTCTAGAGAAAAAGTTCTATACCATCAGTGGATATAAGTATGAAATCAAGGTGTCCCAGCCCAAAGAAGTCTATCAATAGCAGCAGTATGGCTCTGGGGGCTGCTGGAGCTGCAACCTAGTGAACCAAAGTAGCAGTGCTGGTGGCCAAAGTGGAGGAGGTAAGAGACAGAGTTGGAATCAGGGCTAGGGCTACCCAGCAGGATTACAACGGGCTATAACTACTTGCCCTATGGCCATTATGGCTATGGTCTGGGCTATGGCTACAGTCAGGTTAGTAAGAATTACTGGGGAAAAGCCAGTGACATGGTGGCCATCATAATAACTACAAGCCATACTGAGGCACTCCTGGACTAACTGCACACACTTTGTCTGGAGATCGAGTGAATGCTCACAAACAATTATATACAAAATTTAACTTGATATACTTTCTAAGGCTTGTCCCATATGCATCTTATTTGAACTCCTGCTGCCCTGAAATCATTCTCCTATTTACTGTTTCCACAGCTCTAGTTGTATTAAGCAGTGTGTGATGTCTGTGGCCAGAGCAGCATCGAGGGCTGATTTTATTACAGGATTACCCAGAACCAGATGAGAGGGTCTGCTTTTCGCAGCCGCCTTGCAGATTGGACCTGTGGACTCTGGTTGTAAAGAGGTCTATCTTAGGAAATCAATGTCACCTTTTCCCCCCCAGGTCTTTTCCTGGAAAGTATGGAATGCATTATGTATTTGCATGTCGTCCTTGAGCAGGGACCATGCTAATCTACTCTGTATCATTCCAAGACACCATTTAATTTTACATTATCTGTGTTATACATTTCCTGTAATGGAAGTGTTAATTTTACTTTACCTTTTGGTACCTTTTGGAATCTAATGTATTATAAGATATCCAGATTTTGCCACAACCTGGATATTGAAGCTATCCAAGCTTTTGAAATAAAAATATAACACCACCCCCATCCAAAGAAACCCAAAACACTAATTCAAAAGAATATACCCACCCCTATGTTCATTGCAGCATTATACAATAGCCAAGATATGGAACCAACCCAAGTACCCATCAATAGAGGAGTGGATAAACAAACAAACAAAAAACAAACAAAAAAGAGCTGTGGTGCGTATATACAATGGAATATTACTTGGCCATAAAAAAACACAATGAAATCTTATCATTTGCAACAGCATGGATAGACCTAGAGGGTATTATGCTAAGTGAAATAAGATAGTCAGAGAAAGACAAATACTGTATGATTTTACTTATATGTAAAATCTAAAGAACAATATAAATGAACAAACAAAACAGAAACTGACTCATAGATACAGAAAATAGACTGATGGTTGCCAGAGGGTTGGGGGATTGGGTAAAAATGTGAACAGATTGACACATTGGTAGTTACAAAATAGTCATGGGGATTTAAAAACAGTATAGGGAATACAGTTGATAATATTGTAATGACTACATATGGTGCCAGGTAGGTACTAGAAATATCAGGAGGGAATACTTTGTAAAGTATATGATTGTCTAACCACTATATTGTATAACTGAAACTAACACACAATAATATTGAATGTAAACTGTAATTGAAAAATGGAAAAAAATTTTTTAAAATAACACCCCCTCCAAATAAATAAATAAAACCAAAAAAGACAGAAAAAGAGTAGAAGACAAAAATAAGAACAAAGACCCTAGTACACTGCTGGTGAGAATGCAGACTGGTACAGCCACTGTAGAAAACAGTATGAAGGTTCCTCAAAAAATTAAAAATGGAACTGCCATTTGACCCAGTGATCCCACTTCTGTGAATATATCCTAAGAATCCTGAAACACCAACCAGAAAGAATATATGCACCCCTATGATCATTTATAATAGCCAAGATATGGAAACAGCCCAAATGTCCATCAGTAGATGAGTGGATAAAAAAGCTCTGATATACTTACACAATGGAATACTATGCAGCTGTAAAATAGAAGGATCTCTTACCCTTTGCGACAGCATGGATGGAGCTGGAGATTAATTTGCTAAGCTAAATAAGCCAGTCAGAGAAAGGCAAATACCATATGATCTTGCTTATATGTGGAATCTAATGAACAAAATTAACTGACCAACAAAATAAGACCAGAGGCATGGATACATGGGGCAGACTGACAGATCTCAGAGGGGAGGGTGAGGGGACTGGAAGAGATTAACCAAAGAACTTATATGCATATACGCATAGCCCATGGACACAGACAACAATGTGGTGAAGGCTGGGGTAGGGGAGGTCTGGATGGAGGGGAGCAAAATGGGAACATCTGCAATAGTGTCAACAATAAAACAAAAGAACGATTAAAAAATAGGAACAAAGAAGGGCAACAAATAGAAAACACTAATAAATATGGTAAATAATTATCACTTTAAATAATAATGGTCTAAATATGCCAATTAAAATATAGAGATTGTCAGAATGGATCAAAAAACAAGAACCAGTTATATGTTATCTACAAGAAGCCCACTTTAAATATAAAGATAGCCCTGGCTTGTTTAGCTCAGTGGTTAGAGCATCAGCCTGTGGAGTGAAGGGTCTCAGGTTCAATTCCAGTCAAGGGCATGTACCTCGGTTGCAGGCTTGATCCCCAGCCCAGGTCGGGGTGTATGCAGGAGGAAACCAATCCATGTGCCTCACATTGGTGTTTCTCTCTCATTCTCTCATTCTCTCTCTCTCTCTCTCTCTTCCCTCCCTCCCTCCACTCTCTCTGAAAAGCAATGGAAAAATTATCCTTGGGTGAGGATTAAAAATTAATAATAATTAAATAAATAAATATAAAGACATATATAGGTTAAAAGTAAATAGATGGATGAAAATATGCCATGCTAACAATAATCAAAATAAAGCAGGAGTAGCCATATTAATTTCATACAGAGTAGACTTCAAAGCAAGAAAAATTATCAGGGATAAAAAGGTTGCTTCTCCAAGAAGACTTAACAACACTCAACATGTATGTTCCTAAAACAAAGCATCAAATTATGTGAGGCAAAAACTAATAGCATTGCAGAGAAATAGATGAATCCAGTATCTTAGTCGTAGACTTCAACACCCCTCTATCAGAAATGGACATATCCAACAGTCAGAAAATCAGTAAGGATATAGTTGAACTCAACACTATCATCAAGCAACTGGATATAATTGATATCTATAGACAACTTCATCCAACACCACCAGATGACACATTCTTTTCAAGCTCACATGGAACAGTCACCAAAAATGATCACATTCTGGGTGATAAAACACATCTTAACAATATAAAGAGAAGAATTTTAAAGACTAGAAATGATACAATTTCTGCTCTTAGAACACAATGGAATTAAACTAGAAATCAATAACAGAAAGATATCGGAAAAATCCTAAAATGTATAGAGATTAAACAGCACACTTCTAAATAGCACATGTGTCAAAGGAGAAATCTCAAGAGAAATTTTAAAAGGTTTTGACTAAATGAAAATGGAAATACAGCTTATCAAAATTTGTGGGATGCAGCAAAAGCAGTGCTTTGAGGGAAGTTTATAGCATTGAATGCCTACATTAGAAAAGAAGAAAGGTCCAAAACCAATAATCAAAGTTTCCACCTTAGAAAACAAGAAAAAGAAGAGCAAATTAAATACAAAGTAAGCAGAAGAAAAGAAAAATAAGAATTAGAGCTGAAAACAATGAGATTGAAAACAGGAAATCGATAGAGAAAAATCAATGAAACCAAAAGTTGGTTCTTTGAAAAGATCAATATATTGAATTATACAATAGAATTGTACACTTTAGATGGGTTAACTGTGTGATGTATGAATTATACTTCAGCAAATATGTTTTTTAAAATCAGATCAAAACTATGTTAACAGTAAAAAGATCAATGGTTGCCAGGGGTTAGGAAGTAGAGAGGGAAAAATAGGCGAGCACATAAGATTTTTAGAGTGGTGAAATTATTCTGTATGACACTAATGGTGGATAGATGTCATTATACATTTGTCAAAACACATAGAATGTACAACACCAAGAGTGAACTCTAATGTAAACTACGGACTTGGGGTGATTATGATTTGTCTATGTAGGTTCACTAGTTATACCAAATGTATAGGATGGTGCAGGATGTTGATGGTACGGAAAGATGTACATGTGTCAGGGCAGGAACCTAAAATTGCTCTAAAAAATAAAGTCTTTAAAAGAAAAAAAAATAAATAAATCAGAGACTCTTCAAACAAAATATGAAATAAAAACAACAAAAATCCTATACCTTTAAACTTTCTCTTCCATGGCTCCTTTTTAGGCCTAAAAAACTAGGTCCATAAAAAGCTGTGTAGCCCAGCCGGCGTGGCTCAGCAGCTGAGCATAGACCTATGATCTAGGAGATCACAGTGTGATTCCTGGTCAGGGCACATGCCCAGGTTGTGAGCATGACCCCCGGTAGGGGACTGGCAGGAAGAAGCCAATCAATGATTCTCATCATTGATATTTCTATCTCTCTCTCCCTCTCCCTTCCTCTCTCTGAAATCAATAAAGACATTTAAAAAAAAAAAAAAAGTCTATCTAGACTGAAAAGCCTATCTCTTCCTCCTTAACTTAAATAGGCGGGCCAGGAGCTTCATTAGGACCTCTGTTTTAGGATCCCTGTGACATTTCAACTCAAGGCATTCCACTTCACTCTACCCAGACAAGTGACCTAAATGAATTAGATGCAAAAGGTGATCCACACTAACTGTGGAGAAATCTTTACCTTTAATACTCTTACCATCTTCTGTTTTTCAGCTAGCATGGCCTGTCTACCTGGCCTGTCCATCATTTTGCCATCTTCTCCAAAATTCAAGATTCAAGTTAAACAAACAAAAATATTACAAACACTAATGGTAAATCTAATTAAAAATACTAATGTTAAAAGCATTATTCTGGAATAAAAGTATATAGAAGACCTAATTTGTTACAAACTCAGGAAACGATGGAAATTACCCTCCTTCAAAATAACCTAATTAGCACTCATTGTAGCCTGATCTCCAAGAAGTTCTGATCCTGAAAATTCTTGCTGCAAGCTGCTCTGACAAGAAATAACTAATTGCATATCTATCTGTGAAGAATAATTCATCACCTTATTGAACATCCATCTCATTTACTCTCACACCGCCTGATAATAGTGACTATATATTGAGTTCTAAGTATGTGCCAGGCATCATACTATATACTATATATATTTTTTCATTTAATTCTTACTATAGCCATATAAATTTCATTAATTTATTTGACAAGTAAAGAAACTGGGGTTTGGGGAAGGTAAGTAATTTTCCCATGATCACACAGCTAGTAAGTGAAAGAGCCAGGATTCATTCTCTTAACTATTAAATATTAAATAAATATTTAAAATATAACTATCATCTCTATACAGCTAATATTTCATTTGAAAAAGATACATTACAATTAAATTTCTATCTATTTTAATTTTAAAGCATACTTCCTTCCTATTTAACGTTGCCTTCATAGATATTTTTATTGCAGTTCAATCTAAATTTCTTCATTCTTGAAGTTAAGCCAGGTCACAAAACAGACTTAGTTCTTCCAGTGTGTTTATGTTTCATGGCTACGACTCTACTGAGATTGTATGTAAGCCCTGAGGTTCTCTCCTGCTCTTTTGCTGCTTAAGGACCAGGCCTTAACTTCTCCTCTGGCATCTAAGAATCATATCTATATTTTTCTATACTCACCTTCTTTGCTTTTTTTTTCTTGTTCTTTTCTAGAGAACATGAAACTAGTCCATAGGAACTAGTTACCTGGCTAGACCAGAATGATACAGATTGCCTCACGAACTGGAATTCTGACAGCCTAAGAGCTCAATATCCCATGTCTCAAATGATTAAGAGGACTGTACAGACAATAGCTTTTCTGTTATCCCTTTTCTGATGGCTGCTGGAATGATAAAAAAAGAAATATTACATTTATAAGAATAACTATTAAACACATTCATATTATAACAGTAGAAATCAATATAATAAGTCCCCAGAGTTACCATAAATAATTTTTCTGTTGTTCTCCAATACCAAATATACAGTATTAATATAAAAAAGCTAGCTCTAAGGCTCCTTGCCAACTAACCAACTCCATACCTCCATCCCATTGCCAGCAATTATGCACCTCTGTATCCAATTATTTCAATGTTCTTTCAGTTCATAACAAATGATAGCTAAAACTGAAAATGTGTCAAATTACCATCACAGCAGTTAATCTTAAGGCTTCCAAAACTGGAGCTCTACATCTCCAATTCAGTCTCATTTTTGCTTTACAATTTCTCTTTTCATTTCCTTCTAGTTACATATCTTACTTATACATAGACACAATCATAAAATAGAGTCAGGGCAATTGAGATCAAAACCCTCACACTGAACCAGATCCTATAGAGTCCTCTATATATTGCAGTTTGCAGATGGTTCTGGAAAAGAATAAAAAAAGAGTATTCCAAAAAGTCAATACATTTTTAAAGCTCCAATTTTCTAATTACAGAAAGACCAAAATTCATTAGTCTACTGAACACATTCCTATCAAAATTATGATCTATAGTCAACTTCAATTCCTATGGTGTCATTGAAAACTTACTAATTATAGCCTGGCTGGGTGTGGCTCAGTGGCTGGGTGTCAACCTATGATCCTGGAGATTGTAGGTCAGGGCACATGCCCAGGTTGCAGGCTCGGTCCCTCAGAGGCATGCAGGAGGCAGCCAATCAATGATGACTCTCTCATCATTGATGTTTCAACTCTCTCTCTCCCTCTCCCTTCCTCTCTCTGAAATCAGTAAAAATATATTTTTTAAAAAATGTGGCCCAAAAGGTATTTACATGAAAACAGGTAAAATATTTTTTTTTTTAAAGCACAGCTTACTAATTATATACCAATTTCACATACGTCATAGTCAAAGTATTCCAAAACTGTCAGCTTCCCCGCTACCAATACCAGTTCCAAAATTTCCCTAATACCTAAACAAAATTAATAAGTTCAGTTTCCTTAGCATATCATCTAACTAATAATATTTTAACAATAATGGCTCTAGTTATATTCTAGTTTTAAACTAACCACATAGATTCCAATGTTCTATTATACCCCTCATTGCACTCCTTTCTTAAGCAAAAACAAAAACAAAAAACAACAACAACAACAAAAACCTATCCACCATTTCCTAAAACTTTCTTGCTTTAGGTCTTGCTCATTCATTCAGCCTCCATCTCCTCTCCTTAACTCTGTGTCTCAAATTCTACCATTTCCTTTGCAGAGCTCTTAATTGGAGGTTGCTCATTTCCTTTATTCACCTCTCCATATATCAAAATCAAGTTAGCATCTTCTTCACTGGATCCTCAAAGTATTATTTTACCACCTTCCCTCAACAGCCTGTCTTTCTTCAAACTTCATACTACTCGATTTTATCACCTTCTCAATGTTAAATATCAACTTCTAGGTTTTTCCCCTACAGTCACTAAAGACTTTGGGAACACTAAACCTTTCCCTCTTTCATCTGAAAGCCTTCATCATCCCCCTTGATGATCTAAGACCCAAATCTCACAGCTCCTTGACAAATCTTAATCTGATGTCATCTCAATTCCATTTCAATTGTCTATTTCTGTAGTGATAACTGTAATGGCTCTACCTCCAAAACCAAACACAGAATCCACTCTATGAACTACTAGTTTTTCCACCTCTCCTATACTTTACACTCCTTGAATTTACCCTCCAACTTCCTTAGGCCTTTAATTTATCAAGCCTCTTACCTATTTTCCAAGGGCACCATGTTTCTGTGGACTTCACTTCCTTCTCTACCTAGGAAAGATTCCATGGACAGTGGGACTTCAATGATAGTATCCAGCACTTTTAATTTTCCTATCCCCTTGATTTTCTACCATACCTATTCCACTAATCCCCACCTACAAATCAGCCTGACTATTGATATTTTTCCATTCCTGTTCATAAATTACAAAGTATTACTGAGTAAAACCCTATACTACTGACCACCAATTTCCCCTGTACCCAACTGATCTTCCACTGCTACCAGAATGATCTTCTTTTTTTAAAAAATATATCTTTATTGATCTCAGAGAGAGGAAAGGAGAGGGAGACAGATAGAAACATCAATGATGAGAGAGTCATTGATCAAGCCTGCAACTGGGCATGTGCACTGACCAGGAATCGAACCCTGATCGCCTGGATCCTAGGTCAATGCTCAACCGCTGAGCCACGCCCGGCCGGGCCAGAATGATCTTTTAAAACAAAAATTAAGCAGGGCTTCAGGAATAGCAGAGTGAGGGGATCAGAAAATCCTCTCCCCCCAAAACAATGATATAACTGTACAACTCTGTCAAAAACAACCATTTCAGGACCATGGAAATAGAACAAAATTAAACAATAAATTAAGAAGTGTTTAAGAGCCTGGCTGGGCATGGCTCAGTGGTTGAGCATTGACCTAGGATCCAGGAGATCACAGTTCAATTCCTGGTCAGGGCACATGCCTGGGTTGCGGGCTCAATCCCCAGTCAGGAGCACACAGGAGGCAGCCGATCAATGACGACTCATCATTGATGTTTCTCTCTCTCTCTCCCTCTCCTTCTGAAATCAATAAAGATATACTTTTTAAAAAATAATAAAAAGTAAATAAATAAGAAAAAAAAAGATGTGTTTAAGAAAACCTACTGAACCTTGAGTAAGAACAGTGGGAATCTATGGTGTTTTAGCTTGAGGCTATTCACGTCCCCACTCCCAGCTCCACTAGAGCTGATTTTACAAGGGCAGAGCAGGACAAAGCCTTAAAAATCAACAACTTGGCTGCTGGACTGGAATTACTTGTTTAGGAATGAGCACGAAAAGTCCTATGCCCAGGGGTGTTGAAAACAATAGCAAACTACTTAGATCAGGGAAAACCAACATCACAGTTACCTGAGGTCACAGTAATGGTGGGAGCAAGCAACAGAACAGCAGGCCTGTTTAGCAGAGAGATTCGTAAACAAGACAGCCCTAATGGGACTTGATAAGCTCCCTCCATATCCTTGGTGATCTAGAAGGCTATGCATACATGCAATGCTGCACTCAAGCTCAGGGTACTGGAAAGGGCCTTAGCCATCTACATTTCCCTGGCTGAACTTAAAGACCTACACAGATACAGAGGGGACATGAGAAGCCTTAGCAAAAAGTAAAAATCAGGGGAGACTTGTAAACTCCCTGAACTTTGAATATGCTTCTCAACAAACACACACACACACACACACACAATTCCATCAACAAAGGGTGGAAGATAATACTGGCCCAAGGTGTTTAAGGACAATCTCTAACAAATGACTGACTGTTCACTAAGCTATTCTGACCCAGGTATGATACCGAGGAAGCCAGGCTTAGAAATAAAAAGAATTTTTAATAAACAGAGCATAAACATCAATGGGCTACACATTGAAGAGGAGACAGAATCTACAGAATTAGTCCAGACAAGTCACTAAACAAATTTTAAAAAGAAACAAAACCACAAAATCTCTGGGGGTGGAGGGGTGGGGATCAGAACCTGAACTTAAGCTTTTGAGGAACTACTGACTTCCAAAGTGGCTACACCCACAGGATGGCTATGATTTTTTTTAAAAAAAGATGGACAGTAAACAAGTGTTGGCAAGAATGTGGAGAAAACTGGAACCCTCATCCACTGCTGGTGGGAGTGCAAAATGGTGTGGTTGCTTTGGAAGACAGCATGAGTTTCTCAAAATGTTAAACACAGAATTAACTACCATATTGCTTTAAACTAAAAAGGGGTTCCACAATAAATCTAACCAAAAGTAACCTCAGGATGACCTGATCATAAATTCCTGACTGGGCAGGTCATGGTGAGTAGTCATGCCCCAGGCATATAAAAGTTTCATCTTCAACTTAAGGAAGCCCTATCCATTGTTTTTGTGCACTAGGTTAACACACCTTTGAAATGCCTCTTTTTCAGACCCCTTGGAAGCATAATCACCCTCAAAAGAACACATAATCTTGTTAACTGTCTTGTAATCGGATAAGAGATTTCACTGCCTTAATTTCTCCCATGTTCATGGAATCTTTCTTAAGGTCTCTCCTTAATTCCGAAGGTATAAAAGGAACTGAAAAACTGTTATTCTTTGGAACATTTAAGATCTTGCTTCCTGGCATGTCATCAGTTTAACTCAAACTCATAAAAATTCTCTACAAGTTTGGACATTTCTTACATTGACAGTGCCCAAAAAGTAGAAACCACCCAAAATGTCCATCTGCTGATGAATGGATAAACAAAATATGGTATATTCATACAATGGAATACTACTTAGACATAAAAAGGAAGAAACCAGCCCTGGCTCAATTGGTTGGGCGTCATCCTGTGCATGGAAAGTTTACCGGTTTGATTCCCGGTCAGGGCACATGCCCAGGTTGCAGGCTCAGTCCCCAGTAGTGACATGTAGAAGGCAGCCAACTAATTTCTCACTCTCACATCAATGTTTCTCTCTCTTCCTCTCTCTCTAAAAATAAATTTTTTAAATCTTTTTTAAAAAAGGAATGAACTAAGTACTGACAAATTCTATAACATGGATGAACCTTGAAAACACTATGCTAAGTGAAAGAAACCAGACCAAAAGGCCACATACTGTATTATTCCACGTATATGCATGTCCAGAGTGTGCAAATCCATAGAGAAAGAAAGTAGATTATTGGCTGCTTGGGGCTGGGGGGAGGGTGGAAATGAGAAGTGATTGCTAACCAGTACAGAGTTTCTTTTTGGTGTGATGAAAATATTCTGGCCTTGGTCTGTGTGGCTCAGTTGGTTGGAGCATCATCCTGTACACCAAAAGGTGGTGGGTAGTAAGGAGATGTGCCCAGCAGAATGGAGCGTGGGGGCCAGGACCCCAGGATGGGGCAGAGTATCCTCAGTGGTTTCCTGGGACCTGGCGGCAGGGCAGAGGGACTGGCTGCTAGGTACCCAGGAGCCCCTGAGCCAGACTGATACCATACCTCTGATGAAATCATGACCAGGTGGGCATGAATTACTACCACATATAACAAAAGACCCTTGCCCGCAACCTCATGGGAGGATATGAAGAAGGGGTCCTTTGAGGAAAAAAGTCAAAACCTCAAGAGTGAACAACTTGAAGTCAATAGGCTGTCCCTTAGGAATGATGCACCCCAAGCAAAACACAAAAAGAACAAAAAGAAAAAGAAGTACTTAAATGAATATGTGAATGGATTCATGGACTCCCTAAAACAAAATTCACAGATGGTTCACAATGGGGAGATAATAGCAATAGACAGTCAGGAAGGAAGGGAAGAAATTGCAGTTGCTTTAAAGAAAGATAGTCTCAGGGAAGGAAGACGATTAAAAAGACAAGCAGCAGCCCTAGCTTGTTTTGTTCAGTGTTAAAGCATCAGCCTGAGGACTGAAGGGTCCTGGGTTCAATTCCGACCAAGGGGATCAGATGAAGACTTGATCCCTGGCCCAGATGGGGCATGTGCAGGAGGCAACCAATTGATGTGTCTTTCCCACATCATGTTTCTCTTTATCTCTCTCTCTCTCTCTCTCTTTCTCTCTGTCTCTCCCCCTCCCTTCCACTCTTTCTGAAAAAAACAATGGAAAAAATATCCTCGGGTGAGGATTAAAAAAGAAAAAAGACAAGCAGCAAAGAAAAATGCAATGGGCATGGCCGGCATGGCTCAGCAATTGAGCATCCACCTATGATCATCATTGATGTTTCTCTCTCTCTATCTCCCTTCCTCTCTCTGAAATCAATAAAGATAGATATATATATTTTTTTTACTGCAATGGTATGTTTTCATTGTAGAAAACATGGCCATGGGATTGCTGATTGCCCAGCTGCCCTTGAGAATCAAGATATGGACACTAGAATATGTTATCCATGTGGATCTACAGAGCAGGAAATAACCAAGTGCAAGGCTAAAGTAGACCCAGCTCTAGGTGAATTTCCTTTTGCAAAATGTTTTGTTTGTGGGGAAATGAGGCACCTGTCCAGATCTTGCCCTGATAATCCCACAGGAGTCTATGCTGATGGAAGTTGCTCCACACTTTGTGGCTCTGTGAGACATTTTTTTTTTTAGTCCCATCAAGGATATTCTTTTTTTTTTTTTTTTTAATATAGCTTTATTGATTTCAGAGAGAGGAAAGGAGAGGGAGAGAGAGACAGACAGAAACATCAATGATGAGAGAGTCATTGGGGATCGAACCTGCAGCCTGGGCATGTGCCCTGACTGGGAATCGAACATCAATCTCCTGGATCCTAGGTCAATGCTCAACCACTGAGCCATACCCGGCCAGGTGAGGATATTCTTTTTCCATTGCTTTTCTGAGAGAGTGGAGGAGAGAGAGAGAGAGAGAGAGAGAGAGAGAAACATCGGTTGATTGTCTCCCACACATGCTATGACCAGCACTGGGGATACAGCCTACAACTGAGGTATGTGCCCTTGGCCAGAATCAAACCTGGGACCCTTCAGTCCAAGGGCCAATGCTCTAACCACTGAGCAAAACCGGCTAGGGCTCTGTGGGACATTTTAAGGATTGTCCTCAAAGTCAGAATTCAGATCAAATGCTTACAGTAGGTCGCTGGGCAAAGGGAATGAATACAGACTATGAAGAAATTTAGTATGTGCCTAAAACACAGAAACCCAAAACAAAGATACCTAAAGTTGTTAATTTTGTATAATGATTAGTACTATCATGAATTACTATCTCGTTGTTACATTCTGAACTGGGCTTTCTTCACAAATTGAAGCTGGGCTCCCCTGGAGAGGCCTATATTGTAGATGTCAGTATGATCTGGGTGTGGTCAAATAGTTTCCTGAGTTCTGTCCTTCCATACTTCTACTTCTTGGAGAAAATCACTAGAGAAAAGAATAAGATGTTTAAATTGGATTCTTTAAAAGAACTTTTTTAACAGAACTTATATATAACTAAGTGGTTATGTATCTAATTGTAGCAGTCAACTTTTTCTTAAAAACAAAATTATGCAGCCCTGACAGGGTGGCTCAGTTGGTTGGAGCATTGAAGCATAGACCAAAAAGGTCTCCAGTTCAATTCCCAGCCAGGGTGTGTACGGGAGAAGGTAACTGATTGATGTTCCTCTCTAGTGTCAATGTTTCTCTCCCCCTTCTCTCTTCCCTGCCCCCTCAAAAATCGGTGGAAGCATATCCTGGAGTGAGGATTAAAAAAATAAAATAAATTATGCATTCATCTGAACCACTCCTAAACAAAGGGTAATTAATTGCTTTGCAATTGGAAATGGATTTTTGGTTATATTGTTTTTTAGATTCAAAGTATCAATTTATTTGTAAGTTGCCACAAAATCTGCTGTATTTTTTAAATGTTTAATAAAAACTTATTTGCTATTTTTCTGAGTACCTTAAAAAGGGGGGAGGTGAGAAAAAGATGGAAGCAAACTGAGTGGAAGCTACACTGACACTCTCCCAGGACCAAACTGGAATTACAACTAAAATATAGAAAAACCATCCTGAACAATCAACAGCAACTGAAGATGAGATAGAGAACACCCTCATAACCAATGAGGAAAAGTGGAGACCCCACAGAGGCTGATAGAAAGTGCGGAGGCATGAGAGGGCTGGCCAGGCTCCCACAGGCAGCAGCTGACGGTCCAGAGGGAGATCTCAGCTGTGGAGGGTTCCCACTGAGAACTCTGGGGCCTAAACCCCTGGCGGGACTCCCCAGCCCAGAGCACCAGAACTGAGAAAGGTACCCATATAACATCTGGCTGTGAAAAGCAGCCAGGTTTCTATCTGCCAGGGAGATACAGATGGAAATGCAGGTGCCCTCTTAAAGAGCCAACACAAAGTTTTGTGTGCAGCCACTCACCTTGGGCTCCAGCAGATAGAGGGCAGAGTGGACTGGAGCTGTGTGAGGAGAATCTAGGGTTGTGGGCTCTAAAGATAGAGCTCAGAGGGCACTCCTTTGGATTCCAGTACAGAGTCATTCCCCCATACTGCAGAGGCAGACATTTACCTTCCAATCAGCTTTTACCTGAGGGTGAAGCAATTGCCCCACCCTGCTGGAAAAACCTCTCCCCCTACCCCATGGAGTTTCTACAGCCTGAGGCTCATTAAAAGAATCAGATTAATCAACCTGCAAGCAGAGGCAGACTTCAGAGTGCTTTGAGTCTTTGCTTGATCTGCTTCTGGACCTGAGCCTTGGAAAAGCAGACTTTGGTGTGAATCTTGGTCCTGTCCAAACACGCCGAGCCCCAACACAGAGGACCTCAAGTAAGGAGTTGTTGATAGCTCTAAACAGGGTACTCAAGACCAGTCACAAATAGCATCTGACATTGGCCTGCACCAGAGACTTTCCCAAAAGACTGAGAGTCCTAGCAGGCCTACTTAACACATAGAAACAAACCCAAATAGGCAGCCAAAATGGGGAGACAAAAAAACAAGCCCCAAATGAAAGAACAAGAGAAGTCTCCAGAAAAAGAGCTAAGTGAAACAGAGATAAGCAATCTATCAGATACAGATGTTGGGAATAGGTTTCAACCATGTCACAAATAAAGACACAAGAAATTGAAAGTAACTCGGCAAGGAAAACTTTACTTCTGCAGAAGGATGCAGAGCTCTCCAAGTTAGGAAAGCAAACACACCAAATGGGAAGTCCCTTCAGTTTTTATCCCTAAGGTGAATTCCACTGCACCATACCCTATTGGTTAGGGTATGGCTTCACAATCTAAATGGATTGGCTAATTTAGAAAATGCATGTGCGGGGTGTACCCTTGGGTTGAACAATTGGGCACATATGTATTGAGTACAAAATGGAGGATGTTAAGGTGATCGTTTATTCAGTTTGGCCTATTCTAATCCCTTTGACAGAAAAGATTATTTCCTTCTTACACAGAGTTCAGAATACTGGTTGTAAGAATGCTCAACAGCATGAAAAAAGATATGGAAACTATGAAGGAAATGAAGAATGACATAGCAAAAATAAAGAATACACTGGAGGGAATAAACAGCAGATTAGAAGAAGTTGAGGATTGTATCAGCAAATTAGAAGACAGGGTAGAAGAAATCACTCAATCAGAGATCCAGAAAGAAAAAACAATTAAAAAACAGGAGGACAGTCTAAGGGAGCTGTGGGACAACATGAAATGCAACAATATTTGCATCATAGGAGTGCCAGGAGAGGTTGAAAGTAAGCAAGGGTTAGAAAACCTGTTTGAAGAAATAATAACACAAAACTTCCCTAATCTGGTCAAGGAAAAAGTCACACACGTTCAGGAGGCACAGAAAGTCCCAAACAAGAAGAACCCAAAGAGGCCCACACCCAGACACATCATAATTAAAATGCGAAAAATTCAAGACAAAGAGAGAATCTTAAATGTAGCAAGAGAAAAGCAATCTGTTACTTGCAAAGGAGCTCCCATAAGGCTGTCAGCTGACGTCTCATCAGAAACTCTACAGGCCAGAAGGGAATGGCATGAAGTGTTTAAGGTAATCAAAAGCAAGGATCTGAAACCAAGACTACTCTGTCCAGCAAGGCTATCATTCAAAATAGAGGGTGAAATAAAGAGCTTCCAAGACAAAAACAAAAAGCCTAAAGGAGTTTATCACCACCAAACCAGCATTGCAGGAAATGTTAAAGGGGCTGCTGTAATAAGAAGAAACAGAGAGAGAAACATAGGCATAAAGAATTAAAATGGCAATAAATAAGGACGTATCAATAATAACCTTAAAGACTTTAAGAGAGAGATCAACAGCAATACAGTCATATTTGTGGACTTTAACACCCCACTGACTTCACTGGATAGATCTTCCAGACAAAAAATCAACACAGAAACAGTGACTCTAAATGGCACACTATTTTTTTGTTTTATTACTGCTTCAATTTTATCAGTTGTTATTAGCTTATTCAGGTTTTCTGATTCTTCCTGATTCAGTTTTCACTCATATAGACTGAGGAATAAAATAGATCCAGAGACACGGAAGCATGGAACACACTGATGAATTTCAGTGGGAAGTCAGGGGTGGGGGAGTGGGTGGGGAGAGAGTAATCAAAGAACTTATATGTTTATATGCATAATCCATGGACAGAGACAATAGCATAGTGAAGGCCGGTGGGGGGGGGGATGTGGGGTGGAGGGATCAATGGGGGAAAAAGGGGGGATATCTGTAATACTTTCAACAACAGAGATAAATTTTTTTTTTAAAGGGGTTCGATTCCCATTCAGAGCACATGCCCAGGTTGTGGGTTCGATCCCTGGTGGGGGTGTGTACAGGAGGCAATTGATCGATGTTTCTCTCTCTATCTCTCTTCCTCTTTCTTTCCCTTTCTCTAACATCAATTAAAAAGTAAAAATTAAAATTAAAAAATATTCTGGAATCAGATAGTGGTGATGGTTAAACAACTTTGTGAATGCACTAAAACCACTGAGTTATATACTTCAAAATGGTGACTTTTATGGTATGTGAATTACATCTCAATTAAAATTAAAAAAAACAATGCTAAGTGAAAGCAGCCAGATGCAAAGGCTATATAGTGTATGATTCCCTTCATATGAAATCTCTAGAAAAGGCAAATCAATAGAGATCGAAAGAAGATTAGTAGTTGCCTGGGCGAACTCTTTATTCTGAAAATTGGTAATCAAGTGCAAGATCAAGGATTAAGCATCAATAAACGACTTGTGCTGGCAAGGATGTGGAGAAAGGGGAACCTTAACACACTGCTGATGGGAATGTAGACTGGTGCAACCACTATGAAAAACAGTTTAGAGGTTCCTCAAAAAATTAAAAATGGAGCTGCCTTTTGACCCAGTGATCTCACTTCTAAGAATATATTCTAAGAATCCTGAAACACTAATCAGAAAGAATATATGTACCCCTATGTTCATAGCAGCACAGTTTACAATAGCTAAGATCTGGAAACAGCCCAAGTGCCCATCAGTAGATGAGTGGATAAAAAAGCTGTGGGACATTTACACCATGGAATACTATGCAGCTGTAAAGAAGAAGGATCTCATACCCTTTCGGACAATGTGGATGGACCTGGAGAATATTATGCTAAGTGAAATAAGCCAGGCAGAGAAAGACAAACATCATATGATCTTGCTTATATGTGGAATCTAAAGAACTTAAACTAATGAACAGAATAGATTCAATGACATGGAAGCATAGATCAGACTGACGAATGTCAAAGGGATGGAGGAGGGCGGGTGGGTGGAGGGGGAGAGAGTAACCAAAGAATTTATATGCATATATGCACAACCCAAGGACATGGACAATGGTGGGGCGAGGGAGTGGGGAGGGGGATGGGATGGGGTGGAACGGGTCATTGGGGAGAAAAAGGGACATCTGTAATATTTTAAACAAAAATAAAACAAAACAAAACAAAAAAGAAAAATGTATATGCATATATGCATAACCCCTGGACACAGACAGTAGTGTTGTGAAGGCCTGGGGTGGGGGGGGGTGCAGTGTAGAAGGGCTCAATGGGGAAAAAAGGGCTACATCTGTAATACTTTCAACAATAGAGATAATTTTCTTTCAAAAAGAAAAAAAAAAAAGAATTAAGCATCTCTCCTGCCTTCCCTGTACAAGTAACCCAATAGCCCTAGTTCATGAGGGAAATTTTACTTCCAAAAAAATTCCAGCTAATTAATGTAGAAGATAAAATTAGAAAAATCACCATTTTGAAATTCATAGTTAAATAATTCTGCCAATTATCATCAAAGTATTATACCATTAGATGAAAAGCTGAATAAGGCTGTCACTTACTCATTAAAGGTGGAATAGAATGTGCCTCCAAATATGATTCAAAGTGAATTAAACGGCAACCCCTGTGAAGTATTCTTGACACACACACAAAAAGTTGAACCTGAATATCGCCAAGCCTCTAAAGCCAACTTCCATTATAGAAAAATATGGGATTGGGATATAGAGGAATAAAGTAAATGAGAGCACAAAAAAGAAAACAGACAAATCCAAAATGTGGGATTTTCTATCGGACAACTGACCCAGTTTCTACCAGAATTCAATGGCTTGAAAAAGAAAAAAATGAGGCACAGCCCTACCCGGTTTGACTCAGTGTTTAGAATATTGGCCCATGGACTGAAGGGTCCCAGGTTCGATTCCAGTCAAGGGCATGTACCTAGGTTGCAGGCTCGATCCCTGGCCCTGGTCAGGGCACATGCAAGAGGCAATTAATTGATGTGTCTCTCTCACATCTCTCCTCTCTCTCCTCTCTCTCTCACTCTCTCTCTCCTCTCCTCTCCCCCTTCTACTCTCTCTCTAAAAAGCAATGGAAAAAATATCAAGTGAGGATTAAAAAAAATTTTTTTTTGAAGCACAGACTGCTCTAGATTAAGAGATATTTAGAAATAATAACCATTTTGCATAACTGAAACTTTGTACCCCTTGACCAACATTTCCCCCTTTACCCCCTTCTCCCTTGATTGTGGTGAATATTTCACAAAGTATACTCATATCAAATCATCAAATTGTACACAATTTTTAATTTTCAATTACACCTTGTCTTAGTCTGGGCTGCTTTAAAAAAAAAAAATACTGTATACTGCATGGCTTATAAACAACAGAAATTTATTTCTTACCATTCTAGAGGCAGAAAAGTCCAAGATCAAGGCACTGGCAGATTGTCTGGTGATAGCCTGCTTGCTAGTTCATAGCCTACCCTCTTTTATTGTGTCCTCACATTGTGGATTGGGCAAGGAATATCTCTGGGGTCTCTTTTATAAGGGCACTAATCCCATTCATGAGGGCTGTCTTCATGAACCTAATATGTTAGGTTTTAACATATTAATTTGGGGCACAAACATTTAGTCTATAGCAACCTCAATAAAGCTGGGGGGGGGGAAGAGATAATCAAGTGTAATATATAGACCTTGTTTGGATCCTTATATGAACAAACCAATTGTTTGATAATCTTTTGAGATAATCTGAGAAATTTTATAATAGGCTGGGTATTAGATGTTATTAAAGAACTATTAAATTGTAAGATAACATAATGACAGGATGATTATGTAAGAAAGTATCTGTACTTTTTAGACATGCCTACTGAATGTACAGGCGTGAAATAACATGACATCTATGATGGCTTTCAAATACTTCAGCAAATTTTTTAAAAGAATGGAAAGAAAGAAAAAAAAATAACTGAAACAAGAATGGAAAAATCTTGATAATCATTGAATGTGGTTAATGGGTATATGAGGGTTCATTATACTATTTTCTTTTCTTATGAGTACATTTGAAAATATTTAGCCTAGCCAGGCGTGGCTCAGCAGGTTGAGCGTCAACCTGGGATCCAGGCGATCAAGGTTTGGTTCCCGGTCAGGGCACATGCCCAGGTTGAGGGCTCGATCAATGACTCTCTCATCATTGATGTTTCTCTCTCTCTCTCTCCCTCTCCTTTCCTCTCTCTGAAATCAATAAAGATATATTTTTTAAAAAAAGAAAATATTTAATAATTTTTAAATTCACAAATCTGACCATGTAATTTCCAAGCATGAAATATACCTTCAATGGTTCCCCAAGGTCCACAGAGATAAAGTTCAAATCTACAGCATGGTATACAAAGCCCTCCATAGCATGGTCCCCAACCTCATCTCTTACTGTTCCCTAAATTCTAGCCACTAAAACTATCATACCTCCATGCCTCTGCATCTGCTGTTTCCTCTGCCTTTGTTAACACACTTCACCCCACACTTTTCTGGCCTTAGAAGTTTTCTGATTACAACACATATCTCCTCTTTGAAGCCTTTCTTGACTTCTCATATTCAGTCTACTCTGGTTTTGAACCTTATTATCCTATCACATAATATCTGGGTTCTTATCTACAGCCTTAGAGTTTTTGCTTAGGTTAAAACTCCTGTACCCAGGACCTCTGATACTAGGATTCCTAGAGCCTTCATATTTAGTCCTTCCATGGCTCTCACTGCTCTGTTTCCCACTGACAGACCTCAAAATCACTGTCCCAGTGCATAGCATTTAAGGAGGAACTCACTCTTGGGGTCAAGCAAGTGTAGATTCAGCACTACAGGCATTTCATTAGCCTCACCCTAGTCCTGGCCCTGGTCTCTCCTCAGACCTTAAAGTCCTTCCTATTATCTTCTACCACTCTCAACTCAGTTTCACTCACTCACATCAAATTCTTTTTTTAAAAAATATATCTTTATTGATTTCAGAGAGAGGAAGGGAGAGGAAGAGAGAGACATAGAGACATCAGTGATGAGAAAGTCATTGATCAGCTGCCTCCTGCACGCCCCCAGCCAGGGATCAAGCCTGCAACGCGGGCAAGTGCCCTGACTGGGAATCGAACCATGATCTCCTGGATCCTAGGTCAATGCTTAACTGCTGAGCCACGCTCAGCCGGGCCACATCAAATTCTTTAATTCCCCTCTAATGTTTGGCATATTGAAAGATGTGCCTCTCCCCATTTGTGAACTGAAAATTTGCCCTGATCATGGGGCCTGGTTGCTGAGTATAAGAACAGTGTTGGTATTACACCAGTCACAGAAATGCAAATTGCTTAAATCCTTAATGAAATTAAGCATTAAGACTACCTTTCTCTCAAGTACTAGCACTCAAGTTAAACTTTAAAAACTCACTCAATTTTCTTTTGTTTAATAACTAATATTACAAAAATATTGTCTATTTTTCATTGCTTATGTGTAATGTTTCATTTACATTGTGGATTAACTAGGCTTTTATCTGCTATTCTGGAAACATACCCACTAGCTATAAATGATTTCTCTGATAAAATTGTCCAAAACTCCAAATCACTAATTTAAAAAACACAATACAAAAGATTTAAACATTTACCTTGCCAATCATGTACAAACTGTATTTTAGGATACCAAATAGACCTAGTGGGTAAGGGAAAATTCTTTACAAAAGAATTCCAGCTAGTACATGTAGAATGAATGACAGAACTAGAAAAAAATCACCGGTTTGAAACCCCTTATGAAATAACTGATTCACATAATGATCATCAATGGATGCTAAAAGCAATAGGAGAAAGATGAATGAAGAATTTTGCAATGCAAGGATCAAGCTGTCACCAATCTGCATTCACTGGTCAATCGCAGTATCACTAAAAGTGGAACAATCAGACACTGGAATAGCATATGTGAAGGTTTGGATTCTAGAGCAAGAGAGCATGATATTCCAAGAATGGAAAATGGGATTCAGAATGATTTAGATACAGTTTGAGATGGGGAATTTTGATAAGTGAAGCTGATGTAGGAGCAAGATGTAGAGCCTTGTAAGATACTCAAAGAATTTTGGACTTTCTCTTCAGGGGACTAGGAAGTCACTGAAGGACTGTTTTAGAAAATGTTCTCTGGCTGTAAATTGGAGAGTGATTTGAGGGTAAGAAAGAGTAGGGGCAGGTAAATAATTAGGAGAGAGTTGCAATAGTTCAGGTGAGAGGTGATGGTGGCCTGGACAGGGTAGTGGCAGTAGGAATAGAGAAAAGTATATGGATACAATGGATATTTAACAAATATACCTGAAAGGATTTGGTGGTAGAATAACTAGAGGGGGCATGGTATGAAGGTTTCAGGCTTGGGCACCTGAGTTGATGGTGGTGCCATTCACTGAGATAAGGAACAAAAAAGGAAAAACAGGTTTAGACAGAGTGCAGGAAATGGTGAATTAGAGATGCTTATCCACATAGGCAGATGGATACAAGGGGTCTGAAGCTCAGGAACAAGGTCTGGTTTTGACATACATTTGTGTGAAGTGGGTGTACAGTAAGCAGTTGAAGCCATGAGAATGGATAAGATGACCCTAACAAAAAAACAGCAAAGGATGAAACATGTCCCCACAGCCCCATATCTTCCACCCCTCACAATTCCAGGCCAATTGCAGAAGAGAAGCCAGATAAGTGAATTGGAGAGCAGGAGGTGAGGAAATAACAGGTGTATGAAGGGGAAGAGAGGTGAGAGGAACTGAAGAATATGAATTTGTATAGCACTCATCTGTGCTGTCCAATTAACCCTTTACTTATATTTGTCCTATGTTGTATTCCTCAAGAAATGCCTCACAGCCCTGCCAGGCGTGGCTCAGTGGTTGAGCGTTGACCTAGGATCCAGGCGATTGGGGTTCAATTCCCAGTCAGGGCAAATGCCCGGGTTGTGGGCCCGATCAATGACTCTCTCATCATTGATGTTTCTATCTCTCTCCCTCTCCTTTCCTCTCTCTGAAATCAATAAAGATATGTTTTTTTGAAAAAAGAAAGAAATGCCTCAGATGCATATCTAGTCTACCCAGTAAAACTATAAGCTCCTTATGGAGCTTTTTTTTTTCTTCTTTGTATCCCCCACTATACATACAGAGTCAAAGAGCTGTTTAAGATCAGGAGGCTTAGTTGCTGACTACAGAAGAACAACTTCCTAGGTAGACAATATCTTTGTGGCATCACAGTGGTCAAGGGTATGGTGCTCAGCAAACCAAACTAGCCGATCCCACAACTATCTGGATTATATGCCAGTGTACTGATTAAGAAAGGGAAACAGATTTATCTTAACAACCAGGACCTGGTACAAGGCAGTCCCTCTAGGGAGACAAGCATATTCAGCAAGCCAGACTATATATTGAAAGGTGGATTTGTGAGCACATTTTTAAAACAAAAGGAGTTTATATCCATAAAGAATATATACCCATCAAATTATATGACCTGATAAACTATCTTTCTCCCTTCAAGATGTTTCTATTAAAAGTCTACCTAGTCTACCCCAAAATTTTGAAAACATTTATTTGTAAAGACATATGTACCCCTATGTTCATTGTAGCATTATTCACAGTGGCCAAGACATGGAAACAACTGAGGCATTTCCAGATAGATGACTGGATAAAGATGTGAGGATTTCTTTGCATTTCATATATACAATTCATGTACACATTTCATGTATACAATGGAATACTACTCAGCCACAAGAAAAGATGACATACTGCCATTTACAACAACATGGATGGACCTTGAGAATATTACGCTAAGTGAAATAAGTCAGACAGAAAAAGCTAAGAACCATATGATTTCACTCATATGTGAAAATAAAACTGAAAGCAATAAATGAACAAACAAACAAACAAACAAAAACTCATAGACACAGACAACAATATGGTGGTTACCAGGGGGAAAGGGGTGGGGGGAGGTAGTAAAGGGTAAAGGGGGTCAACTATATGGTGACAGAAAAAGATTTGACTTTGGGTGGTGAACACACAATGCAATATACAGATGAGGTATTATAAAACTGTACACGTGAAACATAATTTTATTAACCAATGTCACCCCAATACATTTAATAAAAATTTTTAAGCCTACTTAACCAGAACTGGGGGCAAGAGAGCTGGTGAAAAGAAATTTATTCTTACCTATAATGTTTTAATATTTTTTTACAAGAAGAAGTATTTACATATTACCTAAATAATTAAAAATAAACAACAAAAAGAACACTCAGAGAAGGCAAAAGAAACAAAATATCATTCTTCCCCTTTCCAGGCTCCTTGCAAATAACTACTGTTCATCCTTTTATTCACAGATTACTATTTCAGATAACTTGGCCAAGTTATAAGGCAGTTAAATAAGTGAGGATTTCTTTGCATTTCATTCTCTTCTTCTCGGGATGACACTCTGGTCTTTCATTGAAACTTGAAAAATAGCCTGGTCTCATCAAAAGAAAACTTAGATGCTCTCACTTAAGGTAGGTTAATTCTATAGATATATGCTTTCAGATAGCTACTTTTATCCATTATATTTCATTTTACTTCATTTTAAGACAATGACCCTTCCCCATCCTTATTTGCAATTCTGAGAACACCCTTCATTAAGGCACTTTTCCTCCTTTTTAATAAGATATATAAGTACTTGCTGACTAATATAGCAGATTAAAAAAGAAGGGCACATTAATAGAGATTTTGTCAGTCAGATTTTTGAAACTTGAACTAGGTGACCCCTAAAGTTTCTTAGATTTGATGATTTAGATAGGAATGCCTTGGCTCCCTGAAACATTTCTCTTTGTCCTCTGGTACCAAGGAGGACAAATACTGATGCAGATTAGGCCAATTTCCACTCAAGGATAAGTTTGGACTATGTGAAAGGTCCCCATTTTACAATAAACAAGCCTCCTTATGACCTCGAATTACTGGCACTAAGAAAAAACTAGAAATTGAACCTATTTTGTGTATTGTAGCAGGTCTGTTGGCTCAGATCCTATATACATCAGCAGCTAAAGGTAGATGAACAGCAGCAGCCCTTGTTTGATGGACCAATTTCAACATAAGAGAAAGTCTCTAGTTAGGTTGAAAAGATTTGAGCTCCACCCTGCCCTTCTTGATATTTTTAAATAGTTACTTGTCTGATGAAACTAATGGCATACTAATCAAGTTTGCAGATGATAAGCTACAAAAGATAGCTAGTACAATTGGATGACATTCAAAATTCAAAATAAGCTTGACAGGCAGGAAAAATAGGCTAAATTTAACAAGCTGAAAAGAAAGAGATCAACTGAAAGACTTGTACCAGGTCCTAAGACAAACTGTGCAAGTGCCAAATGGATGAACACAGCAGCAGAGTTAAAAATATAGGGATTTCAACTCCCTATAGGCTCATCAGACTGATTGATGCAACTGTCAAAAAGAAGAAAAGAAAAAAAGCTAAATTAATCTTGACCTGCATGAATAGTAGCATGGGGTCTAGAACAAAGAAACTCATTGACCCACTCCTCTGTACTGATCAGAACATGTACCTGGAATAATACACTTCATTCTAGAAGCCAGTCTTTACATAGAGATATTAATGAACTGAAGTATGAACAGAACACAATAACCAGAATGATGAAATCTTAAAACTCTGCCATGAGAATAATGGCAATAAAGGAACTGCAGATGTTTAGCACAGAGAAGACAAAACTTAGGAGACGAAACCAGTAACCACTGTTTTCAAATATAAAGGGCTGTAAGTATCAGAGCTGCCCAACAATGGAAGAAACTGTCTTTGGAGAAATTTCTTCAAATAATAGTGTTCAGGCTCAGACCTAAATAGTTACTTGGTGGGGATACTGAGAGAGATTCAAAAGCCTGGGATAACTCCTAGGTCTCTCTGCTTAAAAAGCCCAAAAGCTATGATATTCCAGTAGCAATAAGTATACCTAGACCCAGACCTTAGTTTCTAAATAGGTTCTCACTTAAGGGAGCCAGTGTTCCTTGGAGAAATAGTTGATTCCATGGCAAGGGCAGGGAAAATACAAGATAACCCTAAAATACTCTTGTTGTCCCAGAAAATAAGGAAGTGCTAAAAAATGATGGGGACATGTCAGTAGTCACAGAAATCAGCTTGACAGAGCTCCCACTGTCCAAATCTGGGCCAATTCAAGCATTAAACTGAATAATGATAGTAAAACATTATAATCCATGTGGTAAACAAGGATCCATGTGTACATACTTATAATCAATCAATCAATACATGGGGTAAAGGGAAAGCTCTTCATTACAGCAGAATGCCAGCTAATGAATGCAGAACTAGAAATGTACTTAGAAAATCACTAGTTTTCAACCAACATAGTAATAACTGATTCAGGCAAGAATCATCAATGAATGTTAAAAACTATTGGGTGAATACACAAAAATTAACTCAAAATGGATCAAAAGCCTAAATATAAGACCTGAAACAATAAATTACATAGAGAAAACATAGGTACTAATCTTATGGACATTGGTCTTAGAGAAGATTTTATAAATTTGACTTCAAAGGCAAGGGAAATGAAAACAAAAATAAATGAATGGATCTATAGCAAACTAAAAAGCTCTGCACAGCAAAAGAAATCAACAAAACTAAAGCAACCAACTGAATGGGAAAAAATATTTGCAAACAACGCATCCAATAAGGGGTTAATATCCAAAAATATAAAGAACTCATAAAACTCAACAACAAAATAATCTAATTTAAAAATGGGCAGAGGACCTGAACAGACACTTTTTACAAGAAGATATACAAATGGCCAACAGATATATGAAAGGATGCTCAACTTCACTAGCTATTATGGAAATGCAAATCAAAACCACAATGAGATACGTCCTCACAACTGCTAGAGTGGCTATTATCAACAAGATAAGTAATAACAAGTGTTGTAGAGGTTGTGGAGAAAAAGGAACCCTCATTCACTGCTGGTGGGAATGTAAACTGGTACAACCACTATGGAAAACAGTATGGAAGTTCCTCAAAAAATTAAGAATAGAGCAACCATATGACACAGCAACATCTCTTCTGGGTACATACTGGAAAACTTTGAAAACATTTATTCATAAAGATATATGTACCCATATGTTTATTGCAATATTATTCATGGTGGCCAACATATGGAAACAACCAAAGTGGTCTTCAATGGATGATTGGATAAAGAAGATGTGATACATATATACAACGGAATACTACTCAGCCATACGAAAAGATGAAAAACTGCCATTTGCAACAACATGGATGGACCTTGAGAATATCATGCTAAGCAAAATAAGTGAGAAGGAAAAAGTCAAGAACCATATGAATTTCACTCATATGTGGGATACAGAACTGAAAGCAATAAACAAACAAATAAGACCAGCAAACAAACACTCAAAGACATAGACCAGTTCAATTCCGGGTCAGGGCACGTGCCCGGGTTGTGGGCTCGATCCCCAGTAGGGTACATGCAGGTGGCAGCCGATCAGTGACTCTCTCATCATTGATGTTTTATCTCTCTCTCCCTCTCCTTTCCTCTCTCTAAAATCAATAAAGATCAATAAATATATATTTAAAAATTAATAAAGAAATAAAGTATTATAGAATTATACTTTTGAAACCTATATAATTTTACTAACCAATGTCACCCCAATAAATTTAATTAAAAAAGAAAAATTTAAACTATTGGGTGAAAGTTTGATAAGGCACAAGACATTTATATAGTCTCAAAGTATCCCCCCATAATTCATATAGTAATTACAAAAGGAAAAAATAGTAAACTTAAAATGGAGAAACCTGGCAGACTCCACTTTAACCAAATAGTCAAAGTTAACATCACTGATTGTGGAACAAACTAACATCATGTATCTCCTATTGTATTGCACTGACAGCATATCACTTCTATGGTATTCCTACAGAAAAATGCATAACCTGAAGCTAATCATAAGGAAACATCAGAAAAACCCAAACTAAGAGACAGTCTACAAAATAACTGGCTGTATTTTTCAAAATTGTCAACATCGTGAAAGAAAAAAAGACTGAGGAACTATACCAGATTAAAAGAGACTAAAATGACATGACAAGTTAATTCAATGCATAATCCTGGAAGGTATTCTGGACTGGGGGAGGGGGGTCACTATAAAGGACGTTATTAGGATAACAGGTAAAACTGAATAAGAACAGTAATAGTATTGTATCAATGTTAATTTTCGCGATTTTGATCATCATACTGTGGTTTTGTAAGAGAATGTCCCCATTCTTAGGAAAGGCATATTTAGGAGTATAGAAAATTTATGTCTATAAATTACTCTAAGTGATTCAAAAAAGTATATAGATAGAGAGGCAGATAGAATACGAAAGCAAATGTGGCAATATGTTAAAAATTTATGAAACTAACCAATTTGGCAAGGTAGCTGGATACAAAATTAACCTCTGGAAATCAATGGCATTCTTATACACCAACAATGAACTTTCAGAGAGAGAAACTAAAAAAACAATACCATTTACTATTGCAACTAGAAAAATAAGATACCTAGGAATAAACTTAACCAAGGATGTAAAAAGCCTGTAGTCGGAAAACTACGGGACACTGAAAAATGAAACAGACGAAGATCTAAACAAGTGGAAGAATATACTGTGTTCATGGATTGGAAGAATCAACATCATTAAAATGTCCATACTACCCAAAGCAATTTATAAATTCAATGCAATTCCTATTAAAATACCAACAGCATATTTCACAGACCTAGAACAAACATTTATATGGAACAAAAGAAGACCCAAATAACTGCAGCCATCTTGAGAAAAAAGAACAGAGTGGGAGGGATCACTTTAAAAGATATCAAACTGTCCTACAAAACCATTGTAATCAAAACAGCCTGGTACTGGCACAAGAACAGACATAGATCAAGGGAACAGAACAGAGACCCCAGAAATAGACCCACACCATTATGGTCTGTTAATATTTGACAAAGGAGGCGAGAGCATACATTGGAGTAAAGAGTCTCTTTCATAAATGGTGCTGGGAAAATTGGACAGATAGATGCAAACAAAATGAAACTAGACCACCAACTTTCACCATACACAAAAATAAACTCAAAATGGATAAAAGACTTAAATGTAAGTCGTGAAACTATAAAAATCCTGGAAGAAAACATAGGCAGTAAAGTCACAGACATCCCACATAGTGGAATTTTCACTGATACATCTCCTAGGGCAAGAGAAACAAAAGAAAAAATAAACATATGGGACTACATCCAACTAAAAAGCTTCTGCACAGCAAAAGAAAACAGCCTCAAAATACAAAGGAACCCCACAGTCTGGGAAAACATATTTGCCAAGGATGTATCTGATGAAGGCTTAATATAAGGAACTCATACAACTTAGCAAAAGGAAGACAAACAGTGCAATTAAAAAATGGCCAAAGGACCTGAATAGACACTTTTCCAAAGAGGACATACAGATGGCCAAGAGACATATGAAAAAATGCTCAACGTCGATAATCATCAGAAAGATGCAAATTAAAACCACAATGAGATATCACCTCACACCTGTCAGAATGGTTACCATCAACAAATCAACAAACGACATGTGCTGGCGAGGGATGCAGACTGGTACAACCACTATGGAAAACAGTTTAGAGGTTCCTCAAAAAATTAAAAATGGAGCTGCCTTTTGACCCAGTGATCTTACTTCTAGGAATATATCCTAAGAATTCTGAAACACTAATCAGAAAGAATGTATGCACCCCTATGTTCATAGCAGCGCAATTTATAATAGCTAAGATCTGGAAACAGCCCAAGTGTCCATCAGTAGATGAGTGGATAAAAAAGCTGTGGGACATTTACACCATGGAATACTACGCAGCTGTAAAGAAGAAGAATCTCCTACCCTTTGGGACAGTATGGATGGACCTGGAGAAAATTATGCTAAGTGAAATAAGCCAGGCAGAGAAAGGCAAACATCACATGATTTCGCTTATATGTGGAATCTAAAGAACTTAATAAACTGATGAACAGAATAGATTCAATGACATGGAAGCATAGATGAGACTGACGAATGTCAGAGGGATGGAGGAGGGCGGGTGGGTGGAGGGGGAGAGAGTAACCAAAGAATTTATATGCATATATGCACAACCCAAGGACATGGACAATGGTGGGGAAGGGGACTGGGGAGGGGGGTGGGATGGGGTGGAATGGGTCATTGGGGAGATAAAGGGACATTTGTAATATTTTAAAGAAAAAAAAAAAGTGATACTATGTAAAACTCATTGGCCTATGAGTCAGATATCCTCTTTGGCATCTGAGTGATGCATCTCATTAAGCATTTCTGAGACTTGTGGAATAATACATGGAGAGACAAAGCTGAAAAACCTTGAGAATACGGACTGTCAATAACCCCCAGGGCTCCCAGAAAAAAAAAAAAAAAAGTATTCATTCAGCCTTTTGGTGAGCAATATTGTACTATCAAAATGTAAAATGTGCATACCCTTCAACCCGATAATTCTATTTTTCACTATCAACTCTAGAGAAATACTGTCTCTCAGTGATTCTCAAACTATTTGTGGTAAAGGATTAGTTTTGTTTCCTTTTTTTAATTTTAATTTCCAATCCATTACCATTGTAGAGAAAAAAGGAATTACTAGAAAAGTGCTCATGATCTTGATGTCATGAAAATACCAACTTGCTACAAAAGTTTTTAAATGTTCACTCTCAATTTCTGTACTTACCTTATTAAGGACCAGTGATAGTTCATGACTAGCATGTCTCTGGAATACAGTTCAAGTAGCACTGATCTAAGTGTCCACCAAAAGGGAAACAGGAATTCCCACAGGATTCAGCAATTCCATTTCTGAGTATACACCCAAAAGAATTAGAAGTAAGGGCTTGAACAGATATGTGTATACCCATGCTCACAGCAGCACTGTTCATAATAGCCAAAGGGGGAAGCAATCCAAGTGCTCACTGATGGATAGATGGATAAACAAAATGTGGTACAGACAGACAAAGGAATATTTTTCAGCCTTAAAAAGGAAGGAGCCCTAGCTGGTTTGGCTCAGTGGTTAGAGCGTCACTCTGTGGACTGAAGGGTCCCAGGTTCGATTCCAGCCAAGGGCATGTACCTCAGTTGCGGGCTTGATCCCCAACCCTGGTTGGGGAGCATGTGGGAAGCAACCAATCGATGTGTCTCTCTCACATCAATGTCTCTCTCCCTTCCACTCTCTCTGAAAAGCAATGGAAAAAAATATTGTCTGGTGAGGATTAAAAAAAGGAAGGAAATTTTGACCCATGCTACAAAATAGACGAAACTTGAAAACATTATGCTAAGTGAAATAGGGCAGTTACAAAAATTCTATATGACTTCACTAATATGAGGTCCTTAGAATAGTCAAATTCACAGAGACAGAAAGTAGAATGGTGGTTGTCAGGGGCAGGGGGAAGGGGGAATGGGAAGTTATTGTTCAATGGGTATGGAATTGCAGTTTGGGAAAATGAGAAGAGTTCTGAAGTTGGATGGTGGTAATGGTTGCACAACAATGTGAATATACTTAATGCCACTGAACTGTACACAAAAAAGGTTAAAATGGCAAATTTTATGTTATGCTTATTTCACCACAATTTTAAAAACGGAAACTGAAAACAGTGCATGTGTACTATAGAATACATTGCAGTGTGTTCTATGTCAGAATCACAGGTCTATCTCACTCTCTTAGGCATATTGCTGAGTAAAAAGCAAGCTGCATAACAATATAGAGCATGATATCATTTATATAGGAAAAAATAAAACTATGATTCTATTTTTAAATGTGCAGAAAATGATCTGGAAGAACAAATACCAACCTGATAACATTGGCTTCCTCTGGGATAGGGAACCGCATCAGGGGGTTGGAAAGGAGAACTATCTATAATGTTTGGCTTAAACAACAAAAACATATTCATTGTATTGCTTGAAGAATTAAAATGCTTTTTATAGCCCAGCCAGCGTTTCTCAGCAGTTGAGCATCGACCTATGATCCAGGAGATTGCAGTTCAATTCCCGGTCAGGGCACATGCCCGGGTTGCAGGCTCAATCCCCAGTCAGGGATGTGCAGGAGGCAGTCAATCATTGACTCTCATCATTGATGTTTCTACCTCCCTCTCTCCCTCTCCTTTCCTCTCTCTGAAATCAATAAAGACACATTTTTTTTTATTTAAAAAAAATAAATAATAAAATAAATACTTTTTATAAAAAATTAAAAGAATGGGTCAACTACACAATGGAATACTACTTGGCCATAAAAAAGAATGAAATCTTACCTTCTGTGACAGCATAGATGGAACTAGAGGGTATTGAGCTAAGTAAAATAAGTCAGACAGAGAAAGACAAATACCATATGCTTTCACTTATATGTGAAGAACAAAATAAACAAACAAAACAGAAACGGACTCATAGATACACAGAACAGACTAACGGTTGACAGAAGGCAGGGGGCTTAGGGGACTGGGTGAAAAAGGTTAAGGGGTTAAGAAGGACAAATTAGTAGTTGCAAAATAGTCACAAGGATATAAAGTACAGCATAGGGAATATAGTCAATAATATTGTAATAACTATATATGGTGCCAGGTAGGTTCTGGAAATATCGAGGGTATACTTTATGTTGTGTGCCTGAAACTAATAAAGAATAATATTAAATGTAAATTGTAGCTGAAAAAAATGAATGGGTCATCTAAAGAAAACATACAGTACGGTAAATAAAGAAAGAACAGGTGCTATGGGGATACAAAGGCATACCAGAAAGCACAGGTGCTATAAACATACAGAGGGGTACCTAATCCCAGCCTGAGAAAAACAAGGAAGGCTTCCCAGAGGAAGTAGAAAGGAAAGCCTGAAATGAGTTTTGAAAGACGAGTAGAAATTAGCCTAGAGAAATGTGAGTGGGAACAAAAAGATGAAGAGGGTACTGTAGGCAGAGGGAATTGTATATGTGAAGGCATGGATGTATGAGAGAACATAGCTTTCTCTGGGAACTGGAACTCATTCACCAGGTTTGAAACACAGAATCCATAAAAATGAGAAGGGGATTTGGCTTTTACACTGAAAACAATGGGGAATTTTTAAAGCTTAGAGGAGTGACCTTTAAGTTTTAGAAAGATCATTCTAGCTGCTGTGCAGAAAATTGATTGGTCAGTAGTTGTAGACATAAAAAAGCCACTTTGAAAGCTACTTCAGTAATCCAGAAGAGAAATGATACAAGGGGGCAAGAAGGAACAACAGAAGGTTTTTCTAAAATTTAAAAAAAAAATTTCAATTACAGCTGATACTCAATATTATATTAGTTTGCACTGTACAGCATAGTGGTTAGATCTTTATATAACTTATGAAGTAATCCTCCTGATAAGTGTAGTACCCGCCTGGTACCATACATAGTTATTACAATATTATAGACTATATTCCCTATGCTGTACTTTACATCCCTGTGACTAATTTGTAATTACCAATTTGTACTTAATCCCTTCACCTTTTTCACCCAGCCACCCAACATGCCTCCCATCTGGCAACCATCAGTTCAGAGGGTTGTTTAATATTGGGCATTTTAAGTTTGAGAATAATTTTCAAGTAGATGTGTTCAATAGAGAATTGGATTAAACAGGTCTGGGACTTGGAAGAGAGCTCTGATTAGAACCACCACACATTTAGGAATCAAGTTACTGAACCCATGAGAATTCAGCGTTTCTTCTGTATCATAAACCTCGCCCTCTCAACTGGCTCCTTTCCATCAACATTTAAATAGATTCAAGTTTCAACTTTAAGAGGAAAAAATCCTTTTTTAACTCTATCCTGCATTCTCTATTCCTTCATAGAAAAATTTTGAGCCCTGGCCAGGTAGC
The DNA here is from genome assembly GCF_964146895.1 of Miniopterus schreibersii. NCBI lineage: Eukaryota > Metazoa > Chordata > Mammalia > Chiroptera > Miniopteridae > Miniopterus > Miniopterus schreibersii. Next base: position 57,791,947 of record NC_138104.1, on the reverse strand, counting down.
TCAGTTGGTTAGAGCAACCTCCCGATATGCCAAGATTGCAGGTTTGATCCCCAATCAGGACACATACAAGAATCAATCAATGTCAACAATAAAAATGAAAAAAAAAAGAATTGTTCTGGCTGGTGTGGCTCAGTGGTTAGAGTGTTGGCCCAAGCACCGAAGGGGTCATGGGTTCAATTTCCGGTCAAGGGCACGTACCTGTGTTACAGGTTCATTCCCCAGCCCTGGTTGGGGTGCGTGTGAGAGGCAACCAATCGATGTGTCTCTCTCTCTCTCACGTCCATGTTTCTCTCCCCCGCCTCCCTCCCTTCCACTCTATCTAAAAGCAATAGAAAAATATCCTCTGATGAGAATTTAAAAAAAAAAAAAGAATCAACCAATGAATTTATAAAAATGTGGAACAACAAACTGATGTTTCTCTCTCTCTCCCTCTCATCAACAAATAAAGAAAATTTTGAAAATTCTTTTTATTTTTTATTGAACTTATTGGGGTGACATTGGTTAACAAAATATAATTTTGAAAATTCTTGAATGAGCTGTATACTCAGTGTTCTTCCCATTTCCCATAAATCCACAAAAATAGCTATTGCAAAAGTATCTAAATTTATCAGATGCCTTTCAGTCCTCATCTTACTTTGGTCTCTCAGCAGCATTTAACACAGTATTAAATGTACTCCTTCCTTCCTCCTGCTAATACTCTCTTCCCTTGGCTTTCATGACACTTCACCCACCTGGTTTTCCTCCTACATCTCTTCCCATTCTTCAACTTCCTTTGTGACCTTCTCCTCTTCTACCTCCTACTGCCTCTATATCCTACCAAAGGCAGACAGAATATGATTGGAAAATTATTATGGAGGGGTTACAAATTCTGTTACAGATAACCCTGCAAGCCTAAAACAAAGGTATTACTCTCCCTACTATAAATCACTATCAAATGAATAACCATAGTTTTCTGCTGAAGTAATCCACTGTGGTAGGTTAAGTGTTCATATCCTAATCCCCAGAACCTGTGAATATTTTACCTTATATGGCAAAAGAGACTGCAGAGGAAAAAGATTTTGAAGATATTAAGTTAAAGACCTTGAGATAGGGAGATTATTCCGGATTATCCTGGTGGCCTCAACATAATCACAAGGGACCTTATAAGTGAAAGAGAGAGGCTGGTGAGTCAGAAAAGATGTAAAGACAGCAGTAGAAGTTGGAGTGGAAACTGTTGGCTTTGAAAATGGAAGGGGACCATGAGCCAAGGAATGCGAGAGCCTCTAGAAGCTGGAAAAGGCAAGGCACAGATTCTCCCCTAGAGCCTCCAGAAGGAATACAGCCCTGGCAACACATTAATTTTAGCCCCATAGGACCTATTTTTGGACTTCTGACCTCCAGAACTGCAAGATAATAAATCTGTGCTGTTTTAAGCCACTAAGTTTGTAGTAATTTGTTACAGCAGCAACAGGAAATTAATACACCCACTTTAAAAGGAAAAAATGGAGGAACAAACTGGATCCAAGAAAAGATGGTTGGCCCCAACAAAACTCCTAGGACTATCCATCAAGACAAGAAAAGGCTCAAAGGACTTCTCCAAAGTAAGTGCAGAGACTACCTAGTGATTTTTCTGCTATCTTGCCTTAAGGACTGTTTGTCTGGATGGGCTAGGTGACTCTTCCACTTCCACCCTCCAGAAGAAACCTGGAACTAGGTCTGCTTCTTCCCTTCCCTTTGGTCAACCCAGATGAGGGGGGGAAAAGAAACCCAGATGAGGATTTCTCCAGGAAGATGTTAAGCTCACCCATATGCCACCTCTTCCCAGCATTAGGATGTAGTCCAGGAAAGAACCAGTGCCATATAGGAAGTTCTCACTGATTAGTGGATGAGAGCTGGGGGTGGGGATGTTGGGCTCTGAATGGGATCCTTCTTTATAAGAAATGCCACCCCACCTCCATCAAGTGTGTCCCATTGAATACAACCAACTACTGAGGTTGGAGCACAGCATGGACAAGACTTCAATTGAGGAGTCCTGGGGATTTACAATTCTAAGATCCCTCTATTTTCTGCTGTGTTCCAAGACAGACAGATCTTTGGAAACAAAGAACAAAAAATACATAGGTTTCTCACACCATCCCCAAAATTAAATCCTAGCTGGATTAAAGATGGAAATCACTATTTAAGTATTATAAAACACAAAATAATGTTTATGACCTTGGCATATGGAAGACCTTATTAAACAAAACACAAAAATCAAAAGCCAAAAAAAAGAATAGATTGATAAATCTGACCTCAAAATTTAAAACTTCTATCCAATAAAAGATCCCATAAACAAAGTTAAAAAGCAAAAGATCGACAGAAAGAAAAAATATATATATATAACAAAGATATATATCTAACAAAGGACTAATGTTTTTCTTTAATTATCCTGAATAAGAAAAGGACAGACAGCCTTAGCACATTTGGCTCAGCGGTTAGAGCGTCGGCCTGAGGACTGAAGGGTCCCAGGTTCGACTCCAGCGAAGGGCATATACCTTGGTTGTAGGCTCGATGCCCGGCCCAAGGTTGGAGTGAGTACCGGAGGCAACCAGCTGATGTGTATCTCTCACATTAATGTCTCTCTCTCTCCCTCTCTCTCTCTCTCTCTGAAAAACAATGGAAAAAATATCCCCCAGTGAGGATTAAAAAAAAAAAAAAAAGACAAACAATATAGAAAAACATTCAAGAGGAAGGAACACTTCCAAGCTCTTTTTACGAAGCCACCATTATTCTAATTCCAAAACCAGATAAAGACACTACAAAGAAAGAAAATTACAGGCCAATATCCCTGATAAAAGGTGCTAAAATCCTCAAAAAAATATTAGCAAATTGGATCCAGCAATATATTAAAAAGACCACACACTATGACCAAGGGGGATTTATTCCAGGGATGTAAAGCTGGTATAATATTCACAAATCAATAAATTTGATACATCATATAAACAAAATGAAAGATAAAAATCACATGATTATATCAATAAATGAAGAAAAAGCATTCAACAAAATCCAGCACCCATTTTTGATAAGAACTCTCAGCAAAGTGGGAATAGAAGGAGCACACCTCAACATACTAAAGGCCATATATGACAGACCTACAGCCAACATCATACTCAATGGCTAAAAACTACCACTTCCCCTAAGAACAGGAACAAGACAGGGGTGTCCACTTTCACCACTCTTATTCAACATAATACTAGAAGTCCTAGCCACAGCAATCAGACAAGAAGAAAACATAAAATGTATCCAAATTTGAAAGGAGGAAGTAAAACTGGCATTATTTGCAATGACATAATATTGTACATAAAAAAACCCTAAAGATTCCACCAGGAAACTACTAGACTTAATAAATGAATTCCACAAGGTAGCAGGATACAAAATCAACATCCAGAAATAGATGGCATTTTTATACACCAATAATAAACTCTCAGAAAGAGAAACTAAGAAAACAATTCCATTTACCACTGCAACTAAAAAAATAAGATACCTAGGAATAAACTTAACCAAGGAGGTAAAAGACCTGTACTCAGAAAACTATATGATATTGAAAAAAGAAATAGAGGAAGATACAAACAAATGGAAGGGCAAGAGAAACAAAGGAAAAAATAAACAAATGGTACTACATCAAAATAAAAAGCTTCTGTACAGCAAAAGAAACCACCATCAAAATGAAAAGGGAACCCATTGTATGGGAGAACATATTTGCCAATGATACATCTGATAAAGGGTTAACCTCCAAATATACATAAAGTACTCATAAAACTCAACAAAAGGAAGACAAACAATCCAATTAAAAAATGGGCAGAGGACCTAGACACTTCTCCAAAGAGGACATACAAATGGCCAAGAGACATATGAAAAAGTGCTCAAAGTCACTAATCATCAGAGAGATGCAAATTAAAACCACAATGAGGTATCACCTCACACCTGTCAGAATGGCTGCCATCAACAAATCAATAAACTACAAGTGCTGGCGAGGATGTGGAGAAAGGGGAACCTTAGTACACTGCTGGTGGGAATGCAGACTGGTGCAGCCACTATGGAAAACAGTTTAGAGGTTCCTCAAAAAATTAAAAATGAAACTGCCACTTGACCCAGTGATCCCACTTCTGGGAATATATCCTAAAAACCCCAAAACACCAATCAGAAAGAACTTATGCACCCCTATGTTCATAGCAGTACAATTTACAATAGCTAAGATCTGGAATCAGCCCAAGTGCCCATCAGTAAATAAGTGGATATAAAAGCTGTGGTACATTTATACTATGGAATACTATGCAGCCGTAAAAAAAGAAGGATCTCTTATCCTTTGGAACAGCATGGATGGACCTGGAGAGTATTATGCTAAGCAAAATAAGCAAGTCAGAGAAAGACAAGAACCACATGATCTCACTCATATGTGGAATCCAATGAACAAAATAAACTGATGAACAAAATAGATCCAGAGACATAGAAGCACAGAACAGGCTGAGGAATCTGAGGAAAAGGGGGGGGGGGGGATTAACCAAAGAACTTATATGCATAAATTCATAACCCATAAACACAGACAATAGAATGGGGATGGCCTGGGGTTGGGGTGGATGCAGGGTGGAGGGGATCAATGGGGTGGGGGGGACATCTGTAATACTTTCAACCATAAAGATAATTTTTTAAAAATAATAATAAAATTAATAAAAATAATTAGGAAAAAGGAATAAAGCAACGAGGCCAAGCCCACTGATGAAGGAACGGGAACTCACTCTGAGTCCAGGCTGAGAGGGCCAATGTATTTGCTGCAGTGGTTTAGAAGATGATGAGTCTAGGAAGCAGCCACTAAGGGTGAAATCCGGGTATAGAGGGGATGCTTGACTGAAATGGTGACCACTTGGATGTCAGAAATTTCTCGGTCAGACACCTCCTGATCCCTCCCTGGGACTTAATACACTGAGGCCTTCAATGCCACAGAGCTCAGACTCTCCCACTTCCACAGTCTTGAAACTCGCCCTAATGCCTGCAAACTCTCCGCATTCCTGGTCCCTGATCCCGACTCCCCGGCCGGATTCAGGACCTCAATTGCCACATCAGAGGCAGAGCTCTGGGCTGGCAGTGATGGAAGACCAGCAGGCAAAGGCAGGGCCTCCCAATGTGCCAGTCTGGGAGGCTACAGACGGAGTCGCTGCAACAAGCGGGCAGACTCTCGGGGGCGGGGTAGAAGGTAGCTAGGTTGCGAGGAAGGGGTCCCAGTTACCAACTAAGCCTTGGGAGCTCGGAAGCAACCCAAAGACTCTACCAGACCCTGCCCAAGAGGTTTCGCTTTCGAAAGCAGCGCCACAGCGTCCCCACTGGTCTTCCATTCCAGCCAACCAGCAGGTCTCCCTGTGGCCCACCCCTCGATTAAGAGGCCAATCAGAAAAGGGTATGTGCTTCCCATTGCGTAGGACCAACTAAAAGCTTGCTCATTTCTGACTGACGTGTGGACAGCCAACCGGAAAAGCCGAGACCTGGTGGATTAGGCCTCTTGTTTCAGTCACCATCTCGATCTAGGGCTCTGTTCTTTACACGTAGGTGCTAATCCAAGGTTTGCATCTGGGAGAAAAGCAAAAAAGAGGTCCAAGGTGGAAGGACGGTGGCCCAAGAGGCAAAGTAATATTTCCTCGAGTTTCCAAGGAGGTTGGCCGTGAGGTCAGAGGAATCTGTAATTAAGCTGTTAGTGCTCCTCTGGGCTTGGCCTCAAGTAGTACCAACCTGAGAAAAGTATTGGTCCTGAGAGCGCCTGAGATAACGTTGCTTTGCTTCCAGGTTAATTGCTTCATTTCCCCCCAAAGTCAGATAGGAAGAAGCCTAGGAACATTGAGGGCCTTTAATTAAGTGTTGATTTATCTACAGAGAGGAGTGGTAGGGATGCTCAATTAGCAACAAAAAATACTGCTTCTAGAACCACCAAAATGTGCGGGGAATTTTTTAAAAACCTGATAGTGGTATTATTACAACTAAATCTACCAGAAAATGAAAATTAAAACAGAAATACCATTTTCTCCAAATAGTTTGGATAATTATCGATTGTTTAATATTTTTGCCGCTTTGGGCAGAAACTTTTTGTGAGGAAATGGGAATCTCTCCACTTTGGGTAAGAAAACAAATTCTCATTTGCTGTGAGAGCATAAACTGCACTCTTTTTAGGAAGGCAACTTAGTAGTACCTATCAACATGTAAAATGTACACATCCTTTGACCCAGCAATTCCTTCTTTTAAAATCTATCTTACATAAATACTAAAAACATGAGTAAGGTTATATGTAGTAGTATTGCTTGTAATAGTGAATGATCGGAGACAAATTTCCATCAATAAGTGAATCATTAGCCCTCGCCAGTTTGGCTCAGGTCTGGGAAGACACGTGCCAAATGAAGTTATTCTTGGAAAATGGGAATAAGGAGAAATCTTTCACTTTTTACACATTTATTTTAGAGCATCAGCCTGTGGACTGAAGGGGCTCAGTGGTTAGAGCCTGAGCCTGTGGACTGAAGGGTCCTGGGTTCGACTGTGACCAAGAGCACATACCTCAGTTGCAGGCTCCTCCCTGGCCCTGGTCAGGGCTCATGCAGGAGGTAACCGATGGATGTGTGTTTGTCTCTTTCTCCCCCTTTCTCTCTCTCTGAAAAGCAGTGGGAAAGAATATCCTTAGGTGAGGATTAAAAAAAAAATAGTAAGTGAATCATTAAATTGTGATACAACCTAGAAAAAAAAGGAAAAATGTTGTGAGTCCTGGCCAGTGTGGCTCAGTCCTGTGCACCGGAAGGTCACGGGTTCCATTCTTGGTTAGGGTGCATACCTAGGTTGCAGGTTTAATCCCTACTCAGGGCACTAAGGGAGGCAAGCAATCCATGTATCTCTCTCAAAAAAATTTTTAATTAAAAAAATTGTGATACATGAAATATTATGAAATATTTCATATAAAATACTATGCTGCCATTTTTTAAAATGAGGTAAATTTACATACACTAATGTGAGAGGAAGTCCACAATACATTGCAAAGTGAAAAAATTAAGTTGCAAAATAGTACATACAATGGCCTTTGTTTTTAAAAAACAGTATATAAGTGTGAGAGTATCCATACATGTATATTGTGTGAATATATGTATATTCATCTATACATATACTTATAATAACATACATATTTTGTGCATAGACAGAGGTATGGGAACACACGTACCAAATGAAGTTATTCTTGGAGAATGGGAATAAGAAGAAATCTTTCACTTTTTACACATTTATTTTTTGTTTGAATTTTGTCAACTAGCATTAATTACTTTTGAATTTTTATCAAAATAAAATATTTTAACAAAATAGGCACTTTTATAATCAGAATGATCAAGTTATACTTTATATATTGTAAATAAGGATAATTCCTTATATGTATGACGTGACTATTTCAATTAAAAATTTCAAATAGGCCCAGCCAGCATGGCTCAGCGGTTGAGCATTAACCTATGATCCAGGAGACTGAAGTTCAATTCCCAGTCAGGGCACACGCCCGGGTTGCAGGCTTGATCCCCAGCAGGAGGCAGCCAATCAGTGACTCATCATTGATGTTTCTCTCTCTCTTCCTCTCTCTGAAATCAGTAAAGACATTTGTTTTAAAACAAAATAAATAAAAATTTCAACTAGAAAAACTAGAATAAAATTAGGGCAACTGTAAATCAAATCAACACTGAGTTTCCATGGGGTACTCATGGCTTGATACAACAGGATGTGGGCAAACAAAATCTAATCAGGGTAAGTGGAGAGTCATTCATTTCTGGGAGAGAACACTATGCTACAGAAAATTCCATCATATGGGAAAAATTGTGCTTTCACCTTTTTGGTGGCATCGCCTCCAGGTTTATGCCTGGGCAAGGATTGAAGAGATTTAAGATATTGCAAATATCATTTAGTCAAATCCCCTCATTTTAAAGTTAAGAAAACCAGCCCAGAGTGGTGAAGCAATTTGCCTAAGGTGCTCTAGCCATCTAATAGCATAGCCAGATCCAGAACCCAGGTTACTACTGCAAGCCTATTATGCTTTCTACTTCTTTTCAGATCTTCCTGAGCATTCATTCTGATGACATATTAGGAAATGTCTTATGAGTATTGGACACCCCTGTATTTAAATTTTAGAAAAATGCATAAAAAATAAAAATGTATATCCCCCCACTACCACAGATGATCAAAAGTTGATTGTATCTGGACCAAAAAAAAAAAAAAAACAAAAAAAAAACATTATTGGTATAATAATATACCATTTTCTTGAAAAGGAATACATAAATTTCTGTGAATCAAACTGTATTTAATTTTATTTATTATTATTGTTGAAAGTACTACAGATGTCCCCCCTTTTCCCTCCCATTGATCCCCTCCACCCGGAGTCCACCTACGCCACCCCACCCAGGTCTTCTCTACACTATTGTCTATGTCCATAGGTCATGTATACATGCATCTAAGTTCTTGATTACTCTTCCACCCAATCCCCATGCCCACCTTCCCTCTGAAATTCGTCAGACTGCTCTGTGGTTCTATAACTCTGTATCTATCTTTTCATCAGTTTATTTTGTTCATTGGATCCCATATATTAGTGAGATCATGTGGTTCTTATTGACAGTATTACAGATGTCCCCCAATTTTCCCCACCATTGCCCCACTCCACTCAGTCCCTGCCCCACCCTAGCCCTTCACCAGACTATTATCTCTGTCCATGGGCTATGCATATGTGCATATAAGTTCTATAGTTAATCTCTTTCCTTCCCCCCCACCCCTTCCCCTCTGAGATCTGTTAGTCTGTTCCATGTGTCCATGCCTCTGGACCTATTTTGTTCATCCTTTTATTTTGTTCATTACATTCCACATATAAATGAGATCATGTGATACTTGTCTTTTGCTGACTGGCTTATTTCATTGAGCATAATACTCTCCAGGTCCATCCATACTGTCCCAAAGGGTACAAGATCCTTCTTCTTTACAGCTGCATAGTATTCCATGGTATAAATGTACCACAGCATTTTTATCCACTCATCCACTGATGGGCACTTGAGCTGTTTCCAGATCTTAGCTATTGTAAATTGTACTGCTGTGAACATAGGGGTGCGTAAGTTCTTTCTGATTGGTGTTTTGGGTTTCCTAGGATATATTCCTAGAACTGGAATTACTGCATCAAATGACAGTTCCATTTTTAATTTTTTGAGGAAACTCCATACTGTTTTCCATAGTGGCTGCACCAGTCTGCATTCCCACCAGCAGTGTACTAGGCTTCCCTTTTCTCCACATCCTCACCAGCACTTATTGTTTATTGATGGTAGCCATTCTGACAGGTGTGAAGTGATACCTCATTGTGGTTTTAATTTGCATCTCTCTGAGTAGTGACTTAGAGCACTTTTTCATATGTCTCTTGGCCATCTGTATTTCCACTTCGAAGTGTCTATTTAGGTCCTTTGCCCATTTTTTAATTGGATTGTCTTCTTTTTGTTCAGTTGTACGAGTTCCTTATATATTTTGGATATTAACCCTTTCTCAGATGTGTTATTGGCAAATATGTCCTCCCATACAGTGGACTCCCTTTTCATTTTGTCAGTGGTTTCTTTTGCTGTGCAAAAGCTTTTTATTTTGATATAGTCCCACTTGTTTATTTTTTTCCTTTGTTTCCCTTGCCCTAGGAGATGTATTGGCAAACATATTGCTATGTTGCTGCCTACGTTTTCTTCTAGGATTTTTATGGTTTCATGTCTCATATTTACACCTTTTATCCATTTTGAGTTTATTTTATTGTATGGTTTAAGTTGGTGGTCTAGCTTCATTTTTTTGCATGTAACTGTCCAGTTTTCCCAGCGCCATTTGTTGAAAGAGACTGTCTTTACTCCATTGTATGTTCTTGCCTCCTTTGTCAAATATTAATTGAGCATAATGGCTTGGTTCGATTTTTGGGTTCTCTGTTCTGTTCCACTGATCTGTATGTCTGTTCTTATGCCAGGACCAGGCTGTTTTGATTACAGTGGCTTTGTAGTATAATTTCATATTGAGTATTGTAATCCCTCCAACTTTGTTCTTCTTTCTCAAATTGCCGTGGCTATTTGGGGTCATTTTTGGTTCCATATAAATTTTTAGAGTGTTCGTTCAGATCTGTGAAGTATGCCCTTGGTATTTTGAAAGGGGTTGCACTGAATTTATAGATTGCTTTAGATAGTATGGAAGTTTTTATAACGTTAATTCTACCAATCCATGAACATGGTATATACTTCAAGTTGTTTATATCTTCCTGTATTTCTTTTTGCAATGTCCTGTAGTTTTCTGAGTACAGGTCTTTTACCTCTTTGGTTAGGTTTATTCCTAAGTATCTTAATTTTTTTGTTGCAACAGTAAATGGGATTGCTTTTTTAGTTTCCCTTTCTGTGAGCTCACTATTGGTATATAAAAATGCCATCAATTGCTGGGTGTTCATTTTGTATCCTGCTACATTGCCAAATTCATTTATTAAATCTAGTAGTTTTTTGGTAGAATCTTTAGTGTATTTTATTTTTCACTTAAGAACAACTGTTTTATCCAATTTCTGATTGATCTTGAATTGGCAATGCCTCTCAATTCTTTACCTTCAGTTTCTCTATATCAGGTAGTTGATAATGTATGTACAAACACTTAAGACCACCACAGTAAGTACCCATTTAAAGGAAACCTGCTGTGATTTTAAAAATCCTTTTGTACTGTTAATAATTACCTCACTTTTGTCTGTTTTGTAAGGAATGAGTTTTCTGTTCTCAAAAGCATAGAGAGATAGATGATAGATAGGTGACAGATAGATAAGATAGATAGATGATAGATAGATAGATGATAGAGATAGATAGATGATAGATGATAGATGATAGATAGATAGATAGATAGATAGATAGATAGATGATAGATAGATAGATAGATAGATAGATAGATAGATAGACAGATAGACAGATGATAGATAGATGATAGAATAGGAAAATTAAATTAAAATAGGGGAATTTTTTTTTGTACAAACAAGGCAAAAATAGAAATACAAATGAGGGGTGATAACCAGGCAGAGTGACTCAGGTGGTTGAGAATCAACTCATGAATCAGAAGGTCATGGCTCAATTCCTGATCAGGACACATGCCTGGGTTGCAAGCTCGAACCCCAGTGGGGGACGTGTAGGAGGCAGCAGATCAATGACTCTCTCTCATCATTGATGTTTCTATCTCTCTCTCCCTATCCCTTCTTCTCTCTGAAATCAATTTAAAAACATAAAATAAAACAAAAGACTTGTTGAATGGCATTTTCTCCCAGCCTCTCCAGCAGCCCTGGCACCCAGTGTGGATGGAATTTCTGGTCTTGGGTCTCTGGAGCTTGCACAACAGGGTTTGGAGAAGCAGTGAGTACAAGTTGGGGGTCCTAAGAGAGCCTTATTAAAAAAATAAAGAGGTTTTTTCAAGATGGAGGCAGACTGAGTGGAAGCTACATTGACACTCTCCCAGGACAAAACTGGAATTACAGCTAAAATATAGAAAAACTATCCTGAAAAATCAAATGAAGACTAGCTTCAGAGCACCATCATTACCCAGGACCAAAAATGAGGGCCGCATTGAGACTGGTAGGAAGTGCAAAGGCGCAAGAGGGCTGAAGGTCTGGAGGGATATCTCAGCTGTGAAGGGTTCCCACTGAGAACTCTGGGGTCTAAACCCCAAGCTGGGTTCCCCAGCCCAGAGCACCAGAACTGAGAAAGGTGCCCACATAACATCTGGCTGTGAAAAGCATCAGGATTTCTGTCAACCAGGGAGAGATGGCTGGAAATGCAGGGACCCTCTTAAAGGCCCAATGCACAAAGTTTTGTGTGCAGCCACTCACCTTGGGCTCTAGCAGAGGGATGGCAGAGTGGATTATAGTGGTGTGAAGAGAATTCAGGGTTGCGGGCTCTAGAGATAGAGCTCAAAGGAAAACCATCTGGATTCCTGTGCTGAGTCATTCTCTATGCTGCAGAAGACATCTTTCTCAGGAAGACCTTTGCCAGCCAGGCAGCTTTTGACTGGGGGAGAGGCAACTGCCCCACCCTGTGGAGTTTACATCTTGTGGTAGTCTACAGCCTGAGGTTTGTTAAGAGAATCAGATTAATCAGCCTGCAGGCAGAGGTGGATCTCAGAGTGCTTTAAGTTGTTGCCTGATCTGCTTCTGGACCCAGGACTTGGAAAAGCAGACTTTGGTATGCATCTTGGGCCTGTCCAAACTCATCCAGCCCCAGCAGATGGGACCACAAGCTGTGGGTTGTTGACAGCTCTAAACAGGGTACTCAAGGCCAGTTACAACAGTGTCTGACATTGGCCTGAACCACAGGCCCTCCAAAAAGACTAAGAGTCCTAGCAGATGGACCTAATACATAGAAACAAACCCAAATAGGCAGCCAAAATGGGAAGACAAAAAAACAAGCCCCAAATGAAAGAACACGAGAAGTCTCCAGAAGAAGAGCTAAGTGAAATAGAGATAAGCAATCTATCAGATATAGAGTTCACAATACTGATTGGAAGGATGATGAGAAAAGATAGGGAAACTATGACGGAAATGAAGAATGACACAGGAGAAATAAAGAATACATTGGAAGGAACAAACAGCAGATTAGAGGAAGTTGAGGATCGGATCAGCGAATTAGAAGACAAGGTAAGAAAAAAATTACTCAGAGACCAAACAAGAAAAAACAATTAAAAAACAGGAGGACAATCTAAGGGAACCGTGGGAAAACATGAAATGTAACAATGTTCACATCATGGGAATGCCAGAAGGGTATGAAAATAAGCAAGGGCTAGAGAGAATTTGTTTGAAGAAATAATGGCAGAAAACTTCCCTAACCTGAAGAAGGAAAAAGTCACACAAGTTCAGGAGGCACAGAGAATCCCAAACAAAAAGATCTTAAAGAGGCCAACGCCCAAACACATCATAATTAAAATACCAAAAATTCAAGACGAAGAGGGAATCTTAAAGGCAGCAAGGAAAAAGCAGTCTGTTACCTACAAAGAAGCTCCCATAAGGCTATAGGCTGATTTCTCATCAGAAACTCTACAGGCCAGAAGGGAATGGCATGAAGTGTTCAAGGTAACGCAAAACAAGGATCTGAAACCAAGACTACTCTATCCAACAAGGCTATCACTCAAAATAGATGGTGAAATAAAGAGCTACCCAGACCAAAAAAAAAAAAAAAGGCTAAAGGAATTTATCATCACCAAACCAGCACTGCAGGAAATGTTAAAGAGACTGCTGTAATAAGAAGTAGAAATAGAGAGAGAGAGAGAAACATAGGCATAAAGAATTAAAATGGTGGGTGGGTACAGGGTAGAAAGGGTCAACTGGGAAAAAAGGGGGACATTTATAATTCTTTCAACAATAAAGATAAAATCTTAAAAAAATTAAAATGGCAATATAAAAGTACCTATCAATAATCATCTTAAATGTAAACAGATTAAATGCTCCTATAAAAAGACATAGGGTACCTGAGTGGATAAGAAAACATGTCCCAAATATATGCTGTCTACAAGAGACCCACCTCAGAACAAAAGACTCACACAGGATGAGAGTGAAGGGATGAAAAAAAATTTTCCATGCAAATGGAAATGAAAAAAAGCTGGGGTAGCAGTACTCATATCTGACAAAATAGACTTCAAAATGAAGAACATAACGAGAGACAAGAAAGGTGGCTACATAATACTAAAATGATTCATCCAATAAGAGGATTTAACCCTGATAAACATATATGCACCCAGTTAGGGGCACCTAAATTTATTTTAAAACTTCTGAAGGACTTATAAGGGAGAGATCGACATCAATAGATTCACAGCAGGGGACTTTAATAACCCACTGGCTTCACTGGATAGGTATTCCAGACAAAAAATCAACAAGGAAACAGTAACCCTAAATAACACTCTAGATCAGATGCATTTAACTGACAGTTACAGAACATTTCCACCCCAAAGCTGCAGAATATACATTCTTCTCAAGTGCACATGGGACATTCTCAAAGACAGACCACCTTAGGACACAAAACAAGTCTCTACAAGTTCACGAAGACTGAGGTTATATCAAGCATCTTCTTGGATGACAATGGCATGAAATTAGAAATCAACTACAACAAAAACACTAATAAACCTTCAAACAGGCTAAATAGCGTGTTATTAAACAATGAATGGGTTACCAAAGAGATCAAGGAAGTAATCAAAATCTTCCTGGAAACAAACGAAAATTAACAGACAAAACCCAAAATCTATGGGACACAGCAAAAGCAGTCCTGAGAGGCAAGTTCACAGCACTACAATCCTACCTCAAAAAACATGAAAAAACTTCTAATAAACTATCTAACCCTACAACTTAAAGACTTAGAAAGAGAACAACAAGAAAAGTCCCCAGTAAGTAGAAATAAGGAAATAATAAAGATCAGAGTGGAAGTAAATGACATAGAGACTAAAAAACAATACAAAAGATAAATGGCTCTTTGAATAGATAAACAAGATTGATGAACCTTTAGCAAGACTCACCAAGAAACAGAGAGAGGACCCAAATAAATAAAATCAGAAATGAAAGAGGTGAAGTAACAACTCACCCAACAGAAATACAAAGGATTTTAAGAATATACTATGAACTATACATCACCAAACTGGACAACCTGGAGGAAATGGACAAATTCCTAGAAAAATACAACCTACCAAAATTCAATCAGGAAGAATCAGAAATCCTGAATAGGCCAATGACTGATGAACTTGAATCAGTAATCAAAAAACTCCCAGGACACAAAAGCCCTTGTCCAGATGGCTTCACAGGGGAGTTTTACCAAACATTCAAAGAAGAACTAACACCTATCCTCCTCAAACTATTCCAAAAATTCCAAGAGGAAGGAACACTTCCAAACTCTTTCTACAAGGCCAGCATTGACTGAATTCCAAAACCAGATAAAAACAATACAGAGAAAGAGAATTACAGGCCAGTGTCCCTGATGAACAAAGATGCTAAAATCTTCAACAAAATATTAGCAAATCAGATCCAGCAATATATTAAAAAGATCATACACTATGACCAAGTGGAATTTATTCCAGGGATGAAAGGCTGGTATATTCACAAATCAATAAATGTAATACATCACATAAACAAAATGAAGGACAAAAATCACATAATTATATCAATAGATGAAGAAAAAACATTTGACAAAATTAGGCACCCATTTTTGATAAAAACTCTCAGCAAAGTGAGAATAGGGGGATCATATTTCAACATAATAAAGGCCATATATGACAAACCTATAGCCAACATCATACTCAATGGGCAAAAATTAAGGCATTTCCCCTAAAAACAGGAACAAGACAGGGTTGTCCATTTTCACCACTCTTATTCAACACAGTACTGAAAGTCCTTGCCATAGCCATCAGACAAGAAGAAAACATAAAATGTATCCAAATTCAAAAGGAGGAAGTAAAACTGTCATTATTTGCAGATGGCATGATATTGTACATAGAAAATCCTAAAGACTCTACCAGGAAACTACTAGACTTAATAAATGAATTCCACAAGGTAGCAGGATACAAAATCAACATCCAGAAATTGATGGCATTTTTATATACCAATAATGTACTCTCAGAAAGAGAAACTAAACACAATTTCATTTACCATTGCAATAAAAAAATTCAGACACTTAGGAATAAAGTTAACCAAGGAGGTAAAAGACCTGTACTCTGAAAACTACAGGACATTGCAAAAAGAAATACTGGAAGATATAAACAACATGAATATACCATGTTCATGGAATGGAAAAATTAACATCATTAAAATGTCCATATTACCCAAAGCAATCTATACATTCAGTGTAATCCCTATTAAAATACCAGGGGCATATTTCACAGATCTAGAACAAACACTTCAAAAATTTATATGGAACCAAAAAAGACCCCAAATAGCCACGGCAATCTTGAGAAAAAAGAACAAAGTTGGAGGGATCACAATACCCAGTATGAAGTTATACCACAAAGCCACTGTACGGCCTGGCACTGGCATAACAGACATATAGATCAGTGGAACAGAACAGAGAACCCAAAAATCGAACGAAGCCATTATGCTCAATTAGTATTTGACAAAGGAGGCAAGGACATACAATGGAGTAAAGACAGTCTCTTTCAACAAATGGTGCTGGGAAATCTGGACAGGTACATGCAAAAAATGAAACTAGACCACCAACTTACACCATACATGAGAATAAACTCAAAAAGGATAAAAGGAGTAAATGTAAGACGTGAAACCATAAAAATCCTAGAAGAAAACGCAGGCAGCAATATCTCAGACATTTCTCTTAGCAATATGTTTGCCAATACATCTCCTAGGGCAAGGGAAACAAAGGAGAAAATAAACAAATGGGACTGTATCAAAATAGAAAGCTTTTGCACAGCAAAAGAAACCATCAACAAAATGAAAAGGGAGTCCACTGTATGGGAGGACATATTTGCCAATAACACATCTAAGGGTTAATATCCAAAATATATAAGGAACTCACACAATTTAACAAAAGTAAGACAAGCCAATTAAAAAATGGGCAAAGCACCTAAATAGGCACTTCTCCAAGGTGGACATACAGATGCCCAAGATATATATGAAAAAATGCTCGAAGTCACTAATCGGAGAGATGCAAATTAAAACCACAATGAGGTATCACTTCACACCTGTCAGAATGGCTACCATCAATAAATCAATAAACAAGTGCTGGTGAGGATGTGGAGAAAAGGGAAGCCTAGTACACTGCTGGTAGGAATGCAGACTGGTGCAGCCACTATGGAAAACAGTATGGAGTTTCCTCAAAAAATTAAAAATGGAACTGCCATTTGACCCAGTGATCCCACTTCTGGGAATATATCCTAAAACCCCCAAAACACCAATCAGAAAGAATTTATGCACCCCTATGATCGTAGCAGCATGTTCATAGCAACACAATTTACAATAGCCAAGTTCTGGAAACAGCCCAAGTGCCCATCAGTCAATGAATGGATAAAAAAGTTGTGGGACATTTACACCATGTAATACTTTGCAGCTGTAAAGAAGGATCTCTTACCCTTTGGGACAGCATGTATGGACCTAGAGAGTATTATGCTAAGTGAAATAAGCCAGTCAGAGTAAGACAAGTATCACATGATCTCACTCATATGTGGAATATAATGAACAAACTAAACTGATGAACAAAATAGATCCAGAGACACAGAAGCATAGAACAGACTGAGGGATCTCATAGGTAAGGTGGGGGTAGGGGAGTATGGGTGGGGAGAGATGCATCAAAGAACTTGTATGCATATATCCATAACCTATGGACACAGACAATGGTATGCAGAAGGCCTGTAGATGGGGCGATGCTGGGTGGAGGGGATCAATGGGGAAAAATGGGGACATCTGTAATACTTTCAACATGAAAGATAAATTTTAAAACTTTAAATTAAAAAAAAAAAAGAATGAGGGGTCGGGGTAGTGCATGGCAGAGAACCACAAGTTAAATTAGACACAAAGTGTTTATATTTTAATTTTTTTTTTTTAAGCCTCAACAGAGGATATTTTTTCCATTGCTTTTCAGAGTAGAAGGGGGAGAGAGAGAGGGAGAAGCACCGATGTGAGAGACACACAACAATTGGTTGCCTCTCAAATGCACCCTGACTTGGGCTGGGGATTAAGCCTACAACTGAGGTACCTGCCCTTGACCAGAATCGTACCTGGGACCCTTCAGTCTGAGGGCCAACGCTCTAACCAATGAGCAAACTGGCTAGGGCTTAAAAGTAAAACTGAATACTGCAATGTATAAATGGACTAACAACCACCTAATTTTCAGGCTACAATCAAACTGTGGTCCAGTTTTAGACTCTATGACTTAGACAATTAAGAATAGAATTACCATATGACCCAGCAACCCCTCTTCTGGGTATCTACCTGAAAATTTTGAAAACATTTACTTGCAAAGATATATGCACCATGTTCCCTGCAGCATTATTCATGGTGTGTAAGACATGGAAACAACCAAAGTGTTCTTCAATATTTGATTGGATAAAGAAGATATGGTACATATATACTATGGAATACTACTCAACCATAAGAAAAGATGAAATACTGCCATTTGCGACAAGAATGGACCTTGAGAATATCATGCTAAGTCAGGCATAAATAGCCTAGAACCATATGATTTCACTCATATGTTGGATATAAAACTGAGACTCAGAGACACAGACAATAGTATGGTAGTTACCAGAGGGAAGGGGGGTGGGGGAGTAGTAAAGGGAAAAGAGGGGCAAATATAGAGTGATGGAAGATGATTTGACTTCGAGGGGTGGGCACATAATGCAATATATAGATCCTGTATCATAGAAAAGTACACTTGAAACCTATATAACCTTATTAACCAATGTCACCCCAATAAATTTAATAAAAAGTATATAATAGAAACATGAGGACCTTGGAGAGATTTCAGAATGAAGATTAATGGGTTAAAAAATGAACCAAGTGAGGATAAATTAGAACTGTTATTTTGTCTAAGAGAAGACCAGAGGTGGCTCAACAGTCCTCAAAGATATAAAGAAATATCCATTTCAGTGAGCAGTCTGCATTTCCAGAGCAGAAAGTAATTTTACTTAATTACAGCACATATTTGTAGACGTGTTTCACCTACGATCTCTCACCAAACAAAAACTCCATAGAAGCCTGAATGTGGCCCAACTGTCCAATCCTTTACCAGCTCAAGTCCTAATCGCAAAGAATGGGTTAAAGTATATATAAAGCAGCTTTGTTAGCCTCTGTCCCCCAGGTCCTGGTGTAAGATTGGGCGCTTCTGTGCTGTGGGTAAAGGCAATTAATTAGTAGTAAACACGTAGATGCATGCATAAACTTGAATTCCTTATAAAAGTGTGCTTCTCAGTGTGGATGGGTAAGAAAACTTGGATGTGGGATTGTTTCAGGATCCTATTACTGTGCTAAAATGGCCAATTTGACTCCAAAGAAAGGGAATGTATCTGACCTGATATTTAAAAAAAAAGACTGGACAACTAACTAGATGTGCCTGAACCTCTTTTTTTAATTTATTGATTTTAGAGAGGGAGGGAGGGGTGGAGAGAGAGGGAGAGAGAGAGAAATATCGATTTGTTGTTCCACTTACTTATGCATTCAGTGGTTGATTCTTATATGTGCCCCGATCAGTGATCCAACCCACAACCTTGGTAAAATCGGAACAAAATCTACACAGCCAGAGTTGGGAATCTTATTTTGTCTCTAGCATTTTCTGGTCTTATATAGACATCTCGTGAACTAAAGTATAAGAAGTAATAAGGTCTGTGAAGAAAGAGAATAAAATCATGTTTTATTTGTACCACAACCACCCTACCCCCTCCCCAGCCCAGGTTTTAGCATAAGGCTGGATACAGAGAAGGCTATTAATTAGTACTTGTTAAATGAATTTCACCTGACCAACACTTTGTTAATATTTTATTTTATACCTGCTTTTTCTAGTTATTCTCTAATTCATTCTTAAACACTGCTGACTATAAAGGTTGCATTTCTCTCATTACTCTTCTTTCTCTTATCTCACAGAAACATCTATTCTTCCTATCCCCTCAGATCTCTTTAGTTATCTAATTCCTGAACTACCAAAACCTCTTCCTCAATTCTGCCCCACTCTTCTACTTAACCTAAGTACTGCAGTCACCTTAATTCATTTTTTGACCACATCACTTTCCATACCTTCTTTCCATTTTCAACTACAATTAAAACTAGCTTTGATTTCCCAAATGGCAAGACTCCTACCTCCTAGCATTCCAAACCTTTTCCCAAAACCCACTATGTGTAGGAAGCCACTTCAGAACACACTGTTCAGATGAAAATATCCACCCATCAACAGTTCTCACCTTTCTGCCTGCATCAAATCTATTTCAAAGAAAAAAGTCCAATTGAAGTAAAAAACCTCTAAAAGAAATAGTGTTTGTAGGTGGTGTATGTGGGTGTCTTGGAGGATAAAACAAATGCATGTGTTTATGTAACATATAGCACATGAACATACATACATATATATAAATACACAAATACTAAATATATTCTGCCCAAATTAGCACAAACCCACAAACTTAAAAACCAGATATGCTAAATCTAACGCAAACCACAGGTACTGAACCCTATGGCTACTTCCTGCAAACAGATGCACTTATTACCTCTGTGACAGTCAATTCAATTTTGAGTTGCAAGGATAGGTAAATATCACTATAGGCAGCTAGAATTCTGCTTTTTAAAAATGTAAATGCAAAACTTATCACCTCAGAAAACTGAACGTGTTGTATGATTTCCACACAATACCCAAAATAACCTAGACAATTAAAAAAACTGGACAACAGAGGCTTGCTTCACAGTGGTTTAATATGAACAGAGTTGAATATGACATTGTCTGACAGAAGAATGAACAGTTTGCTGAATAAAAGCCCCAAGTCAGGATATATACACAGCAGAAATGGGGCCTCAGGCTCTCAGCACTTGTGCACAATGAAAGAAGGGATCTTTCCAAAACTCAGTAACAAAGGATACTAATCAAAAGGCAGCAATAACACTAACACAGGACAGGTGGGAAAGGGAGCAGAGCCTCTCTGTATGGGCTGCACAGCCCCTGGCACAGATTCGGCAGCTGAGAGCTGATCTGTCACAGGGAACTTCAACATTCTGATGGACTCCAAATCCCATGTCAAAATCAATCCTAATCTCTCTGATAGGAATCTTGTCAGAATGAGTAATCCTTTTCCCCAAGTCTCTGTACAGAGAACTCCAATTCTTCCATGATAGTGAGTCAAGCAAAGAGCCTCCACTTTTGACCTGACACCAGGGTTAACTTGCTCCCATCCTACCCCTTGGGATGGATATTGGGCCCCAGCAAACCACTACCTCCTGGACATAAACCCAGGAAAGGTGCCAGTCCCAAGAAGGTGTTTCAGACTCAGATTTGGGAAATCCACACCCAGCTGCTACCCCTAGCTTAACTTCTGGGGGGAACGTTGGAGTTCCATGGGAAGTAAGTGCAGGCAGTTCAATAACCCTGTGACCAAGCTGCGGAGGGCAGCAGCAACTCCTCCTGAGCCCCATTCAACAGCTCAAAGTGCTTAGGAGAAGTCAGAGAGTGTGTGATTTGTTCATGTGCTTCTGCTCTGTGGCAGCACTAAATGGGATGGGGGGAAGAGAGAATGGAAAGAAGAGTGGTGATGCTCTTCCTTACCACCTAGAGATACCTAGAAAATTATCCACTCCCACCCTCAGGGAGTTACCTGAGAGTGGAGAGTTGCCTCCACCCCTCAAGCCACCAAACCTGCAAAGCTTACCCATAAAGTAGCAGGGCTTGGAAAGGGAGAACTGCTGGCCCATGCTGACTCACCTGCTGGTGGGCAAGAATAGGCAGCCAGAGTGGGGAGCCACAAGAGAGGAGCTAGGCAACAGGAGCTCCCCTACTGCTCTATGGCTTTCTTCTGATTCTGAAGCAGCCATGAAGATGGGCCCAGAAAACCCACATACCTTGCTCCACACAACAAACTGCTTAGATTCTAGGAGGATTACTGCCATGAAAAGCAACAAGGGGGAGAGAAAGTAACAAAAGAAACTGTGGGGAAAAACTGGGAGCAGCCCTAACGAAAATAAGGACAGCTTTTGAGTCTCTACCGCCTTCCCAAAAAGGAAAAAAATTCATGCATGTAGGAAAGGCAGGGCTTTTCCCTGCTCAGCATTTCTGGTTAAACCTAAAAGTAAGAAAAATCCCCTGGACTTGCAGCATCAGTATGTAGCCAAGTGCCTCACCAGCACATGACCCCCGCCCCCCCAGTTAACCTTCTGGCATGGGTAAATGCCCAAGAAATTGCCTTCCAGTCCAATCCCCCCACCCACCCCAACCCCAACCAAAGGGCATCTGCCTGTGGTTTCCCACCTCTCCTCAGAGAAGAGGTTCCTAGCAGAGTGCCCACGGTGTAGTCAGGTACCAAGGAACACAATGCCAGACAGTCTATCAGGCCAGGGGATAGGCAGCCAACTTCAGATCAAAGAAAGAGAGAGAGGCTTAGTGTAAAAACCAATGTCATTTCAGCAGGAAAGTAGAGGGCAAGTGGTGAAAGGGGCTCCTACTGGCGCACCTTCCCAGGGACGTAGTTCCTGTCAATTGCCTCCTCCTGCAGGAACATATGTAGGCAGCGTTCATTCTGAGCCAGTGGGTGCCCTGCAATTCTATAAATAGATCAAGATGGTTATCAGTAATATTTGAGATCAGAGAGAATTTGCAGAGGGATGGGGGTGTGGACAGGGGAAGAAGAACAAGGTCAGCCCTGAGGTTCGAGCAAGCATCAGACAGCAGCTGCAGGATACCACTTCAACCCTAATACTGTACAGGGGAAGAGGGACAGAGGGGTAGGGTAGGGGAAAATTCCTACACATATCCAACATGCAGTGCTTTCTCAGGCCCTAAGGTACAGGATCAAACTTCTGTTCAAAGGAATGGATTTTTACTGTCCAGTCACCCCACTACACAATAGGCACCACATCATATTACCCATTACAAAAGAGGAGATAGATTAAACACACAGAAAGACCAAAATGGAAAAAGTAGCAAGAGGAGCTACCAGGAACTTGGCTTACTTGTTAATAAACTGTTCGAGGCCCTGCCTCCTTTCTTCAATGAAGGACTCCTCAAAGATCCCTTCATCTCCTCGGAAAGGGAGCTGCCGCTTCAAAGCTTTCCCAGGAAGGGGTGGTACTACAATCTGTAGGCAGATGCAAAATATCAGCCACATGGGGGAACTCAGAGAGGGAATGGGAAGGTAAAGCACTGTATACATCATTTCCTAAGGCATAGGGTCCATCCTATCCCACAGCCAGCAACTTGCAAGAACTGATTGTAAGAACAGACAGGATGACTAAGGTCAAAAATTAATCCAACTGTTTTGGTGGAAGGACAGGTTTACCATCTCAAAAGAAAGGAAATAAACTCCAAATACTCCTCATTTTCTTTAACAATCCACTATCATCCAAGAATCTAGCTAGGCCTTTCCTGACAACATACTTTCCATTTTTAGCACCTATAGAAGTTGTATGATGTTACCAGCCACTAAGTGAAATAATACTTTCTTTTTAAGATCTGTCCTGAACTTACCACTTTCAAGTTTCAAAGGTTATCACCCAGATCCAAATTATTAGGATTTGGTAGCTACAGTGTGTTGACCCTCTCCATTGCCTTTAAGATATTATAGACTCTGATCTTATTCCCTATCAACCTATACAGATCTTGTCCTCCAAGGGTGCCACACAGGCAACACGGCCATACCTTACTATCTCGCTCCAGCTCATTTTTTAGCCACTCAAAGTCGCTGTAGCGCCGCCGTACACAGGACTCCTTCAGCTTGAAGATAGGTAGGTTTGTCTACAGGGAGGGAAGAATGAGAGAAGATGGTAAGTAATGTTCAGCCTGTGGTGGCCACCTGTCAGAACCACATGGACAGGTCCCAATGAAGAAATAGCTCCTATGGACCGTGCTCCTATCACCCTTTTAAAACACCACCAGATGAATACCAGTCCTTACCACATCCAGCCTTGTCACAGTTGGTGATTAGAAGTCCCTTGCTGCTTAGAATTTTTCCTACAAACAAACTTGAAGTTATATATAAATATGCATGTACAAGGGCTTTCACTGCATTTTATTATCTGTAATAATAATAAATGTTCATCAACAGGTAATTGGTTACTACAGTATGCCTATACAGTGGAATACTATACAACTATGAAAATGTGAAAGACTGTGCCAGTATGGAAAGATATTAAGTATTAAAATCAAGGTACAGAACAGTATATATAGCTTGCCTCTATTTGTGTTTTAAAAGGGATTTGTATAAAAATTAATTCAAAATGGATCAAAGATCTAAACATAAGACCTGAAAAAATAAATTACATAGAAGAAAACATAGGTACTAAACTCATGGACTTTGGTCTTAGAGAAGATTTTACGAATTCGACCCCAAAGGCAAGAAAATTAATAGGCAAAAATAAGTGAATGGGACTATATCAAACTAAAAAGCTTCTGCACAGCAAAAGAAACCACCAACGAAACAAAAAGGCAGTCAACCAGATGGGAGGTGATATTTGCAAACAAAAGCTCTGACAAGGGGTTAATATCCAAAATATATAAACAACTCATACAACTCAACACCAAACAAACACTCCAATTAAAAAATGGGCAGGGGACCTGAACAGACACTTCTCCCAAGAAGATATACAAATGGCCAACAGATTATGAAAAGATGCTCAACTTTACTAGCTATTAGGGAAAAGCAAATCAAAACTGCAATGAGATACCACCTCATACCTGTTAAGAGTGGCTATAATCAACAAGACCAGTAATAACAGTATTGGAGAGGTTATGGAGAAAAAGGAACCCTCATTCACTGCTAGTTGGAATGTAAACTGGCACAACCATTATGGAAAACAGTACAGCAGATCCTCAAAAAATTAAGAATAGAGTTACCATATGACCCAGCAATCCCTCTTCTGGTATCTATCCAAAAAAACTTGCCAACATTTACTCGCAAAGATACATACACATTTCTGTTCATTGCAGCACTATTCACAGTGGCCAAGACATAGAAACAACCAGTGTCCTTCAATAGATGACTGGATAAATAGGATGTGGCGTATATATATATATATATATATATATATATATATATATATACCACACACTATAGAATACTACTCAGCCGTAAGAAAACATGAAATACTGCCATTTGCGACATGGATAGACCTTGAGAATATTATGCTAAGCGAAATAAATCAGTCAGAAAAAGCTAACAACCATATGATTTCACTCATATGTGGAGTATAAAACTGAAACTCAGAGACACAGACAGACAACAGTATGGTGGTTACCAGAGGGAAGGGGTTGAGGGGGGGGTTAGTAAAGGGTTAGGGAAGCCAAATATATGGTGATGGAAGATGATTTGACTTTGGGTGGTGGGCACAACTTTGGGTGGTGGGCACACAATGCAATATACAGATCCTGTATCATAGAAATGTACACCTGAAACCTGTATGATCTTTTAATCAACAAATTCAATAAAAAATAAAGGGATTTGTATATGTGTATATATTTGTATTTATGAATAAAATATTTATGAAAAGATATTGCTAACGGTGAGTGACTTTGGAGAATAAGATTAGACAACTGGAATCGGTGGGTCACATTTTCCACTGTATAATTTGAATTTATCATGTGCATGTATTACATTTTCAATTGAAAAGTGAATTTAAGCCCTAGCCGATTTTGCTCAGTGGTTAGAGTATCAGCCTACAGACTGAAGGGTCCTGGGTTCAATTTCGGCCAAGGGCATGTACTTCGGTTGCAGGCTCGATCCCGGCCCTGGGCTGGGACACATGCGGGAGGCAACCAATTGATGTGTCTCTCTCACATCGATGTTTCTCGCTCTCTTTCTCTTCCACTCTCTCTGAAAAGCAATGGAAAAAATATCCTCAGGTGAGGATTTAAAAAGAAAAAAGTGAATTTAAGTTCCCCGTAAAGAACATGAGGTAAGTACTTCAAGCACCTACAAGGTATGCCTTCCTCTGCTTTTCCTGTCCAAATCCCCTCCATTCTACAAATCCCAGCTTAAGTCCCACTTCATCCAGGAAATCTTTCCTATCAATACCAGCTTAATTTATTGGTCTCCTTGCCTGGCCGGGCGTGGCTCAGCGGTTGAGCGTCGACCTGGGATCCAGGCAATCGGGGTTCGATTCCTAGTCAGGGCACATGCCCGAGTTGAGGGCTCGATCAATGACTCTCTCATCATTGATGTTTCTGTCTCTCTCTCTCCCTCTCCTTTCCTCTCTCTGAAATCAATAAAGATATATTTAAAAAAAAAAAAATTATTGGTCTCCCTTCTCTTCTGAACTCCTATGACAACTATACTTAATTTTTTTAATCATTTTTATTTGACCATTATACTTCAGTATTGCCTGACACACTACTGTTTTATGCATCATGTTCGTATTGCTAACTATAACTTCATTGAAATCAGGAGCCATGAATATTTCTGCATCCTCTTAAATGCAGGCTATGCAAATTACTTGATAAATATTCAATTGATTAATAGAGGCCCTATATATCTGTTTACCCTCTCCTCATCTACAAAGTGCAGCAGAAATAGCAATTCCATTAAGTTGGCTAAGCATAGTTTGCTCCCTAATACAAATCAGCTTATTCCCACATCTTTTTTTTTAAGTATGTTTTTACTGATTTCAGAGGATGAGAGAGGGAGAACTAGATATGAGTGAGTCACTGACTGGCTGCCTCTTGCACGCCCCCTACTGAGGATTGAGCCCACAACCCAGGCATGTGCCCTGACTGGGCATCAAACCGTGACCTCCTGGTTCACAAGTCGACTGAGCCATGCCAGCCTGGCTTATTCCCACATCTTAATCACTGGGAATTTTCCTAAGACTCTAATGACAACATGAATCCCCAACAAACAAAAAGCCCTGATCCTCACACTTGTCTACAAATTCCAAATATAACCACATGCATTAATGCTGACTATATTTCCCACCAGCCAATTCAGATCAGTGGATGGAAATAAAAGGAACTAGTTTCTCTCCTTTCTGCACAACTGCCTCAGGTCAGGAATAGAGCATCTTGGAGCTATGCTAAAGCTTCACACAGTCCCCACTACATCATGCTTTGTAATTCTCAAGTCTAGAAATTATCTTTTCAGGATCCAGGTCTAGGTCTAAGTCATCAAAAGCCAAATAACTGGCCGATTTACATAAGTTACAAGTCTACCCAGGATCAAGGTCAAGGAATGAATGTCAATGAGTTGAAGTGGAGTGACATACATGTAAAGTAATATTTTTATTATCTAAACTGTTCTTTAGAAGAATAAATAAAAAACTAGAAACAGTGGTTTCTTCAGAAAGAGGAACCTCTGGAGGGCGGAGGGAGACTTAATTTTTACAGCATATCTTTTTTAAAACCTTTTGATTTGTGTACCACATGCATGTATTAACTATTCAAGATAAACCATTACAAAGAACATTCTCAGAATCCTACAAGAAATATATGTGTATCGAATCATTGCATTATAAACCTTAAACTTATACAATGTTATGTGTCAATTATATCTCAATAAAACTGGAGGGTGGTGGTGGAATAATCCTACAAGAAAAAACAGCCCTTCAGTATCATGTGATTCTAGGTTTCTGCCACAGTTCATTACAAATACTGTGCTCCCTAAACAGTGGTTCCTAAACTTTTAGAGGAGCCAACAGAAAGACCAAAGGAAAGGCAGAGTAGATTTTTCCCAGACAACAAAACCACCAACTGCCATTTTGTAAACTTCCTCCTTTGACTTGGAAAAAATGCTATTCTTTCCCTACCCCCACAGGATGGTGACAATAATGGCCTTTCATTTTACCACCTATCCATCTAAGGAAGGGGCTACTATGTTCTAGGATAGTCTCCCAGCCCCAACCTACAAATTATATGAGGAAGACAGGGTTGTGTAGTACAGGGTATAGAGTTCTTTGGCTCTGATCAACACAGTCAACGGAAAAAAGACAAGAAGCAAAGTTCAAGTCCACAGGACATTTGAAAATTTCCATACACATCATGTCAAGTCACCAGGACACCTCTCCAGACTCCTCATTTCTTTGGAGGAATTGGAAGGAAAAAATTCTTTCCTGAGCAAAATGAAAGAGAACAGCTTCGGAAATATTTAGCTGTTATGCAAAGAAAAAAAGTCAGTTCTATCTGCTTCTACCATTCATAATGCCTAACTCCCAAAGCCCACTCTCTGAATCTCATGCTCCCTATAATGCCTACCATGATCAATCACTTAAAATAGCAATTTAAAACCAAATGAGCCCTAGCTGCTTTGGCTCAGTGGTTAGAGCGTCAGCCAGCAGACCGAAGGGTCCTGGGTTGGATTCTGGCCAAAAGCACATACCTCGGTTGCAGGCTCGATTCCCAGCCCCAGTCAGGGCATGTGCAGGAGGCAACCAACCGATGTGTCTCTTTCACATCAATGTTTCTCTCTCTCTTTCTCTCTCCCTTCTACTCTCTATGAAAAGCAATGGAAAAAATATCCTCAGGTTGAGGATTAAAAAATTAATAATAAAAAATAGAACAAAATGATTTTTACCAATTTTCCCCAAATCAGAGTTCAACAAAAATGTTAAAAGCCCATATAGCTATACACATTAACATAAACAATACAAATTAACTCAAACCCACAGAACTAGGAACTGCCACCAGCCCTATTACTGCCATACAATTAGAAATCGTGGAAAGAACTGATGAAAAGCTTAGTTGGTAGAAAAACTTTGCACACTAGTTTTGCAACTACGCATTGCCAAAGAGACTACAATGTAGTGGAAAGAGTATGATGGGCTTTGGAGTTAGACAGACCTGGGTTCATATCCCAGCACTGCTACTTATTAGCTATGTGTACTTGGGCAAGTTACTTAAGCTGCATTCCTCCTCAGTTACTTATATGTAAAATGGTGTTTTGTAAAGGACTGGAAAGTAAAACCTAATTCAGTGCCTGGCACTTAGTAGGCACTATATGAACAATCCCTGTTGTTGTTAGAATGCCTGAAGTAGAGAGCTGTTTCATTCATACTTTCTACGGTTCTTGAGTAATGTATCAAGACAATAATGTCTCCAAAATTCCACAGCAGAGTGTCCTTACACTGAACAAGTTATGCCCAGGCTTCCTTTTATCATATTTTGAGGGACCTAACTTCCATTCTTCCCCAAAAAGATGATTTCAAATAGTTCTTATATAGATGAGTTTTCTCATTTTTTTTGCTATTCACTTTTCTTTCTTCAGTTTGGACTTTGCCAAACTTGGAATTTGGAGGTCATCATTTCTCAATTAGATTTCAATGCCCGGGTAGGAGAACACATGCTCTCATTCAATTCATTCATTCAAAAATGAAAGCACATACACTCTTTTAGGTCTTCAAATGCTGTTTGAGCAGCATGCTGTCCACAGAGAATATTCTGGCCCTCTAGTCTGAGAAGAAAACATAAGGAGAATTAGAAAATGGTTCTCAAACTTTTTTGCCTGTAACCACTTCAACAGGCAAAGAACCTGCACACCACATACTCTACCTGCACATTCCATCCTTGCATTGTGGGCTAAGAAATTGAGAATAAAGTACACTGGAAGAAGCCACTCCTGGGGAAGTCCTGAAATGTCATAAATTAAAACAACTACAGACAGGGTCTGAATCCAAAGGTTAATCTAGGACAGAAAGGGCAAATGACCATCCATTTACCAAAAAAAAAAAAAAAAAAACAGAACTGAAAGCCAATAAATATTGAACATTGTGTATACTTCAAATCTAAAGGATAAGCACAGCATGAGAGCAGCAACTAACAATCCACCAATCCCAGTGCAAGGCCCGGTTTCACACTGACACACAGCATGTGGTACCTGAGAAAACTTAAGCTGAAAACACTTCTCTCCTTCAGATGCTAATTCTACACAAGTCTGGGAAGCACTCAGTCTCCAGGAGACTCCCTTTATTATTTCTGCTCCACCAAAGCTACAGTCTCCCTTTCCTGGAATTTTATCTCCCCTTTAATCCAGGCTTTGCTGCTTAACTTCATCATCCCAGGAAGACGTCATTAGGAAGAAGCTGGGCCTTCCTGCCCTCCCCCTTTTCAGACTAACTTCCCACAACCTATTTTAGTTAGGGGTCCCAGCGATACCTCGCCTTGGCTTTCCACCCCCCAGCCCTCTTCCACGCTTCCTTCTCTCCTGTTACTAGTCACAATTCTTATTTCCTTGAATTGCTCACTCAAGCTTCTCCATCCTCCCCACCCTATCCGACCATGCTTCACTTCTTGCTCAAGGGTACTTGTTTTCCCTCACCCTGGTCTGATGTCCCCTCAGGAGTTTTCTGTAACCTCGAACTACAACCGAATCTGAAGAACTACAGACCTCTCCCCAAACCTATTCAGCCCCAGCCCCCAAATGACCCCTTCAAGCGTCTTCACCATTAGGTGCCCCCGCGGCAACCTCCTCCCGCCTTCCCCGCCCAGCTGCCCGGTCCTCCCCTCAGCTGTCTCCCTCACCCCGTGACTCACCCGCATGCGAACCTCATAGGTGGTGAAGCGCGCGCGGCCCACGCCCACCGTCTGTGGATTAAAGATGTCGATCTCCAGGAAGTTACTTGGCGGCCCGTAAGCGTCGGTCAGGTCCTGCGGCTTCGAGTTAAGGCGCCGAGTGTCAGCTACGGCAGTGTCCGACATCTTTCCGAAGGAGAGACCGGGACCAGGGAAGGGGGGTGGGGGACACAGGCCCGAAGCAGGAGCGCGCACGGCCCCTCCCGCTTGCAAAATAACCAGCCAACCCACAGACTGCGGCGCCTTGCACGCGCACCCACGCACGACGTACGCACGTACCCACGTACGAGAGCGCACGTCGCCCGGGGAGGGCCCGGCACTCTGAATAGCGGCCTCGCTGACTGCTGGGAGTCCTGTATCAACAAGGCTTCATTCAGACTTCCGGGGGGGGGGGGGGGACACAGAGGGTGGTCGTCGCCCCGGAGCCTGCATCCCCAGAACGCGCTACTCAGTAGCCTGGGAAGTACTACAGGCGGTATCCACCAATCGTTGCTCCTCAACCCAAGAGATTGTCTTACACCGGACGTGTATCAATCAGCAGTGGGCACTGCCCCGCATGCTAGGGTGCTACAGCGATAGGCCGAAGCCCCGTGACCTGAATAAGTTAGGATTTTGCGTGAAAATAGAAGGGTGGTCTCCAGAGGATGGGGTTTCAACAACAGTAGTGAGAACCTAAAACGCAGCCCCGCCACTCGTGTCACTGATAGCTTCAATTCCTGCCACGTACAGTTGAGCACACAGTGAGCACTATTTATGGTACCAGGAAAGCAGCGAGGATGGGGTAAACAAGGATGATTTCTCATTCTCACTTTTCAGGAAAATTTGGGCATATCTTCATCCTCCACTTATGACCACATAAAAGCGATCCCAAGGTGTACTCAGATAACTCTGTTTCTCAGCAAATTGAGGGCATTTATTTCATACCTTCTATCTCTACAGAACTCCATACTTGGCACTACTCTAAGATTACTTGCATAATGGATATAGAATACATGTCTAGATGAGAACGTCTATAGAAATATAAATAGTTATATGACTGATTTACACATGGCCCACATGAAGGAGTAGTGCCCCACATTAAGAGTGGTGATTTTAGGTCATTCTTTTTCCCTCCCTCTATCTTCCTTGGGCTCAGAAAAAATACCCCATATCATTGATAGTTGAAATTCTTTCAACAGAGTACAAGGCCCTATAATTTCACAATTATTTAATTCAATTTAATCAATATCTATTAAGCAACTACTATGTGCCAGACACCACACTAAACACTAAAGACCTAGAGTTGACTAAGAGAGTAACTGCCCCTCAAAGAGTTAACATTCTACAAAGGGAGACAAGTAAATAAAACTAACATAACGTGACAGATACAAAATAAGCAAAATACTCAAAGCAGCACACAGGACATGAATAATTAGAGGAATTAAGGAAGGCTTCCAAGAGGAGGAGATATCTGAGTTTGATAGACATGAAAACCCATAAAGGACAAATAGGAGTGGAAATGAGGAAAGGTAATTTTCTGCAGAGGGAGTAACATGCAAAGTCATACAATAAGCTACAGCATGATATTTTTAAGCAATTATCATCAATTCAGACGATGTAATGGAAGTTCTTAGGTAGGCTAGCTGGGGATGGGCAGATGAGGGTGGTCCTTCTATATGAAGCAAAGTATCTCTGGCTTTATGATGTAGGCAATAGGGAGCCACTGAAGTATCTTCACAGGAAAAAGACATGATCAGATATGTGTTTTACAAGGATTATTTTGCAGGTAACATGGAAGATATATTTGAATCAAATGTGACTAATTTTTACAGTATCACCAATAACACTTGGAATAGGTGGTGATGGTGGGAATGGAGAAAAAGGAAGAGATAGCACCGAGATGGAAGAAATAAGATAGATAGGACTTGTATCTCATTAGATACAGTATAGGGCTTAAGCGTATGAGCTATGGATTTAGGCTATGTGGGTTTAAAGCCCTGCTTCCTAGCTGTATAACACTGAGCAAGTTATCCAGACAGTTTTCCTCATCTGTAAAATGGAAATGATAAGAATAAAAGCTACCTCTGGAGCTTTTATGGGAATTCAATAAAATAAAATATGTGCAAACAGTAAGTGTTCAGTAACTATTAGCTATTATTACTATTTGAGGGCAGAGGAAGGAAACTGAAAATGACTCCTAGATTTCTGATTTAGGTAACTAGGTGGATTCTGGCACCACCAACAAACACTGAACACTGGAATTAGAGAAAGAAAAGTAAGTTTGGGAGGGAAGGCAATAAGCTTAGTTTAGATCAATCTGGAGTGTCTGTAGGACATCCAGGTGGAGATGATCAGCAGGCAGCTGGAAATACTGGCCTAGAGCTCAAGGGTGTGATTAGGGTTAGAAAGAGATTTGGGAGTAAGCATGTGGTATTGAAAGAAAAATATGAAGAGGCAAGAGGGGATTTAAAAATTGGTGAAGGCATGCAGAGTTGATAAGAGTGTAAATCTGTACATTCTTTCTGGGGGGCAAATCAGCAGTATGTATTTTTAAAATCCTTTGACCTCAAGAAACTTGTAATACTGGTTGTCTCTGGAAAGCAAAACTGAAGAACAAACGTCAGAGACAGCAGGGAGAATTGTTTTTCATTTTCTTCTCATTTATGTTTAAGTACATTTGTATTTTTTCAATATTTTTAATGTTATTTATGAAAGCTTTTGACTCAAGATTTTCACTTTCAATACTTTATCCTGATGGGGGTGGGAAGGGGATATCTGTAATGCTTTCAACAATAAAGATGAATTTTTAAAAATAATAATAATTTATCCTGAGAAAATAATCAAATAATCACATAATCACATAAAGATACCAGAATACGGATCTTGTCTTTACAAGTAAATAATTGTTCATTTTATACAATGTAATGTTTTTGTAGCCAACTTTTCTAATTTGTGAATTTGTTTATATGACAAGTCTTACAAAGGAGTAGTGGGTTCTATATTTTATAGATTTTGTATCTCAGTCACTTCCATCATAAAACTCAGTCTCTTGAACAAGTGCTGGTGAGGATGTATAGAAAAGGAACCCTAGTACACTGCTAGTGGGAGTGCAGACTGGTGTAGCCACTGTGGAAAATAGTATGGAGGTTCCTCAAAAAATTAAAATGGATCCTGAAACACTAATCAGAAAGAATATATGCACCTCTATGTTCATAGCAGTGCTATTTACAATAACTGAGATCTGCAAACAGCCCAAGTGCCCATCAGTAGATGAGTGGATAAAAAAGCATGGAATACTATGCAGCTGTAAAAAAAAGGACCTCTTACCCTTTGAGACAGCATGGATGAACCTGGAGAGTATTATGCTAAGTGAAATAAGCCGGTCAGAGAAGGATAAGTATCACATGATCTCACTTATATGTGGAAGCTAATGAACAAAATAAACTGACAAAAAAAATAGATCCAGAGGCATGAATGCATGGAACAGACTGATGAATCTCAGAGGGAAGGGGGGTGGGGAGTGGGAAGAGATTAACTAAAGAACTTATATGCATATATGCATAACCCATGGACAGAGACAATAGTGTGGTAAAGGCCTGGGGGGGTAGAAGGGGGGCACCAATGCGGGGGCGGGGAGGGACATCTGTAATTCTTTCAACAGTAAAGATGAATTAAATAATGTATATCTATATATATGTATATATAGATATATATATATATATGGAGACCCCCCAAAAAATAGATCCAGAGGTATGGATGCATGGAACAGAATAACAGATCTGGAAAGGGGCGAAAGAGATTAACAAAGGAATGTATATGCATATATGCATAACCCATGGACACAGACAATAATAGCATGGGGAAGGCCTGGGGGGGGGACCGGGGTTGGGCAGAGGGGGGCAAAAAGGGAGAAAATGGGAGACATCTGTAATACTGTCAACAATAAAATGAATTTTTAAAAAATTAAATAAAACTCACGTCTCTTGTGTAAATGGCCAAATTCAGAGTTCTCCTATGTATCCATTTCAAATAATGTTCTATGCTCATTAATATGAGATGATGCACATGCAAAAGTGAAAAAAGCTGGTAAAAATATTGAAATATGATAGCATTTTACAAATATAGCATTTGTATTACTGAATATTACTGAATATTATAATTTTTAAAGACTAGAAAGATATAAATCAAAATGTTAGCAGTAGTTACCTCTGTGTGGTGAGGTTTCAGGTGGATTTTATGTTTTAATTTATAATTTTTTTTAAATATATCTTTATTGATTTCAGGGACAGGAAGGGAGAAGGAGAGAGAGAGATAGAAACATCAGGGATGAGAGAGTTGTCATTGATCGGCTGCCTCCTGCACGCCCCCACCTGGAGATTGAGCCTGCAACCTGGGCATGTGCCTGACTGGGAATCGAACCACAATCTCCTGGATCCTAGGTCAATGCTCAACGGCAGAGCCACAACCAGCCAGGCTATTTATAATTTTTTAAACAATGAACATTTCTTATTTTTTAATCAGAAAAAAATAAAACTATTTCCCTTTGAGAGAAAAAATTATAGGGCAGGCAGGCCCAGGAAAAGAAGCTTGTGAAGGAGACCAGGAAAGAGTGGTCAGAGTGAATGAGCTGAAGGGGAAGGATAAAAAAATGTTTCCACCCTGCCCAGGTAGCTCAATTGGTTGGAGTGTCATCCTCTCTCTCTCTCTCTCTCTCTCCCTCTCCCTCTTCCTCCCTCTCTAAAATCAATCAATCAATAAAAAAAAATTAATGTTTCCAAGAGGAACAAGTCGGTGGTTAACAGTGTTCAATACAACAGAACTGTCAAATAAGATAAGGCCTGAGCGACTCCACTAGATTTAACTATTACCTAAATGAGAGCAGTTTCAGTAGAGTACTGGAGGTAGAGCCCAGATGGTAGTGAATTAAGAACTAAATCAGTGGGGAGAAGTGGAAACATCTAGTAGAGACCATTCCTTTGAGAAACTTTCCTAAGAAAGGAGTGCTAGAGGGCAAGGCCTTGTCAAAGGATTTGTTCCTTAGTGAGAGAAGAGACTTAACTGTGTTTAATAGCTGGGGGGGATTTCATAGAAAGTGAGAAGTTGAATATAAAGGTCAGTAAAGGGTAAGGCTTAAAATCAAATAGCCCTAGGAAAATTGTGCAAGTTAAATTCACAGTGAGGTATAAATATAAGGCTTTTTTTTTTTTTTTTAAGAGAAAGATTTCATAGGATGGAGAGAAGAGAGTAGAGGGTACTGAGCTAATTAAATCCTTTGCAGTAATAACAAAATAACAGCTGGTACACACACACACACACACACACACACACCCACTTCATGCTTTTCAGGAGAGGCACAGGGCTTCAGAGTTACCAAGTGATGTTGGACAAGGCACAGTTGTCCTCTGTACCTCAATTATCACACTAAAAAAAAATAGCTGAGTCAAATCTCTTGGCAAACAGATAACATCAGAACTTGATGTGCACAATGCCCATTTTCCTCTCTTGGGTTTCCTTGACCAGGTTCATTCTTTCCCAAAATGAGTCCAGAGTGGGAAAACAAAGAGATAGAGATTTAGGATCCTTAAAATGGAAGGAATCTCATTAGTTCACCCTCCTGCCCACAGGCAATACTGTACCTTAAGCAAACAGACACCTATCCATCTTCCTGCCCTTACATTTTTTCCAAAGGAGGTTGCACAACTTCCAACTCAATGTTATGCAATCATACTGACAAGAACTTTTAGTCTCTATTCAGACTGTCCTGAGGAAATAGCAAATCAAAAGGCCCTATAATCTGGGGTGTTTTGTGTTCCTAGAAGAGGCCTGGAACTGCAGGGAGGGAGCAGGGGGAGGCTCTGAGTGCAAAAGTGGTAGGACAGTGAGAAAAAACAGAGCGTAGCACTCATAACTTACAGTCTGTACTCCAGGGAACATGGACCCAGAGTTGAGCAGCCTTTCTGTGGAGCACACTCTCTTTCCATACACACCCATCCAGCTGCCTACTACCATTAGTGACTTCTCCCTTTCTTGAAGTTC
Source organism: Miniopterus schreibersii (assembly GCF_964146895.1). Taxonomy (NCBI): domain Eukaryota; kingdom Metazoa; phylum Chordata; class Mammalia; order Chiroptera; family Miniopteridae; genus Miniopterus; species Miniopterus schreibersii. The sequence goes on along the minus strand of NC_138104.1, from coordinate 57,755,741 downwards.
ATTTAAACCCTAATTTCACCTGGCACCTCTCTTGGGATAGTCTCTACTTTAAACTAAATCCCTTCTGAAAGTTGTCAGTTCTCTCCCTATGTTGATGAATGTTGGGAGCCGGTGACGTGTCTGGACATGGTCCAAGCCACCTGAGGGTCTGGAGTCAGGAACTCGACCCTCCCCACAATGACCCTTGATATTGAGAGCCGGCTACGTGTCTGGACATGGTCCACGTAGCCTGAGGCTCTGGAGCCAAGGACTCAACCCTCCCCGCAGGTTCCTGTAGGGAGCCGAAATGAAGATAGTTACAAAGATCTGAGCTCATGCAGGAGGCAGGATGTTTACGCTGAAAGTGTGTTTGTGCAGCCTGGGAAGAACTACTTTGTATCACCCTCACTTCCTTACCAGTTGTTTGTTACTCACTATATAATAAAGGCGTTGAAGCCATTTGAGGCTGCACCTCATTGGAGGGCAGCCCTCCTGATCCCATAACTGTGTTTGTCTCTAATTCCCACCGCTGGAACTCAGGTTTGTTCGTCTTTCAGGCTGGTTCCTGACAGATGAAGTGTCCTTTAAATACTCAGTTTGTCTACTTAAGTTAGTGATTGTATTTATTTTACTAAAGTACCTCTGGATTGCCTAGGGGTGAGGGCAATCTGGGGAAAAGTGGTGTAACCTAAGCTTGTCAGTGTCTATGCACACTTACCAAGGGTTGCTAAAGACCTAACTCTTTAGTTGACAAGAGTCTGGCCCCCAGCTTCCATAAAGGTTAATTATATACTGAATTATCTAGCAATAATAAGACCTGGAAAGATAATTGCAATTAGCCAGTCTTCCTCCCTTAATAAAGGCTAACATTTATTGAACACTTCCTATGTGCCAGGCACTCTTTTTTTTAATAGTGTACTACTGATTTTGAGAGAGAGAGGAAGGGAGAGGGAGAGAGTGAGAGAGAGAAACATCTATCAGCTGCCTCCTGCACGCCCCCAATTAGGGATCCAGCCGCAACCCGGGCATGGGCCCTGACCAGGAATCGAACTGGCAACCTTTCAGTGCACAGTACAATGCCCAACCAACTGAGCCACACTGGCCAAGGCTGTGCCAGGCACTCTTTTAAGCACTCTATATATTTTAACTCAGTTAATCCTCAAAACAATCCTATAACATTGGTGCTGTTTTTATATCTGCATTTTATTAATGAGGCACATTAAGCAACTTGCCCAAAATCACATAGCTAATAAATGGTAAAGTCAGGATTTGAACCCAGACAGTCTGGTTTTAGGGCCCAAACTCTCACAGAAGATTCTTTTAGCCCTGATGCCACCATAAAGAAAAATAGAAACAATATTAGAAAAGGAAAAAGGAGAGAAAGGAAGCTTCTTCCCCCCAACTCCAGCTCAGTAACATTCTAGTGTAATATTCCCACTCCTGCCTAGATGTTCTTCATCTGTTTGGTCTTTAGCCTCAAATGTTGTGTTGAATTCTATCTTCTTAATAACTATGAGAACTTCAAACCTATTTAATTTCTGCCCATTCTTCAAAGCCCAGCACAGGTCCTACCTCTGCCAAAAAACTTCCATACCCATAAAGTCTACAGTAATCTGTACTTTTAAATGTTTTTACAGATTTATTATCTGTAATGTTCATTTGGCTCTGATGCACATTCATAATTAGCTTTGTGTGCATTTATGTCTTATCTTACCAACCATACTGTAAATTCCCTAAGGGAAGAGAGTAAGACTTCTATTTCTCTTGCATCTTGCATCCCCCATAATGCCTAGCAGGATGTATTACAAATAAAAGGCATTCAGTAAATATTTGTTGGTTGACTGATTGATTGAAAAAGGTGATAAACTGCATCAATTTTTGGTTAACCCCCATATCATTTAGTGAAGAACTATGCACTCAATGTGTACTCAATAAACATAATAATGATTACAAAATCATTAAAAAGTCTATGGAGTTTCTACAGTGTGCAGAGCATGGTGCTGTGGGGATAGACATGAAATAGAAAACACCACTTTCACCTCTAAAGAGCTTAGCTTAGTCTTCTCTTGCTACTTCAATGTACACTCTTCTCTGAGTTCCTGCTGCATTTGAAGTGAGGGCTAGTTATCACTCCATTGTTTTCTCCTCCAATGTGATTGTGATCTCCTTGAAAGAAATGGCTAGCACTGTGCTGGGACCAAAATAGAATCACAGAATTGGAAAGGACTATAGAGCTTTCCCTATTGTCAGACTTCCCACCCAATGCAAAAATCCCTTTTGCAACAGTCATGATCCAGTTCTTATTTAATTATACGCTTCCAGTATCGGGAATTAACCAAAATAGGAAACATAGGAGGAAGAGTAGGTTTGGGGCTAGATAATGAGTTGAATTTTGACTACGTGCAGTTTAACGTGATTGTTAGCCAACCAGGTGTAGACAAACTGAAATTCAAGTCCCAATCTCAGGAGAGAGGTCAGGGCTGAAGATAAAGATTTGGGAGTCTTGGGCGTGGAAGTGGTAGTTGAAACACTAAGATTGAGTAATACTGCCAAGGACAAGAGAAGACAGAAGCCAAGGACAAAGTCTCTGAGAATTTCTCCACTTGGAAAATGAGAGAAGAAATCAATGAGGTCAGAGAACTGGAAGACAGAGGAGACAGTTTTATGCAGAGGCTGGTCAGAGTCAATGGAGGATGGAGTAATTAAGTTAGAGAGCACAAACAAGCATGAGAAAAACTTATTTTATCTGGTGAATAAGAAGCCAGGCCTTTGATGACCTTGGAGAGAGCAGTCTCAAGGAAGTAGGGTCTCATTTTTACTTACCTCTAATTTTAGACTAGCACAATGCCTGGCTCATACATATTTGTTGAATAACTGAATGAATGGATGGATGAATAATAGTTCCTGCCCCCCAAAAGGAGGTGATAGGAAAGGGGGAAAAGAGTAAACAAATTAGCCTCTTTATCCCCTCTGAAGCAAGAAGGAAATGTCAGTGATAATATAGAGAAATGTTACGGTGAAAAAGTGGGAAGTTAGGGTTATGATTTTCCCCCAAAAAAACATGAAATAAGTTCATCTGAGAATCTGTCACAGGTTCTATTCTCAATTTGATGGAGTAAACTCTCAACAGATGACAACCATAAACTCTGAACAACACACAACACACACACAATACACACACACACACACACACACACACACACACACACACACACACCCCTGAAAGCTCCAGAGAGTGATGGAGGGTGATAGAAAACAGGCAGAGACTGGAGGGAGGTTGGAACTTGGAATAAGAACAGCATGGAGCAAGTTTCCCATTTTTATGGCTTTAGCCTGAGGGCAGGCTGCAGTCACTAAAACTATATTACAAAACGCTCATCTTTTTAGCCTCAAGAACCAGAGGACAGGGCCTGGGGCAAACACGGTCTCTAGAAAGTGAGAGGATAGCTCAGAAAGAGATCCTGAGAAAAGGAGCCCTAAGTTATTTGCATAGATTCTCCCCAAGACTTCTCCTGAATCACACATGCATAGGGCAGACTCAAAGCAGCTTCCATCTAAGACTAAAAGAATGGAACTGAGATTTGAGCTGTCACCATCATAGGAAAGGCAGAGTTTTCAGTTTTAATCTAACCAAGTGAATTGCCTGTTGAAATAAATATATCCACACTCTTGAGGAATATAACAGAATCCAGAGTTTCTATAACATAGCATTCACAATGTCCAGGAAATCCTCTAAAATTACTCAATATATGAAGAATCAGGAAAATGTGACCCATTCTCAAGGGAAAAGACAATTAATGGAGGCCAACCCTGAGATGATGAGGCTTAATGAGGAGAGAAAAATACTCCAGTAATGAATGAAAAGATAGGTAAAGGTCACCTGGTACACCAGACCACAATTACAAGTAAAACAGGACTGTATTTAAGCCTCCTTTCTCTTTAACTTATATCTTAATGGCCTGATACTACTTGTAGATTAACTGAATGCAGGAGTTTGTGGAAGATGCTATAAGAATGACCTCAGGGAAAGAAGGGGATCAGCAGTGGAGACTGCCAAAGGCAGGAGAGACTAAGCAGAGATCAGAGAAAGTAAACATAAAAGAACAAGAAATGGGAGGGGGGAGGGGAAAACAAGAGGATAGGTATGTATACTTTCATACATTGGCACCAATATGAAAAAGAGGAACTAGTCATGGGTTTTTATAACAGGCATAGCTAGCATATTTTTCATGTTACTTTATTATTATCTGTATTAAGTGTATATTTGTGCCTCATGCCTTACTATTTCTCCCAGGGGCCGGCTGTTATTTCTTCGGCTCACATATGCTGTCATATCTGCCTGATGCTGCCAGAGAAGATAAACTGGACACTAGATCTGGACACTCTGGAGCCTACTGTTGAAGTAAATTGCATAACCACGTGCCTATCTATGTGAATTATAGATTTAGCAGGCTATGTGGGACAGTCAGGAACCTTCTGAGTGATAAAGGGGATCTGGATGGGGATTCAGGGTGTACCAGAGGCATTTATGGTTAAAAAGAAAGCAGATAAGTTCTCTTTGGGTCTAAACCCCATTTATGACACACAACTTGACTAAATGAACAATGCTGGCTCATAGCTAAGACCATTTTCGTAAGATGTTTATACAATTCTGTTGACTTTGTATACTACTTCTGTCACCCATGAAGCTTTTACTGGGCTAGTGGGGTGACTGATAGGGGATTTGGGCTTATTAAATGTCAAATGGGGGTGCTGGGATTAAAAATTAATTTCGACATGGTTTGGTTTGAGTACCGTCATTTCCCAGAAAGACAGGCTTTCTAGCAACCTTGGGTTTTTTTTCCGTATGATAACCCATCTTTAACCCATCTGGAAACCAGGAAGAAGGAGATTTAACCTTAAAAGAAGGACATGTAGAAGGGCCAGTACAAGATCTTCACATCATCCATTGACCTTTATAGGGTGGGCACAATTGTCTTAGAGCTCCTGATGAAGTAATTTGTAGTATAAAACATTGTGGCTTCCATTACCCTGTGCTAGAGTCTTGCAACGCCCAATACAGTAGCCACTAGCCACATGTGACCAAACTTAAATTAAATTAAATTAAATTAAAATTTCAGCTCCTCAGTTGCCTGGCCGCATTTCAAATGCTCAATAGGTACGTGTAGCTAGTGGCTACCATATTGGACAGTGCAGATGTAGAACATTTCCATCATCACAGAAAGTTCTGTTGGATAGCACTGTAAATCTGGACTCACAGAATACTTATTGGGGACCAGGCATCTCTGCAGCTGCATCGAAAGTGACTGATTTTTTTCTTACTTCAAGTTGTCTCTTTGCATTAATGTGCCCAGAGTGACAGACAGGAAGCTGAAGCAGTTTAACAGACTTATTAGCTTTCTTGCCACACACACCAGAATCTCCCTTTAAGGAATAGCCAAGTGTGGTGTATTCATTAAATGGAATACGGTATAGCAGTTAAAGGGAATGAACTGGATGTATGTATCAATAAGGATAGATCTCAAAAACATTTTTGTGTGAAAAAGTTGCTGAATGTAATAATTTATTGCACACAAAACAATACTACATTTTCCCTATGTAAGACTATTTTTTAAAAAGGTCTAGAAGAATACACACCAAACTCATGGCCATGGTAAATTCAGAGAGAGGGGAAAGGTAAGTGGGATAAGGGACCAATGGGACTTTTAGCTTTTTCTGTAATAGTCTAAATTCTTAAACGAAAACATATTTACATATTACTTGTGGAATTACAATTTTAAAACAGGACTCAAATTTATATATACAATATGACTATAAATATGTAAATATATGGTGATGAAAAAAATAAAGGAAGTACACAAAACCCTAAAGATAGTTAAGATAGCTGGATTGTGATAATTATTTACTTCTATTTTTAAAAAGGTTTTTGTTTTGTGGCTATGTTAATATAATAAAAAATTTTAAATAAAAAAATGAATCTGCCTTTCTACTGCTGACACAGTATTATCACATATGAGGTATAGTTATTAAGAGGCAATTGGCTCTGGTATATAATTAGTGCCAGAAATAACAGCTCAACATCATTTCCGTAAAAATTTTTAATTGTCCTTGGTGACATTCTCCAAAATTCAGTTTTCAATATAAAACCCCATCCTGCAGTTAATTCATACTGGCAGGCACACTGGGACCCTACAGTTCCTAAAACCAGAGGTTCCATCAGAATATTTATGAGACTTCCCTTATGCTCAGGCCACCTGACTGGTTATGGGTTTTGAAAATTGTTCAGATCAAAAATCCCCTCACTGTAGTGTGGAACTCAGATCCAAAAGCTGCTTCCTAGGAGACACCTGGCTTCACCTGCACCCTACATTCATGAGAATGTGGGGTAAACTTCCATGCAGGCAACAACACTGGTCAGGCTTCTCAACTTTCAAGACAGAATGTAAATCCTGTCACCCAACCACCTGTTCATCTGGCTTCCAAAACATATGGATCCTGCCTCAGTCAACAACAGAGCATACCAACATTTCTGGCCTTCATCAGAGAATACGTGTAGTCAGCCTCTGAGGTCCTATCAAAAGCCTGGCCGTGAGAAGAGATATTTATGGAATGTATTGTAAGGGACATTCTATCCATCCACTCCTTTAGGTGGCATTTTAAGTTGTGTCCTCAGATCAAGTTAGAGCACCAGAAAGTTACATGCCAGAGCCATATTAGCCCAGCCCCTGCAGAAAGGCTTTAATGTTACACCCTTGGCTTTTAGCCACGGTTGTTAAAAGAAAGTAATATGAAAATCTCTTCTGTCTGTGTTATGAAACTGTTACTGAGGACATTGTCCCTTATGTTAATCCCACATGAGGAATTTCTTATGGAATTTAGTGCCAGCAATGTACCATCATGTAGCTGTTAAAAATTATAATTCTGAAAGACTAAATATGAAAATGTGTTTATGGTATGTTCACTGAAAAAAAACAAAAACGGAACACAAAATGGCATATAGACTCTAATTGCAACCATATTAAATTATTTGTGTCTGTGGAAAAGAACTGAAAGCTGATAGGCAAAGATAAAGGTTGTATGAGGGCAATGGGATTAGAAATGTTTTGTTCTTTCAAAAAGTTTTGTTTGCTGTAGCCCAATCTTTTCAATTGGGGGAAGAAAGAATTTAGTGACAGGAAAATCTGTTATCTTTCTTTCTGATAACAAGAATTCTGTATGTTACTGTGTTCCCCCTTTCCCCTGGCTGCCCCAAAAGTTGAATTTAATGTTCAGTCATGGTACATTAGCTCCCTCTTCCTTTCCACACCTCTGATATTCTATTTCTATAATCTCAAGACATTTGTACTTTTTTTTTTTTTTTTTTTTTTTTTTGGTAAAGTGCCTCAAATCCCTTATAGAAAGAGGCAAAATATAAAGCATTTTCCTCAGTTTAAAAGTTATACACAGTCACAGTAAATTGAAAAACTACAAAAAAGTTAAAAAAGATAACCACTGTTAACACTTTATGGCATTTCTCTTATCTTCTCTCAATGTAATTTTTTTTTTTAATATATCTTTATTGATTTCAGAGAGAGGAAAAGAGGAAAGAGAGAGATAGAAACATCAATGATGAGAGAGTCATTGATCGAGCCCACAACCCGGGCATGTGCCCTGACCGGGAATCGAACCCCGATCGCCTGGATCCCAGGTCTACGCTCAACCGCTGAGCCACGCCCGGCCGGGCTCAATGTAAATTTTAATTTATTTTTTAAAAATTTTATCTTGCCCTAGCCGGTTTGGCTGTGTTTAGAGCGTTGGCCCAGGGACTGAAGGGTCCCAGGTTTGATTCTGGCCAAGGGCACATATCTCGGTTGCAGGCTTGCTCCTCAGCCCTGGTCGGGGCACGTGTGGGAGGCAACCAATTATTTTGTCTCTCTCACATCGATGTTTCTCTATTTCCCTTCCACTCTCTCTGAAAGTCAATGGAAAAAATATTCTCAGGGGAGGATTAAAAAAAAGATTAATTTATCTTTATTGCTGAGAGTATTAAAGATGTTCCCCTTTTTTCCTTCCTTGCCCCCCTCCACCTGGCTCCCACCCCACCCCAAGCCTTTGCCACACTATTGTCTGTGGCTATGGGCTATGCATATATGCACATAAATTCTTTGGTTAACCTCTTCCTGCCCCCCCTTCCCTCTGAGATTTGTCAGTCTGTTCCATGCTTAAACAAAATTAAAAGCATATGCTCTTATTTAAAATTTTTTAATTTATTTGATTTTAGAGAGAGAGGGAGAAAAACATCTATTTGTTATTCCACTTATTTATACATTCATTGATTGATTTTCGCATGTGCCCTGACCGGGGGACAATGCCCTAACCATCTGAGCTACCTGGCCAGGGTAGCATATGCTCTTTTCATGTAATTTAAAAATATAAGCATGTTTTCATGTATTGGAAACTATTTGGTTAATAACTCTGGTAAATATCAAGCCAGTACGACTTTCAAACATTGGAACCATAGAGGACTACAGGAAGGGTTAAAGGGGAAGCTCAAAGGCCAGTTCAGGGGCCAAAACCTGAGAGATGAAGCTTTATGGACCTTATTCACACAGGGCGCCAGGACTAAATTTGTGTGGGTGAGAAGTGAAAGCTCAGGACAGCCTAAGGCCAAAAGGGCAATCTGCCATCTTGTACCCAGATGGAAGATCACAGGAGATAGGATTTTAGAGCTAGGAGAGACTTTAGAGATATCTAATACAGCATTCTCATTTTACAACTGAAGCAACCAAAGCCAGAAGATGTGAATTGACTTGAGGCTCTGGAGTCAGCCTGCCTGGATTTGTAACTCTGCTCTACCACTTAGGAACTCTGGACGTTAAGTAGGTCCCTTTACCCTTTCTAAGTCTCATTTTCCTCTGTGAAACGAAAATAGTGATAGCATTTAACTTATATGCTTAGTGTGTGGATTAAATCAGATGAATCACTAAAGCATTTAGCACAGTGCCTAACACAAACTGAAAACTCAATAAATGTTACTTATTAATAGTAGTGTAATTTTATCATTATTCAACTAGTCAGTGACTATGACAAGGACTCAGATCTCTTGCCTCAATCTAGTGCTCTTTTCACTACACTGGACTGATTTCCAGGGTCCAGAAAGGATTGAATGTTGTCTTGAACTTAGTAGTGGTTCCAAATCAAACCAACCTGGGATTACAACCGAGGACTTCAGTCCACTTTAGTGCACTTTATATAAAAGCACCTAGCCTGGTGTCTGGAAAATAGTAGGCTCCTAAGAAATATTTACTAACTGAAAAGGTTTTTTAAATCAACAGGGTTGGGAGGGTGGTACTGGCTTCTAAGAGAAGAACTAGAAATCCTTCAGAGACAGATAAGAAAGGACTTAGGGAAGAAAGTTACTAAAAATATGTATGTTTCATACACAGTGTCTATGAAGACCAAGGACAAGTAGAGGTGGTGCTTTCTGAGATTCCTTGAACTTTCTCATTGCTATTTTTGTTAACCTTTGCATCCCTGTAGTCATTAGCAAAAATCCTATACAAACCCTAGGTGGGGGTTGTGTGTTTTTTCAGAACTGGGCAGGGTAAGAAAGAAGTAGGGAAATGTCTATCTCAATTCAAATTAATAAAGCCGGTTTGGCAGCAGGCTTGGGGGTGGCACCCAGGTAGAAGAGTGGGCGGTGGCAGTGAAAGAGGTAAGAAAGCCAAACCCTATGCCCTTCAAGAGAGAAAAAAAAGAAGTCGTGAATGGGGAGTCAATTGAGACCATAAACTCTGGGATTACAACTCTGGGAGTACAACTAGGAAAAAGGCCTGTGCCCTGCCCCCCCCCATGTCCTGCTATATCTGTTCATAATTTATGACTACAGTGACTTGGGGGGGGGCGGCTGTTAGTCCTCTTTACTACTAGTGTCTCTTATTTTCTAAGGCCACCTGGCTAACTCTTTCTCTTGATTAATGTATATTCTAACACTCCCACAGTAATAAGGTGAGTAACTCTGACCTCTCTAGATGCATGCTTTCAAGTCCACAAATTCGGTAGTGTTTTTACCATTCCACTGGTCCTTTAGTTCACCCTCCTAAATCATCTGTTCCTATGGTTTACGGTCTTTTTTTTTTTTTTTTTTTTAATCCTCACCCAAGGATATTTTTTCCATTTCTTTTCAAAGAGAGTGGAAGGGGGAGAGAGAGAGAGAAACATTGATGTTAGAGAGACACATCGATTGGTTACCTCCCGCATGAGCCCTGACCAGTCTGGGGAAGAAGCCTGCAACCAAGGTACATGCCTTGGCCAGAACTGAACCCAGGATCCTTCAGTCCACAGGCCAATGCTCTAACCACTGAGCAAAACCGGCCACGGCAGTTTATGGTCATTTTTATCTGTCCAGAGTTTCAAAGTATACTCTCATCTTAACAGTAAAAGCTCAATAATCATTTGTTCATTGATTGCAGAGTTTATAATCTAGTTGGGGAGAGAATATGCCCTCATGAAATGAAAAGCCATGTAACCACAAGCACAAAATTAAAGAATACAAACTGAGTTCATAGAGGTTCAGGAGATGCAAAGTAGATAAGTGATCTGTCAGGTTGGACTTGTCAGGGAAAGTTTCCAGGAGCACGTAAGTTTTAAGCTTTGAATTGGAAATTTAAAGAAGTGATGGACATGAGTTGGTGGAAAGGTGGACCTTTTCAAACAAGTGCACAAAGGGAGACAATGCACGATAAAACTCAAGCCAGGACAGGTGCCCGCCCCACCCTGCCATTTCCCTGTTTCAGCAGCTCTGCATGATCTGCCACCACACCTATTTCAATTACAAGAGAACTCCTTGTGACCTAGTGTCCACTAGGCCCTCTCCTCTATCAAATTCACCACTCATACAGCACTTACTAAGTACTCCAGGCAGGAGGAAGAGGCAAATACAGGAAATGTTTGCCAGGCATTGTGAATAACTATGTCCCATCTCTTTAGTCTGGACCTCAGATAGTAATACATGGTCTTTTCTTTACCCTCTCCATGACAGAGGGAAGACAAATGCATATTGGAGTAGAGGGAAACAGGAATATGTAGAACCAAGATGGTTATGTTACCATAAAAAGGCTAATATCACTTTGAAGGCCCAATGTGAAAAATACCGCCTCTGAAAAATCCCAGGTTGTATAGAAATCGTTCCTGACAGGAGGAAAGCCTGGTCACCATAGAGCAGCTGTGTTAAGCAACACTGCAAATGGTATAACGCCAGGCACTATACACACAAGTTAAATTACAGACCCTACACCTAAGAGCTTGCTGTCTAACAGGAAAATTGGGGCTTGGACAAGCAGAAAATACGTATGATATATTTAAAGATATCAAATGTACTAGTGCAATGTCATTCAATTCCTGATCCTATTCATTCTCACACTTATGGAATATCTATGTGACTCTCACATAGATTCAGAAAACTTGTCTCTGCCCTCAAGGAGTTCACAGTTTAGTGGAAGAGACATATATATAAACAAATAATTACATTATGGTTTATGCTACGTAACGTAAGCCTGCACAAAGTGCTTGGGAAGGAAGAACTGTACCTGACAGACAGGCAAGGCTGAATAATTGTTTTCCAGAATGAGACTTGGAGCGAGGGTGATGAGAGGGAGGACATCCCAGTGAAAGATGAATTAAGAAAGGTGGGAATTGGCTTGGCTCTGAAGAGACATGTATGCCTTGTTAGGGAGTTTGAACTTTATCACACAGGCAATGGGAAAAATCAAAGTAAGTTTTAACCAAGGAAATTATATGATCACATATAAGTGCTATGGTCTGGTTCTCCCTCCTAGCTGTGTGACTTTAGGCAAGTCACTAAATCTCTTAGCATTAGTGTCTTTATCTATAAAGGGAGGATAATAGTGGTACCTATCTCACAGCGTTGATTTGATGAGTAAAGGAGCTAATGTGTATGTAAAGCAATCAGCACAGCTCCAGGCACATAGTAAGCGCTCCACGCATTTTAGCTACCATTATCAGGATGGTTTTTTAGAAAGGTAACTTTGTTGGTAGCATCAAACATACACTGTAGTGGGGGAAAGATTGATAATGGCAAGAGGTCTGATTAAGATGGCACTGCAATTTAATCCAGTGATAAATAAGGTCTTGAAAAGGGATTTGGATTTGGGAAGCTAGGGAGATGAAAAGGTGAGGGGTAAGTCTAGGCTGGGAGACTGGGTAGATCAGGATAACCATTAACCAAATTTAGAGATAAAGGTAGCCAGAGGATAGGGGTGTGGGTGCAGAAACAGATAAATGAGTTCAGTTTGGGACCTGTTGAATGAGAAGTGAAGCCCCGGAAAATAGGCTCCTGGAGGATATCAGTATTTAACGGTGAGGCCAGAAGAGCCAATGGAGAAAACTGCTTGGTCAGCGACCACACTGTCAGTGTGAACTGAGTAAGGGGGATTAGAGGGTGGGGGAGACACTATCATCAGCTAGCCATTTGTTTACGTTACACAAGCCCGTCACCCAACTCCCCAACAGGCTTAACATCCTGTTTACTAGTCAGTTCTTTGCTTTTAGCTTCTCCGTTTTCTGCCTCTTGTAGAGAGTGCATTTTCTCCTCTGCCCTCTCTTCAATGGAAGGAAAAGTCTAGCATCTCTCAGCACGGCCAACTAGGTGCCGCCGAATCACTAGGAAAGGGGTGGAAAGGGAAGAAAGGAGGAAAATGAAAAAGAGTCCGCAACCACCTCTAATAAGGTTCCACCTCCAGATATCCTGCCACGCTGCTCTCTCACCGCCCCTATCGGCTCCTGGCTGCGAAGCAGGACGGGAAATGCAGTCCTCACGCCTGAGCTGAGTGGCAGGACTAAGGAACTCGGTTTCCCAACTGGCTCTCTAAGCGCGTGCGCAGATGGCTGCCCCGGCGAGTGGTAAACAGAGACGTCAGGCGGGGGCTGCAGCTCGGAGCAAAACAAAAGGGAAACCCGGGGGGCGGGGGGTGGGGGGGTTGGTAGAGGAATTGGTTCTGGAATAAGAGAGGCTGGGGCGCAGGGGACGTAGACCCCCTTAAAAGTGGAGGGAAGGAAAGAAACGGAGGAGGGGGAGTCAGGGGAGGGGCAAGTGACACGAGCAGGGGGGAGCGGGGCGTGGGGGAGGGCAGTGATCAGGGTGGAGAAAATTTGGGAGGAGTGTCCGGGGGGCAGCAACTTAAAAGGGGGTGGGAACTGCAGCTAAGGAGACCTTCGCTGATGGGAGCGCAGTGCATGAGGGGCTACGGTGCCTCAGGTTTAAAAGAGCAGGAAGCTAAGTGAGAGGTTGGAGAAAAAGTGTCTTCGCTAGGCGGAGATTACAGGTGGTGTCTCAGAAAGAGCTCTGAGGCTGCAGGCTGTAGTCGCGAAGAGAACCAGAATTGTGTGGAAGGGACAGCTTGTGGGCTAGGGTTCGGGGACGAGGGGGAAGTTCGAGACTTTCTGAGGACTGGCAGGAATGTGCCTCCTGGCCCTGGGTGCTTCCCCCCTGGGGGGAGGCATCGTGAGGGACTGTGGCAGGCTCCTCTGAACGCTGAGCGGCAGAGGTCTAGCTCCACGTATGGATCCAGGTAATGAGAATTCAGCCACAGAGGCTGCTGCGATCATAGACCTCGATCCCGACTTCGAACCCCAGAGTCGTCCCCGCTCCTGCACCTGGCCCCTTCCCCGACCAGAGCTTGCTACTCAGCCGTCTGAACCGCCCGAGGTGGATCCAGGTCTGGGAGAGAAGGTACACACGGAGGGGCGCCCAGAGCCAATCCTGTTGCCCTCAAGGCTCCCAGAGCCGGCAGGGGGCCCCCAGCCCGGGATCCTGGGGGCTGTCACAGGTCCTCGGAAGGGAGGCTCCCGCCGGAATGCCTGGGGAAATCAGTCATATGCAGAACTCATCAGCCAGGCCATTGAAAGCGCCCCAGAGAAGCGACTGACACTCGCCCAGATCTATGAGTGGATGGTCCGCACTGTGCCCTACTTCAAGGACAAGGGTGACAGCAACAGCTCAGCAGGATGGAAGGTAACTCTGACCCCCTTACCTCCATCCCAATACCATCTGCCCCTGGGCCCCCTACCTCCTTACTACTATTCTGGGACCCCTTTTACATCCATCCCCACCCCAGACAGAGATCCACCTTCAGTAGTCAATTAGACAAACATTTACTTAGGACAGTATATGCCATGCTCAGTGCTTGATGCTGGACGATTACAGATGAATAAGACACTGTCCTTGCCCTGGAGAAAATTGAATTCTCTGCTTACTGCTCAACACTCCCAGCACAAGTGTTGGCTTGGACTGCCCCAAACACTTATTGCCACAGAGAAGTCTTTATCCTATGTACTGCAGGAGCTATGTGGGTTCTCCGCATAAACCTAGCCTTCCCTCCACCCCTACCGCCCACCCCAACACCTTTTCTCCCATTCCTGTGGGATTACTTGGATTCCCTGCTTGCCTCCCAATGCCTCAGGGTAGAGGTTCTGTTCTAGAACTCCTCTACCCGAGAAGAAAGAGTGGAGTTGGCAAAAGGTAAAGAGTTATATTCACGGAGTAAGGTAGCCGATCTTACCCACTAAGAAAAAAAGGCTGTGAACTGCTGCCTGTCTCAGTTTACCTGATAATGCCAAGAAACTCTCCCTAGTAAGGGGCTATCCAAGTTTGGGGGAAAAGTTGAGGAATATTCATCATGAAGAAAAAAAGAGAGATAGGGCTGTGACTTTAGAGCACAAGATCGGGCATTTCTTTGGCTTTCCATGAAGAAACTGTGAGGAAAGATCTTGATAGAGGCTCTGAAAACTTGTCTTGAGAAATATGGGGTTTAATCACAAAATTGGGGAGCTTCAACCCCTATTAATGTCTTGTTCGCCCATAAGTGGTAAGGTCAGCATACAAGACAGTACAGAGGGTTGAAAGAAGAGAGGGTCTTCCCCTAGGTAGAGACTGAGGGATCAGATCTGCAGTAGCCCTAGGGGTTGGGTAGAACAGAAAACAGGACAGCTGACTGAGACCCTTGGCACTATTTCTGGGTAGACTGCCACACCACAGCCTCAGCTCATAAAGAGCTCCCCTCCTTGGACCCAGCCTACACAGCTGTTTTTCTTTTCCCTTGGGTTGATTTTCCAGGGTAGAAGAAATAACCATGAGTTGTTAGTTATGCTGTGGGAGTGTAGTCCTTCCTTGTAATTTACACTTACACGGGGCTTTTAGTTTAAATAGTGGTTTTTAAATTTTTTATTAATCTTCACAGCAATTCTGAGATTCACATTTCACATATTAGGAAACTAAGGTTTAGAAAGGTTAGGAAATTCACCTAATATCAGTAGAATGAGGTCTTGAACTCAGTTCTAACTATAAATCATATGCTCTTGCTGCTAGTCCATGCTGCCAAATTCTCTTCATTGCAATGATGGCAAAGCCAAATCACATCAAACTTGGGGCCTCCAGGTTCTCACCCACTCCCAGTCCTCACCCCACCTCTACTCCAAGGGGACCTTATGCCTGAACTGGCTTAACTGGTGACTTGCCAAGGCTACTACCACCCCACCAGGGGGCGGCACCCACTTAGGACAAGAAAGCTTAGTTTAGGTGGCTTGGGGAGCAGTTAACAGTTACCCCCCTTCCAACAGGAAAGAAATATAGGCTCTTAGGGAGCTGACCTCTCCAGGTAGGCGGGTGTACCACGTACTAGTTCCTAAAGAAGAGGGAATGAAGAATTGGGCCTCATGGATATGGAGTAGTAGGAAAAAGAATGGGCCTTCTCAGTAGACCCAAAGTTAGAGGCTGAAAAGGGGGGAAATCACGGGGCCAGAAGTCACTGTGGTCCTCAGTTACTAAGAACCCAGGCTGGATAAACAAGTGTAGTTCCTTGAAGGAACTAAGAGTGTCAACGTAGCCAGAGTAGTTGAAGTGGCATTACTGTAGGGTCCCAGGGAGACAAGGAGTTCTTTAGCTAGAAAACCCTGGAACAAGAAGCTACTTCAGCATCTTTCTCCAGGCAAAGGGTCTCCTTATCTAGAGGAGTCAGAAACACATGAAGTAATGTCTCACTGTCCATAACCTCAGCCTCCTAGTTCCTCCAAGCCCTTCTGGGCTTCTCCTGAATTTCTAAACACTAAAGAGCTCCATGTGGGAGGTCAAATGCCCCGAAGGTTGGAGATCTTATACACAAATTCCTGAGGAGAAGTGGGGGAAAAGAGATAGGAAAGAAGGGAGGTTAGGGGGCACAAAAGGATGGCTTAACCACCCTGGGGCAACCAGTAGAAATAAGGTGTTCTAGGGGCTCAAGAATCTGCCAATCTCCATTCTCTGGGCCCCTGGGGGGAAAAAAGTCTTATCTCTAGCAGAATATCAGCAGCAAGAGAGGAAGGAAGAACACATAGCGTTTAATACCCAAGCCACTCAAGAGCCAACAGAGCCTCAAGGGGAGCTTTGCCGTCACCTGGGGGCCACCCACTGATCAGGAGAGAAATAATTGATTCTGTACCAGGAGCCTGAGTATGTACCGGGAACTTGGCACTCTGACGGGGAGAGGCAGTACTGGGGCGTGCTGCCTGAATAGATGATGATCTGTGTCCTGGGTGCTTACACTTTATGAGACTAGTTCTGTGAAACTGTAAAGAACACAGTAGAAATTGGTTAAAATTGTGTGGGAGAGATTTAAAATACTCTGCAAGAAATTTGCCTGCAGAAGTCAAGCAGCCACTTTATAAGAGAGGAGACTTAAGCTTCGTCTGGACGAACCAGTAGAATTTAGAGGGGAGCTCTTTCCCGGGACAAGGAGAGAGGGAGGGAGGAATGTGCCTTGTATATTTGAGGCACAGTGAGAAGCCTGGCCCAAATGTAGTTAAGGGTGTGTGTCCTCAAATTGGGAGAAATCAGAAACAAGGAATCTTCAAATCCTCTGGAAAGCTGGGGCGCAAATGCACCATGGGGAGTGGAGCACCAGCTGTGCTGAGGTTCCAGCCCCTCAGCCTGTTCAGAGAACTGGCTCAGGACAGGGTGGGTCAGCCTGGGCTGGTGTTGCGCCACTGTCCTGTAAACTCCACCCAAGCCTGCACTCAAGGAAAGGGGTGGAGCTGTGGAATGCTCTTTCCCATCTGAGCCTAGTTCTTGCTGAACCAGGAGTGCATCTCCCTGATGACCCCCAGGCCCAGACAGCCCCCCAGAGACTTGGGAGGAGTTTAATTTTATGAGCTTTTCCAGGGTGGGTGCCCTGCCCTCTGCAGTAGGTTGTTAGCTTGTCTCTGGTGTCCCTGTGCTGAGAATTCTGGAGCTGAGACTGAGCAGCTTGTCTTCCGGGTAGGAACTGTATGTGGTCTCTTCCCCAAACCCCACCCCTACCTTTGCCTCTTTTCCCCCTGTATTTGACTAGCTTTGAGTCTCCAGGAATGCCCCATATCACTGTCTCCCAGCATCCTTTTAGATTGGACTGTGGGCCACTGACCTCCCCTATACACCACTCATGCCCCTTTCCTGCTGCCTCTGCCCTCTCCAGAACTCCATCCGCCACAACCTGTCCCTGCACAGCAAGTTCATCAAGGTTCACAATGAGGCTACTGGCAAGAGCTCTTGGTGGATGCTGAACCCCGAGGGTGGCAAGAGCGGCAAGGCACCCCGCCGCAGGGCAGCCTCCATGGATAGCAGCAGCAAGCTGCTCCGGGGCCGCAGCAAAGCACCCAAGAAGAAACCAACTGTGCTGCCTGCTCCACCTGAAGGTGCCACTCCGACGAGCCCTGTTGGCCACTTTGCCAAGTGGTCAGGCAGCCCTTGCTCTCGAAACCGCGAGGAAGCTGATGTGTGGACCACCTTCCGTCCACGAAGCAGTTCAAATGCTAGCACTGTCAGCACCCGGCTCTCCCCGCTGAGGCCAGAATCTGAGGTGCTGGCTGCGGAGGAAATGCCAGCCTCGGTCAGCAGCTATGCAGGGGGTGTCCCTCCCACCCTAAAGGAAGACCTAGAGCTGTTAGATGGGCTCAATATAACATCTTCCCATTCCCTGCTCTCTCGGAGTAGTCTCTCTGGCTTCTCTTTGCAGCATCCTGGGGTTACCGGCCCCTTACATACCTACAGCACCTCCCTCTTCAGCCCAGCAGAGGGGCCCCTATCAGCAGGAGAGGGGTGCTTCTCAAGCTCCCAGTCCCTGGAGGCCCTGTTCACCTCTGATACACCACCACCCCCTGCCGATGTCCTCATGACCCAGGTAGACCCCATTCTGTCCCAGGCTCCCACACTTCTGTTGTTGGGGGGCATACCTTCCTCCAGTAAGTTAGCCACAGGAGTTGGCCTGTGTCCCAAGCCCCCAGAGGCTCCAGGCCCCAGCAGTCTGGTTCCCCCCCTTCCAATGATAGCACCGCCTCCAGTCATGGCGGGTGTTCCCATCCCCAAGACCCTGGGGACTCCTGTGCTCACACCCTCTACTGAAGCTACAAGCCAAGCCAGAATGCCTCAGGATCTCGATCTTGATATGTATCTGGAGAACCTGGAGTGTGACATGGATAACATCATCAGTGACCTCATGGATGGGGACGAGGGACTGGACTTCAACTTCGAGCCAGGTACTACACCCCTAATCACAATAGCATCTCACAACCTATGCCCACTCCCAGGTGCCCAGCTACTTCCACAATCTGAGCAAGGGGGAGACTTAGAACAAAGAGTAGGTGGAGCTCCTGGAGAATTGAAGGGAGGATGTCATTTTAGAGTGGAAATTTCCCGATGGGACTTTCAGACCCCTCAGCAATTCCCACCCCTACCAGGTAGCACCGGAGAGGTGGGAGAGGGGCTGTTTCTGTTTTCCTTGGTATGGACCATGATGGTAGAACGTGGTCATGTCCCAGATGAGTCTCTTACTTTGTCTTTTGTTTCTTCTTCCCACAGATCCCTGAGCCATTGCTGGAAGCTTTGTCCCCTGCTTCAGAGGGAGCCAGGGGTGCCCATATCCACTTTTTACCCTTGGCTCCCCCCCCCTGGGAATTTGGGACCCTGCTTTAGAGCTAGGGTGGGGTCTACTCACACAGGTGTTGAGGAAATTTATAAAGATAAAGATGCCCCATATGGGAACTATGTGGGGAGGGAAAGGGGTGGGGGAAAGGGAGGGGGGTTATTCTCACTGTGCCAATTAGGGGGTAAGGCCCCCTCTTGGGAGCCATCCTTGGCTTCCCCTATTTCCACCCTCTAGGCTTTATAGCAGGGGTGGGCAATGCTGTTGGAAATGTGAAGTCACCAGTGGCCTTACCCCTGCCTTTGGGAGCAGGAATTTTTGTAGCGTCTTATCTGAGCTGGTCCAGGCTAGGTTGAACCTGGGGTTTTTAATGCAGTGGCCTCTTAGGCCATTGAGCCGGGGGAGTAGTGGGGACCTGGAAGGGCCAAGGTCTGAGCACTGGAGTGGCTCACCAGGCCAATTGACCCTTGGAAGACTGCAGATAACAGAAGGCTTTATATAAACTTTTAAAGATCTATAAACACAAATATAGAGATTTTTAACAGTGGCAAGGTGCTAGTGATGGGGAGAATGCTTTTTTCTTTCTTAAGGCTTTATCATAGTGACATGTTGTAAACACTACAGACATTACTGGGGGAAGCATGGAGAAGGGGGGCATGGGCAGGAGAGCAGCAGTGAGAAGCAGTACTGAGCAAGGGGAGGCACTCCCACGTGAACCAGGTCTAGAACAAGGTCGGTGCACAACTAGCTCAGACTTTCCCTAAGGAAAAAACTAAGCCAGCTCCCCCTCCACATTCTACCTCCTTGTGCCAAGGAGTGTGTGGTGTTGGGATGCAGCCACACTCTTCCTTGACCAGCTGTGGGTTAGTGCTACAGTGAGAGCGTACATTGAAGGCCTGGAATTAGTTTGTGGCCTGGGAAGGGGGTGGGAGGGGGAACAGAAGGAGGGAAGGATTTAGGGTGGTAAAGTTAGGCACAGAGACCTCCCTGTTCAAGGCCCCTGACAGCTGTCCCTGCCCTTCTTCCCCTTGCTTGACTACAGGGGTTATGTGGAAGTGTGTGTGTGGTGGCAGGCAGGGGGAGGGGCAGAACAGGGAAAGGGGATCTGGGGAGCTTGGCTGAGGGTCTGGGAAATGAGCTGGGATGGAGGGGAATGTGGATCAGGTTTAC
Source organism: Miniopterus schreibersii (assembly GCF_964146895.1). Taxonomy (NCBI): domain Eukaryota; kingdom Metazoa; phylum Chordata; class Mammalia; order Chiroptera; family Miniopteridae; genus Miniopterus; species Miniopterus schreibersii. Next base: position 57,735,663 of record NC_138104.1, on the reverse strand, counting down.
TAGCACCTGCCAGGGAGGCCATCTGGGGCTCCTCCACCCCAGCCCCAAAGCAGCCCCTCCCTCAGTCTCCTTTGCGTTGTCCCCTCCCCCACCCCTGCTGTGGGTTCCCATCATTTCCTGTGTCAGCGCCTGGCCTACCCAGATTGTATCATGTGCTAGATTGGAGTGGGGAAGTGTGTCAAATCAATAAATGAATAAATTCAATAAATGACTATAACCAGCTCTGGTTTCTGCTGCCTTGCTGCCCCCCTCAAACAAGGGGGAGAGAGGGGAAAAGGCAGTGGTTTGGCGGGACTGCCCAGAGGCTGAGAGGTGGAGGTGGGGGAATTTCAGCAGGGGGAGGAGGTGGGGGTGAGGGGAAGGGAAGTGACCAGTCAGCCACCTAACCCAAGCAGGCTGTGATAGGCGTCCTCTAGTAGTCTGGCTGGAAAAGACCCCATCCCCTACTCTATCCCACTGTCCCTCAAAGGTGCATTGTACTAGACTTCAAAGTCTTTTTTTTTTTTAATATATCTTTATTGATTTCAGAGAGAGGAAAGGAGAGGGAGAGACAGAAACATCAATGATGAGAGGGTCATTGATCGAGCCCGCAACCCAGGCATGTGCCCTGACCGGGAATCGAACCCCGATCTCCTGGATCCTAGGTCAATGCTCAACCTCTGAGCCACGCCCGGCCGGGCTAGACTTCAAAGTCTTTACTCACCCTCACCCATGTGCACACCCCAGCCCTCTCCTGCCCCTCCTACCCACTCTCAGAGCCTCCATGCTGCCTGGGACACTCTTAAGCCTCCCAGCAGATACTGGGAGAAGGAGTCTCTTGAAAAGGAACCTCACATTAAATTCCAGTAATTTCATACCTAGTATTGCTGCTCTCACTTGGTCACTTTATTTTTTTAGTCTGTTTTCCCTTCTTACTGAGAAAGCCTGCCTTGGTCTTTTGGAATGGACCCTTGCGAGGGAGCTTGCGAGCGTTCTTGTCTTCACCTGTTTTGGACTAGAAAAGGAAAGGGTCACTCAGATAAAGAATTTCAGTTCGTGTAAGGAAGCTTGCTACAAACTAGGGCTAAAGGCAGGTCTTGGGCATGGATATTGGATTTGGAAAGGAAATTTATCCCAGAGGGCCATGGTAGAGGAGCCTGGTTGACTGGTGGGGATAATGGAGTGCTGGGACAGACCAGATTTGGGGAGTCTTACTGGAAGGTTCACAGAGGAATCAATTTTAACGGCTTTCTTGGCTTCTTGGAGTCTAAGCATTTTCAGTCTACTCCTCTCCAGCATGTCACATTGAGTGCGCAAGGCATCTAGAAACCAGGAAAAGCCCCCCCTACCTCTGAGGACTAGAGACCTTACCTACCCCTCCTGTCCCTCCTATCATTCAAATGGTCATTTGGAGCAATCCAGCCTAAAGTTAGTCTGAGGACTGAAGTGAAGGTGCCTAAGCGCCAAGAGAAAAGGATGAGGGGAAAGATGGAAATGATGAGGTGGTGATAGGGAGATATACTGAGAAGATGACCGATAAATGGGGGAAGGGTGAATGACACATGCACACTCCACTTGGTTTGAGTTAAGCATCCCTCCTAAAGTGGACCTAGATCCTATTCACCTTTTCCTAGGATCTTGTGATCCTACTTACTGCATGACACCAGTCCCGCCCTATATTCTCCATCATCAGCTATGTACAGTTTCTCCACCATGCTCCTTACCAAGTAGCGTGTGTTCTGGATTCTTCAGGAGGGGCACAAAAGCTAGGTAGGCATTCGCAAGTTGAGTTCCTGTGAATATAGCAGTGTGCTATCCCCAGTACCTGTCACCCAGTCTCTACTCTTCCAAAGCCCAAGATTTCAGGACCCTAATGCTCAAGACTACCTTGAGCTGGTTTACCTAATTTCCTCCCCTTAGATCCATCCCTAGGATAAGGTGAGGGGCATGGTACGTGTGAACCTAACCTATTGCAACAGGCAGTGCCCCTTCTTAGGCTGACTAGAGATGGTCAGTTGGATCTGGTTGAGGGTGCCCTATTTTAAGGACAAGTTCCATAATCCGTCCTGAGGACCTTGTTCTATCTCTGGGGAGTGCTCCCAAGACTCTACCTGGTGTCCCACGTGCCACCCTACAAACGTAGTAGGTGTTTCGAGCTGTAAGGAATTTGCTGGCATAGTCTCCAGGGATCTTCATCAGGAAAAACAACTTCATTGTTCCCGTTTCATCACACAAATCAATGGTGTCTGGAGGGAAGTCACAGGGGTAATTGGGGCAGCTCAGGAAGGAGAGTGGGGACAAAAGGGGCCAATGATCCTAACCAGAATGGGCTGGAGGAAGCTATCAGGATTCAAGCAGCTCTCTTCTTGCCAGCAGGAGGACTTGGAGGCCTGAGATGACTCTATTACTTCTGACCCTTGGCCATTAGACCCCTCCCCGAACTCCTCACCTGTTTTAGCCAACCCCACTTTACTGCGGGTGTAATGCAGCAACCGGTGGACAGCACAATTGATATTGACAATAAAATGCTGATTATCTAAGAAGAGATGGGATGGAGCATGTGACCCCTCTCCAATTATACCATCCCTATGATCTCCACTGCCCTCAGACCTTCCCAGCTCTACAAACAGACTCCAGCTCCGTGATGCCCCCTCACCTCCATATTTGATGTAGATGAACATGCTCTCAAGAACTGATGAGTCATGAAGATAGAGGGTGTTCTGGAGGCCTTGGGGGATCCATGGGGTCAGGGGACTGGAGAGGCAGATGGATTACATTGCCTGAGGAAGCCCAGACCAGGCAGACAGGAGAGAGCTATTGGCAGCTGTGGATAACCAACATCGCTAGGGGTGGGGCCTGAGGCTGCAATTGAGGGATTATGAGGTCAGAAGTGGTATGTGTGGCAGAGGGTGGAGTAAGGATAAGGGGAGAAGAACCTGGGTGAGGCCTGTAGATTTGTTGGGAATGGGAACAACATGGTAAATATAACTCTAAACTGGACCCCAGAAGGACACCTTAGAGAAAAATTAAGTTTCTGGAACAATACTTTTTTCTAGTTAATTTGTGGTACTACTACTTCCACAGCAGGAGTCTACTACTCCTTTTCCCTACCCTCAGAACCATGCCCCCACCCTTACTGTACCTCACATTTTCCCTGCTCCCTGCCCCAACAACAGACATTCTTGATGATTATCAACAGAAACTTTATTTCTTATTGATTCAGGAACAACTGAAGGGTAGATGGAAAGGGAGGTTGGGAGGGAGGGAGAAAGAATTTTAAGAAGAGGAAGGGCTGGATTGAGGGAATTGACAAACATGTACAAGGCAAAGGGGCAATTCTTAAGGAGAAGATATTGAATGAGGGGGCGGTTATAGGGGGCACACAACTCAAAATCAACCACAGTTGGTGTGAGGGGAGCATTGGGCCCAGGCTGGTTGGATGAGGGGAAATTAGTACAATTTAGGGCTACAGGACCCTGGGGTTCTGTCAGGGTATCAGGGCTCAGGTTTCAGGGTATAACATGGGGGAGCCCAGTAGGGGCTATGTTGGCTGCAGGGGGAGCCCCCAGGCCCCTCCCCTAGAGGACCTCCTTTTGTGGGAATCTCACTGACGTGGCAGAGCCTTTCGCTGTAGTCTGGCTGCAGGCTCTCCGCCAGTCCCTTAGACACACCACTCCAAGCCTAAAGACAGATAGCTCCAGGTCAGGGGTCAATTAGGGGCAGGAAGTAAAAGACACAGGCTCTGTGTCAAGGGAACTCTCAAAACGTCTACACCACTATGATTCCGGAAGGGACACAGATTCCTGGGCTCCCAATACCACTGTTTCCATCTGCCTCAACCAATCTACAATTAGTTCTATGTGTCTCTCTCCATCTACCCCATCCCCCAATTCGTCAGCCACATCCTGACAGTTAGTGCAGGGCCCCCTCCCCTCCCCTCTACCCTCCATACTCTGTCTGTCTTGCTGCAGGAAGTAGGCAGTTGACAGACTGCAGTCTGCCTATGACCAATGTTCTCACCGAAAAGTTCCCGTGGTATTCGGTAACCAGATCCTCTAGGCTCTTGAGGGTAGGAATTCTGGGCATGGTCCTGAGGTAGGGGGAGAAAGACGGAGCAGGGATACGTTGGTAAGGCTCTTTTATTACCCTTTTCTTCCAGTTCTCCCATATGGAATAAAGAGATTCTGTGTTCTCTGTGCCTGCAGCTTCCTTCCATTACCATGCCCACTTGGGTGACCCCTCATTCCTTACTGAACTGCCCTCTTTTTCTGTATTAAGCCTCCTCCACTATTCCCAGCCACCCCCACCTCTTTTTTCTGGGATTCCCAGAGTCTCACCGTTCCAGCCAGCAGTACACACAGATGAGGCTAATAATCAGTCCTATGGAGCCAAGGGGGATGAGCACAGCTTCCAGAGCAAACAATGATGGGGGCTCTATGGACTCTATGGAGAAGAGGAGAGGAAAAGAGCCCTAACACTTGTCATGCTCCTACAACATACCAACATTGGTGAAGCCCCAACTAGGTGCCAGGCACTGTGCTAGACACTTTCCGTATAATTAATCCTCACAGTTCCTGAGAGGAGGGACCAATTAGTATCTCCATTTTACAGACAAGGAAAGACAATCAGAGAGGTTAGTGATGTGCCCAAGATCAAAGAGGCAGTAAATGGCAGAGGTAGGTTTAAACCCGAGATTTGGCTGGTTCCAAAGCCATCTTCATCATGCAGCCTTCCTGGGAATGCTGTAGGGATAGCTTATACATTCTATCTACCATTTGAGCACTCATTGGGCTCCTCAATCCATCCTCCTAATCTAACAATACATCCACCCAACCCTACACAGAAAACCCCTGCTTCCTGGGGGTTGGGGTTGAACTGTGAGGGGAGATGGACCACAAAATTTGAGAGCTTAGGGATAGGGAGGTAGAGTAAAAGATAGTGGTGCTAGAAAGGCTGAGGTGCTGGGCTCATGGGTCAGGGTGAGGCATTAGGTCCATTTTACCCTTTAAAGTATGGCTGCCCCAGTAGATCGGGTGACTCCATTCACTCCAATGCTGAGCACTTCCACAGAGTGGGTTATGGCGACTCCGAACACGAAACGTGTAGAGTTTCTGCCCATCCACACTAGGCAGGGAGAAACTACGTCTGTGGTCCACTGACTGTTCCTTGGGGAGAAAGAGGGTGGGGAAAAGATGGTGTCTATAAAAGAAGGGAGAATTAAAACTGCTGCCCCTCCCCCATGTCATCTTCTGGTTCTTCCCAGTTCCTCCCTCCTCTAAACTACTCAAGTTACACTGCTCCCTTCACTGACTAGAATCTAATGCTTCTTTCCAGATCCCTTAAAGGCTTCCTTAGGTTTACTTGTCTGTCTGGTGCTGGGAAAAGTACAGGTAGGAAAACCCTAATGAAAACCCACTGGTGATGGTAGGGAAAGGAGTTGGAGGAGGGCAGAGGGTGGGCAGGGGAACTGGAAGGAAAAGAACAGGAGCTTGGCCGTTTAACTGATTGAATTCTTTATTCCCACTTGCTTGGTCTTAGCTGCTACATTCATATCCCCAGTCACTCACAGTCCAGCTGCGGTCCCGGTCACTCCGGTACTGCACCAGATGCTCCAAACAGTGGTCCAAGTATCTGTTGCTCCACCTCAGTTCTAGCTGGGATTCACTCAGGTTGTGAAGGGTTAGGTTCTCTGGAGCCCAGGGAATCACTGGAGATATGTGTGTGAGTGTGGTCATTCCCCTGGCCTAGACAAGTCAGGGTCCTGAAGGTAGTGCTCCTGATCCCTTCTCCCTTCCCCATCCCAAACCCTCACCTCTTCCTTTCTGCCCAGGCACCCTTATGGTGAAAGAACACCACTCTATATACTTAAATGCCCTACAATATCCCTGAACTCTTGAGCCCCTTTCCAAATTACCCAGATCCTGCAGTTTTAGCCTCTTTTTGGTCTTCCTCCTAGGTTCCTGTGGGTCCTGGAGCTGGACAACGAATGTATGGTAGAGATGGATCTCCTCTTTCCCCAACCAACAGCCAGATGTAATCTCTGAAGAGTATAGATAGTGGCCACACTCCTGGACTTTGTCATGGTCAGAGTTCTCATACCTAGAGAAGTGTTGGAGGGAAGAGGAACGGTGGGGTAAACTTGGGTACTACAGACATCCATAGCCCAGTCTTCTGTCTGAACTGACTTATGACTTAACCCCATGAGAAAATAATGGGAAGCCTGGAATGCTAGCTACCCTCTTTCTGGGTTCCCATGCAGTCTCTCATATCCAGCCAACTTCCTCTTCGTTCCCTGTGCTATCCCCTCTTCCTTTCTCATACCAATAGTGCAGAGTCAGGTTGGTGGGCTGAGGCTTAGAGCTGCTGTTCCAAGTGCAATTCATATACTCGACATTGAATACAAAACACTGAACCTCTGGGAGGGGCAAGGTGGAAACACTGAGGGTCCCAGGAGGCGTAGAGGTCAGGAAGAAATCTAGGTTGGGGAGAAAATAAAGGGGGGGGGGAAGAGAAGAAATGATGGTTAGAAGAAAGTGTGAGGCAGGGAACCCTTCCCCTGCCCTCCCCCCAGTGCTCTGAATTCTGCCTGCATCCTTGTTATGTCGTGGCAGGTTCCAGATTTCTGTATGGCCCCTTCCCATAGCCGCCCTTCTCACCAACCCCTTCCAATCCCAGGTTTCCCACCAGCTGTGATGTCTTCATTCCCATTGGACGTGAGGACTGTTGAGGTCAGCCCCATCCCCAGCAGAAGCAGCTGCAGGAATAAGAGGAATCTGAGTGGCAATGGTTTCTTCAACATGGCACTCTTGCTCTTCGTCCCCTGGGTGTACTGTGTCAGGAACCTGGGCCCCTCACCCACTACCCCTCCCTACCCATACATTTCCTTCTGTCATAGCTTCCGGTGGAAAGAACCTTAGAAACCAGGGCTTTACAGAGGGTGTGGCAAAAGTGTGCTATGACACAGGCTGAGTCTTCTGGGAGATTACGTGTTGATCTAATCTGTAGGTGTAACACCACCTGGCTGTGAAGTGGTGTTAAGTAGGCTGAGTATACAATATTGTCACAAACTCAAGAATCCTTAGACCACCTAGATCCTGGGAAGGATCTTATTACTACTACCATCACCACCATTCCCAACCTCCTTCTCATTGAAATCATTTTATCCTATATAGGAGGGTCTGAACCACTTCCCCATCCTGTGCCATGCTCCTTCCTTAGCTCAGCCACCCTGAAAACACTGTCAAAGCTCTACTGTCTTAGCTAGATGGAAAATACAGTATTCACTCCTGTGGGCACATATATAGCTATCTTTCCTCCACCTAATCCAAACCAGAATATCCATCCTTAGTTCCTAGCTGAGCTGGGTTCCTGTTGAGACTGGTGAGGAGGTCTGACTTAGAAGTAGATTCTGGAAATGGAGGAACAACAATACTAGCTTCAAACTCCTCATCTTCCCCTTACTCTGCTTCCCTTCCTGTGTTCCCTATCTCAGTTAATGGTATCATCACCCTCTCAGTCACCCAGACTTGAGACCTCAAAGTCATCTCCAATTCCTCCCTCTCTCTCACCCTGAGAATCCAATCAGCTCTATTTTCTGTGGTGTTTCTCCCAGCAGTGTCCTCCTTTCCATGAGCACAGCCACTGTGCTAAATCAGCCTTTCATTCCCTCGAGTCATGATTCTTACTAGAACTCACCAATTGGCCTCCCTTTCTAAAGCCCCCCTGCTCTCTGCCCCAGCCCAGGTAGCTCAGTTGGTTAGAGCATTGTCCTGATATGCCAAGGTTGTGGGTTGGATTCCCAGTCATCCTATTGCCAGCTTTATCTTCCCCCAAACACAGAGCTGATTGGAGAGACTATTTACAAGAGTTGTTCATTCAGCAAACACTTACTGAGCCTTTAGTATGTGCCAGGCACTGTGCTTATGTTCTAACCAACCCTAATTTTCTGTGTATTAAAATTCCTCAAGGTTAGCTCAAATATTACCTCCTCCAAGCAGGATGTTTCTTCTCCCCAGTCGGAATTAATTTGTCTACCCACTGTGAGTCAATAGGATTTTATTATTTTTATTTGTTATTTGCTAGTTTTGTTTTTTTTTTATTGTAATTTGTTCCTTTTATTATAGTACTGTGTCTTTTCTCATGTCATTGAAAGAATATTGGTTCAAGAGTCAAAAAAAAATCCTAGTCTCAGCTGTTACTCAGTAGCTGTATAATATAGAGCAAATGAACTTCCACTCTGAAAATCAGCCTCCTCATCCACCAATTGAAGACAGCAATCCCTGACTAATAGGGCTGTGGGAAGATTAAAGGAGATAATTGTCTAAAAAGCATCTTACACTTAGTAGGTGCCTCTTTTGCTAGAGCAGGGGTTATTAACCTGAAATTCGTGAACACTTAGGGGATGCATCCATGAGCTTCAGGGGTACAAGAACCTTCCAGGAAAGTAACATTTTGTATGTCTCCATGTTCATTTTTCTGGGAGAAGGGCCACAGCTTCCATCAGCATCTCAAAGGAGTTGTGAATCAAAAAGGTTAACAATCTCAGTGCTAGACCATAAAGACCTTGAGGGATTAGACCAGGCCTTTCCGGGGGTTTAATTAGTGCTTTCTCAGCATACATAGGTTCTAATCTTCACAACGGTCCTTTGAAGGCATTATCAGTACGCTCATTTTTCTGATGCGGAAACGAAGACATGATGAGTGGTCTGTCAAGGCAGAGTTCCTAACCAATGCAAATACTATGGAGCACCCATTCTAGGCCCAGAACTGAGCGAGGCGCCCGGAAGCCAGCGCCGGTCACAGCTCCGCAGCGCGGCTGCCTCCCTCCTCGCAGGTTCGCATCCCCGCCCAGTGCGCGGCTCCGGGGCGTTTCGCTGCTGCTGACCCGGTGAAATCGATCTCCAGCGGAAAAGCTCGCGGGCGCGGAGCTCCGCCCCATGCCGGCCCGGCCCCGCCCCGCTGAGGTCGGCATTGTCCGACGATTTCCGGCGTCCCTCGGTTCCCATCGGTAGTTTCCGGCAATGATCGAGAGTTTCTAACGTGCACCTCTGTTGTCTCTCGGCCGCCGTCCTCGCCACCGCCGCCCCCCTTGAGGCCCCCCCCTAACCCCCCGGAGCCGGCCCGGCTGGCGCGTCCGGCGCCACGGGCTGGGCAAGATGGCGGCCTTCGGGATCCTGAGCTATGAACACCGGCCCCTGAAGCGGCCGCGGCTCGGGCCTCCCGATGTGTACCCTCAAGATCCCAAACAGAAGGAGGTGCGTTCACAAACCGGGGTTCTCGCCGGGCCAGGGTCCAGCGATCAGCACAGGAGGAAGCACCGAGGATTTGGGGAAGGCGGGGAAGGGGCAGTCTGGTGGGAGCAAAAGTCCCGAAAGGGGGAAGAGTAAAGTGGGTGCAGGAGCATGGGACCTGGAGGGCAGGGGGGCGGTTCCTGGGTGTGACTAGGGAACGATGGAGGGGCCAAGCTGGAGCCCCCCCCTCCCCCCGCGCCCCCCCCCTCGTCTACACACACCCCTCAGAAAGTTGTCTGAGGCAGCTTGGTGAGCCGCGGCTGCTGGCCAGCTTGTGAGGAAAGAGTGATGTTGAGGGAGATCTGGGTGATGGGGCACCTGAGTGACTGGAGAGGTGAGGGTGGGGTCCAAATGAATATCTGGGCCTAGCTTTAAATAGCAATCCGTGCTTCTCAGAGTCCTCCTCCTGCCTTGTCCCCCCTTCTTCCCCTCTTCTCCTGCCTTTCTCTCCCACCCCCCACCCCCCCAAGGAAAAAACATACTTAAAATGTCATTTTCCTGCCTCAGGATGAACTGACAGCCTTGAATGTAAAACAAGGTTTCAATAACCAGCCTGCTGTCTCTGGGGATGAACATGGCAGTGCCAAGAATGTAAACTTCAATCCTGCCAAGGTGAGAAAACCCTGCCAGGCTGAAGGAAAAGGCTGGAAAAATCTGAGGAGGTGGTGTGTTGGGAAGACTTAAAGGGACAACCTAAGTGGCCGAGTTTTCCTTCATAACCTAATGCTACCACATTGGCATTTGCCATTCTAAGGCATGGTCACCTCCCTGCCCTTTCTTCCCACCCTGAGGTATAGTTTTCTTCCCTCAGATCAGTTCCAACTTCAGCAGCATTATTGCAGAGAAGTTACGTTGTAACACCCTCCCTGACACTGGTCGCAGGAAGCCTCAAGTGAACCAGAAGGACAACTTCTGGCTGGTGACTGCACGATCCCAGAGTGCCATTAACACCTGGTTCACTGACCTTGCTGGCACCAAGCCACTTACACAACTAGCCAAGAAGGTGAGATACTGTTTTTTATTCTTTAGGCCAAGGAGGGGAGCATGGGTACCAAGTACCCTCCTGTTCCCAGATTAAGCTATATGGTTGCAAGGTTGTGGTGGTAATAAGGGTCTTACTATTTGCAATGTCCATCCAGGTCCCTATTTTCAGTAAGAAGGAAGAGGTGTTTGGGTACTTAGCAAAATACACAGTGCCTGTGATGCGGGCCGCCTGGCTCATTAAGATGACCTGTGCCTACTATGCAGCATTCTCAGAGACCAAGGTTAAGAAGAGACATGTCATTGACCCCTTCATAGGTGAGTAACTCCCAATACCAGGGGTCCCACCAATGATCACTTCAAGGAGTGATAGACCCTTGGAATTATTATCCTTATTTGTATTCCTTGCTTCTGCTTATATGTTGCATTCTCTCAGTAAACATCCAGTATCTTGAGTGTCTACTGTGTGCATGTACTGGGCTATAAGGATGACCAGTACCTAATCTCTGCCCGTAGGATGCTTATAGTCTGGTAGGTATGCCAAGGCAGGTGTATGAATCACATAATTAAATATATAAAGTAGGTGTCAAAAGAGGAGGCAGCAGCTTTTTTGAGACTTCAGGGGACAGCTGGGAAGGCTTTAGGAAGGTGGCATTTGACTAGAGCCAGAGGATGATTAGGATTTAAAAGTACAGTAGGCTCCCTTACCCAAGGGATATACGTTCCAAGACCCCCAGCAGATGCTTGAAACCACGGATAGTAATGAACCCAATATATACTGTTTTTTCCTATACATACATACCTGTGATAAAGTTTAATTTTATAAATTAGGCATAGTAAGAGATTAACAACAGTAACTAAAAATAGAACAATTATGACAATATACCATAATAAAAGTTTTGTGAATATGGTTTCTCTCTCAAAACATCTTATTGTACTGCACTCATCCTTCTTGTGATGTGAGGTGATAAAATGCCTGTGTGATGAGATGAAGTGAGGTGAATGACGTATGCATTGTGACATAGCATTAGGCTACTATTGACCTTCTGACACTACATCAGGGGGAGGATCATCTGCTTTGAGTGATGCTGGATCACGGAGCCATGAATGACAGTGTCAGTGGTTGAATGTCAAGAACAGATGATGTTGATGGTTGGGAAAATTTATTTATTTTCATACTGCAATTGACTGCAGGTAACTGAAAAGGTGGAAAGCAAAACTGTGGCTAAGGGGGACTACAGTATGGTGATTGGGAGTAGGGTGGGGAACAGAAGGTACTGTATTCTAAGCAGAGGGACAGTATAAAATAGCTCTTTTTCCATCTTTCCCTTAGAGTGGACTCAGATCATCACCAAGTACTTATGGGAGCAGCTGCAAAAGATGGCTGAATACTACCGTCCAGGGCCTGCAGGCAGTGGGGGCTGTGGTTCCACTATAGGGCCCTTGCCCCATGATGTAGAGGTGGCAATACGGCAGTGGGACTACAATGAGAAGCTGGCCATGTTCATGTTTCAGGTAGGGCATGTCGTGTGAGACATTGGATTGAACCTGATCTCGCATTCTGCCCGTAGAGAATGGAATCTGCCTGATACCTTGCCCTGGTTGTGGTTCTCTTCATCCTGTCATTGATTTTATCTGCCTCATCTCTAATAACCCCTGGGCTAAACTAATCCTTTTCCCACCCCTGGTACCCATAGGATGGAATGCTGGACAGACACGAGTTCCTGACCTGGGTACTTGAGTGTTTTGAGAAAATCCGCCCTGGAGAGGATGAATTGCTTAAACTGCTACTGCCCCTGTTGCTTCGAGTAAGGCCTAGGATTTAGGGGGGTCTGGGGAGGGCTAGAGGAGGAATAAGATGTGATAGCAGGGTCCTGTGGAGAGAACTTGGGGTTTTGCTCGTCATGTCTTCACAGTACTCTGGGGAATTCGTTCAGTCTGCATACCTCTCCCGCCGCCTTGCCTATTTCTGTACCCGAAGACTGGCCCTGCAACTGGATGGCATGAGCAGTCACTCGGCTCATGTTATGTCTGCTCAGTCGACAAGCACACTGCCCACCACCCCTGCTCCTCAGCCCCCAACTAGCAGCACACCCTCTATACCCTTTAGTGACCTGCTTATGTGCCCTCAGCACCGGCCCCTTGTTTTTGGCCTCAGCTGTATACTTCAGGTAAGTACTAGGTGGCCCCAAGGAAGTATTAAGAGGCATCCTGAGAGGAGTTGGTGCCTGTCCTGGAGAATGGAGGTGATTCTAAATTGGAGGTGGGACTCAGCACTGAGTACTTGCTTAGAGATTATTGCTTCTCCTACTTGAGCTGTTAGTTCCTTTTCAGTTAGTTCTCTTCTAGGACTGAATAGTATGCCCAAAGGCTTTTAGGAGAGTGGAAAAGGGGAGGGGCTCAGGGATCGAGTGATGCCACTCCAGGGACTTAGAATACTTTGGATCAGAACTCTAAAGATTGGGACTTATAATGGGATTCTAGAGAGGTAGCCATGGTAACTGAATTTGACGTAATGGTTCCTATCTGGCAGACCATCCTCCTGTGTTGTCCTAGTGCCCTGGTTTGGCACTACTCGCTGACTGATAGCCGAATTAAGACTGGCTCACCACTTGACCACCTGCCTATTGCCCCCTCCAACCTGCCCATGCCAGAGGGCAACAGTGCCTTCACTCAGCAGGTAAGTTGGGCAAATTGCCTAGTACCTCCAGATTGGGAGGTGAGGCTCAATTACTCTTTCAGAAATAGTGACTTGGCCCAGCTGGCGTGGCTCAGCAGTTGAGCATCGACCTATGATCCAGGAGATCGTGGTTCAATTCCTGGTCAGGGCACATGCCCAGGTTTTGGGCTCGATCCTCAGTAGGGGGTGTGCAGGAGGCAGCCGATCAGATCAGTGACTCTCATCATTGATGTTTCTATCTCTCCCTCTCTCCCTCTCCTTTCCTCTCTCTGAAATCAATAAAGACATATTTTTTAAAAAATAGAAGAAATAGTGACTTGGAGTCCTCCAGCACTATTCTTTTAGCCTGGGGTCCTGGCCTTTTGTATGCATTGGTATGTCCTTAAAGCCTGCCTTGTCGATACTTCAGGTCCGTGCAAAGTTGCGGGAGATCGAACAGCAGATCAAGGAGCGTGGACAGGCAGTTGAGGTTCGCTGGTCTTTTGATAAGTGCCAGGAAGCTACTGCAGGTGGGTGCCACATGATGGATAGTAGGAAGGATGTTTGAGGAAAGGATGGGGTTGGTAAGGACAGAGATCTGAGAATTGGACTGCATAGGGGGATAAATCCCTTTTGCCACTTTTCCTCCTTAGGCTTCACCATTGGACGGGTGCTCCATACTTTGGAAGTGCTGGACAGCCATAGTTTTGAGCGCTCTGACTTCAGCAACTCTCTTGATTCCCTTTGTAACCGAATCTTTGGGTTGGGGCCTAGCAAGGATGGGCATGAGGTAAGCAAGAAGGGGAACCAAAGGAGCAAAAAACATTGCAAGAGAAACAGTATATGAGGGGAAGGTATGGTGAGGCATGAAAACTGGGGGATGTCTGAAGAGATGATCCTGTCTTCCTTTGGTTTCCAGATCTCCTCAGATGATGATGCTGTGGTATCACTACTGTGTGAATGGGCTGTCAGCTGCAAGCGTTCTGGTCGGCATCGTGCTATGGTGGTAGCCAAGCTCCTGGAGAAGAGACAGGCAGAGATTGAAGCTGAGGTTAGGGAGCAGGGTGAAAAGAAAGTGGTTGGCCAGTGAGGCAGTGACAGCTGGGGTTGAAGACAGATTGAGCTGGTAGTGGGACCAAAGTTGAAGCTGAGAGAATAAAGAACTAGTAGAGAACCTACAGGGAAAGTCGAGAACATAAGGCAAAAGTAGAAAGGGGAGAGGATTGATGTCAGAAAAGCAATCAAGTCTTCAGTTGGGAGACAGTAAAGAAAATGGAGGTCAAAGGGGGAATGGAATTGAAAAGTTTGGGGTGGAGACAAAACAGGTGGTAGTTCCAGGATTACACATGGAGGAAGGAGTGAGGAAACAGGTTAAAAACAATCCTGCAATTTGTTCTTTTTATCTTACAGCGTTGTGGAGAATCAGAAGCCGCAGATGAGAAAGGTTCCATTGCCTCTGGCTCCCTTTCTGCTCCTAGTGCTCCCATTTTCCAGGATGTCCTCCTGCAGTTTCTGGATACACAGGCTCCCATGCTGAGTATGGACCCTGTCACCCTCTGGTTACCTCAACCTAGACTCAGTTACCCATTACTGTCATCAGAAAGCATAATTAAGTGCCTTCTGGTATATTTTCTGTCTTGGGCTCTATGCTGAATGACTTTTGGACATAATTCTAGTCTTTGATCATTTTGTAATTTAACAGAGTAGAGAAATAAAGAGAAGAATAAAAACCAAAATGAACAATTGAAGCATTGTCCCGTATACTTAGCAACAAAGATGCTATATTCCTTTATGAGATGGTGTGTGGGGCAGGTGGTGGGGTAACCAATTACACTTTGTCCTTTGGCAGTTTTGGTTTGTTTTGGTTTTGATTGGTCCTCTTTTCGCTTACCTTAGGTACTCTAGGAGTAGTGTGCCTGAGGTGTGTCCCTCTCTGCCCATCTCTTTTGTGCTTCTCCTAACTCTTCTCATTTCCTTCCCTCTAGCGGACCCCCGAAGTGAGAGTGAGCGGGTGGAATTCTTTAACTTGGTACTGCTGTTCTGTGAACTGATTCGACACGATGTTTTCTCCCACAACATGTATACTTGCACTCTCATCTCCCGAGGGGACCTTGCCTTTGGAGCCCCTGGTCCCCGACCTCCCTCTCCCTTTGATGACCCTGCTGATGACTCAGAGCGCAAGGAGGCTGAGGGCAGCAGCAGTAGCAAGCTGGAGGTGAGTTTCTCCTTGTCCTGGTAGTTTCTTCCCATGTTCTCACCTGCCTGGCTCCGAGTCCTCTGAGAGTCCCTTTACCTAATAATGAGACCTAATTATGAGGGTAGTATCTGCTTAGTGCTTCTTGGTTTACAAGGCACTCTTGCATCATTCTTTTTCATTTGATCCTCACAACTGCCCTGTGAGGTAATCTTAACTCCATTTTATTTATTTTTTCTTTTTTTTAAAAAATATGTTTTTATTGATTTTAGAGAGAGAAGGAGGGAGAAGGAGGGGGAAGAGAGAGAGAGAGGGAGAGGGAAACATCAATGTGAGAGAGAAGCATCAATCAGTTTCCTCCCTCTGTACGCATCCCGACTTGGGATTGAACCTGCAACCAGAGTATGTGCCCTGACCGGGAATCGAACCCACAACCTTTCCATGCATGTGGCAATGCTCAACCAGCTGAGCCACCTCGCCAGGGCTTTTTTTTTTTTTTTTTTTTTTAACTGAAGCCCATGGTGGTTAAATAACTAGTCAAGGCTTGAATCTAGATCCAGTGCTTTTCCCAATATGGTCTCCTGTCTCCAACTCCCCTGTCAACTTTTCTAGATGGTGGGGAGCAGCTCCCTAGGGCTAAAGAAACTCCACTTTATGTTCTGTGCCCTTAGGATCCAGGGCTCTCGGAGTCTATGGACATTGACCCTAGTTCCAGTGTACTCTTTGAAGATATGGAGAAGCCTGATTTCTCAGTAAGTTAGAGCCTGGTGTGGAAGAACCCACCTTCTCAGGACTTCCCGTGATGCCTCTTTTGGGAATTTCTTTATGCCCTTTCATCCCCTTTTGTTCCCCTAAACATTATGCCCTCTCACCTGTCTCATAGTTATTCTCCCCAACTATGCCTTGTGAGGGGAAGGGCAGTCCATCACCTGAGAAAGCAGATGTTGAGAAGGAGGTGAAGCCACCGCCCAAGGAGAAGATAGAAGGGACTCTTGGGGTTCTTTACGAGCAGCCGCGGCACGTGCAGTATGCCACACACTTTCCTATCCCCCAGGTACTCTTCCCCAACACCTTGCTACCATCTGTTTTGAGCCCAGGTTTCTGTCCCAGGACCAGCAGAGGGGTTGGAGTTGTTCTTGAGGGTGTGGTGCGCTGGGAAGTGCTTGAGCACTGGGCTGCTGAGGGGCATGGCGCATGCTTTTAAGAGGAGGGAGAGAGATCCATGCTGGAGTCTGATGGTGCTGCTGGGATGCAGGAGGAGTCATGCAGCCATGAGTGCAACCAGCGGTTGGTCGTACTGTTTGGGGTGGGGAAGCAGCGAGATGATGCCCGCCATGCCATCAAGAAAATTACCAAGGATATCCTGAAGGTTCTGAACCGCAAGGGGACAGCAGAAACTGGTGGGTTTGAGGCTCCTTAACCAGACCTCCCCCAAATGAACGCCCTAGTCAGTCTTCCCTTCCCCAGCATAGGGCACTCCCAGTCATGTCCCAATGTCCTGTCTCTTGGAGTCTCCTGAGAGCTCTAGTCCTTTTGAAACTTCCCCCCTCATTCCCCCCCTCTGCAGACCAGCTTGCTCCTATTGTGCCTCTGAATCCTGGAGACCTGACATTCTTAGGTACCTCACAGTAAGCCCTGTACAGCCCGCCTTCCCTCTCCTTCCCTCCCTCAACCTAGCACCTCCCCGTATGTATTCCTCTAAGGTCCACATAGTCTGTGGTCCTCAAAACCTTCACTTCACCGTCCCCTTCATCCCTCCCCAACCCCTTCCTCCCTTCCCATCTTCCCTCTTCCCTCCCTCCCCTCTTCCCTCCCTCCCCTTCCTTCCCCTTTCCCTCCCTCCCACCCACCCTCCCACCCAGCCTTCTCTCTATTCCCCACCCCACCCCTAGTCACTAGTTTATCTTCCCTGTCCTCACTGATCCTTTTCAACTGTCCCCTTAGGTGGGGAGGATGGGCAGAAGCGGCGGCGCAACCGGCCTGAAGCCTTCCCCACTGCTGAAGATATCTTTGCTAAGTTCCAGCACCTTTCACATTATGACCAACACCAGGTCACAGCTCAGGTATGGGCCTAAGTCCAGCCCCCTTCCCACATTCTGGCTCTTATCCTGTTTTCCTTTCCTCATCTTCTTTCCCCCCTAGGCAAGTTAAACCTCCCAGTCTTATCCCCTTCCACCACCATCCTTTCCTGCTTCCCCCCACCTCTCTCCACTCCCTTCTCACTCCCACTGCCCTTATCAGGTCTCCCGGAATGTTCTGGAGCAGATCACGAGTTTTGCCCTTGGCATGTCATACCACTTGCCTCTGGTGCAGCATGTGCAGTTCATCTTCGACCTCATGGAATATTCACTCAGCATCAGTGGCCTCATCGACTTTGCCATTCAGGTGGGGAAGTTGGGGAGATAAGGGTAGAGGAAGGAGTTTGTGCTGTATAGGGTCATAAGGATAAGAGTAGAGGTTCAAGTCAGAGTCCCAGGCTATTGGGAGGGGCAGAAAGACTCTCACAGGGGGAGCGGAACATGAGCTAAGGCAGCAGGAATAGAGACTCAAGTTCTCCCCGGGGGAGGCACAAGACACAGATTAGAGCATCAGGTATAACCCCCCCCCCCCCCACTGTGGAGTTTGTAGAATCCTATCCTGGAGACTGGTTAGATCACTGATGTGGCTGATGTTGTTAATAGAATAAAGGGCAGCGGCATGTGGCAACAGGGCCCTTGTAGACTGGGACGGCTCCAGCAGGAAGGGGCTGGGGCCTGGCTTTGCCAGTTTCTTCGAAGGAAGTGGGGTTTTATATAATATATGGGGTCTCTTCTTGTTTCTCACCCCACTCACTCTGCTAGCTACTGAATGAGTTGAGTGTAGTCGAGGCCGAGTTGCTTCTCAAATCCTCCGACCTGGTGGGCAGCTACACTACCAGCCTGTGCCTGTGCATCGTGGCTGTCCTGCGGCACTATCATGCCTGCCTCATCCTCAACCAGGACCAGATGGCACAGGTCTTTGAGGGGTAAGCAGGGCTTCAGAATCACTGGAGCACAGAGGGCTCCCGTGAATAGTGGAAGTGACCTGCAAAGAACATGTGGGGCTCTCACAGTGGGGACGTGCATGCCATTCATGTGGGGTGGAGAGAGTATTGTCAAGAGACTTGAATCTGTGTCCAGGGACCTTTGTGCCCCGTCCCCTACACACTGTCTGCTGACCCTCCTGACCTTCCTTTCTTGTGACAGGCTGTGTGGCGTAGTGAAACATGGGATGAACCGGTCAGATGGCTCCTCTGCAGAACGCTGTATCCTTGCTTATCTCTATGATCTGTATACCTCCTGTAGCCATTTAAAGATCAAGTTTGGGGAGCTTTTCAGGTAAGAGAGGTGGGAGGTAAGGGGTAGAGAGTGGGACCTTGTCCTGTTCCCTTCTCATTGCCGCCCATTTCAGGAGCAGAGCACAGCCCAGGACCCTGCTGCCTCTGTAGGGTTGTTTGGGGACTGTGTCCTCCACATGTTCTTGGTTCCTGAGAGTGGGCCTTTTTCCTTGTTGGCCTTAGCTCCAGCCCATCACTCCTCCCCCTGCCTCCAGAGATGCCTGTGCTTTCTTCTCAATGGGTTCTTTTCTTGCCTAGTCTTCTTTGTCCCATCTCCCTTTTTCCTTTCCCAAAGTCCCTGGTCTCTCACTTTCTGCTCTTTTTCTTTCCTCCACCTTCCTGACCATCCCTCTACCTCACCAGACCTTCAACACTACTCTCTCCTTTCCCCTACCCCTGCAGCGACTTCTGCTCCAAGGTGAAGAACACCATCTACTGCAACGTGGAGCCATCAGAATCCAATATGCGCTGGGCACCTGAGTTCATGATTGACACTCTGGAGAACCCTGCTGCTCACACCTTCACCTACACAGGGCTAGGCAAGAGTCTTAGTGAGAACCCTGCTAACCGCTACAGCTTTGTCTGCAATGCCCTTATGCACGTCTGTGTGGGGCACCATGATCCCGATAGGTATGGGGCGTACTGAGTGAGGAATGGGCACTGCGCTCCGACCCCATATTGGGAGGGATGAGATGCCCGGGAGGTACTGCAACCTTGGTTTTTGCCGGAGTGGAGATGAAAAGTTAATGAGTCTGAGGTTTCGTGGAACAAGGTTTTTCCTGAGGGCATTTGTACTTTTCCCCAGGGTGAATGACATCGCAATCCTGTGTGCAGAGCTGACCGGCTATTGCAAGTCACTGAGTGCAGAGTGGCTGGGAGTACTTAAGGCCTTGTGCTGCTCCTCCAACAATGGCACTTGTGGTTTCAATGACCTCCTCTGCAATGTTGATGTGAGATTTGGGCGGGGTCCTCCTGGGGCCTGGGCCACTTATCAGGGCAGGGATCTGTTCTCAGTAATCAAGGCAGTACAGGGACAGTTTTGTACAGTTGAGGCATACCGTTTTGAGTTTGAGTTGGCATCCTGTCTGCCCACTGTCGTAATGTCTGTCTGCTTTTTCCTCCAGGTCAGTGACCTGTCTTTTCATGACTCCCTGGCTACTTTTGTTGCCATCCTCATTGCTCGGCAGTGTTTGCTCCTAGAGGATCTGATTCGATGTGCTGCCATCCCTTCACTCCTTAATGCAGGTAAACTATCAATCCAGAACTCCTAGAATTTCTAGAGCCCAAATTTCAATGCCCATTCTATGGCCACATTCTCAGTGTTCAGTGTCAGGTTCCCTGGCATCCCCAGAGGCCAGTCTTGTGGTGCGCTTCAGGCTGGGGAAAACTCTTTATAACCCTGCATTTTGCAGCCCTGATGTGTCCATTTTGTGACCCTTCGAGGAACTCTCCTTATACAGCAACACAGTTGGCTGCTCCACCTCTTCTTCAGCATTATCTTGTTTTTTTCTCCTTTTGCCTGACCTCATCTTGCCTTTTATCACCCCCTCCTCCACAAACCCACATACAATCTACCTTCCTCCTGTCTGATCTGCTTTGTCTTCCTTTCTGTAGCTTGCAGTGAACAGGACTCTGAGCCGGGGGCCCGGCTTACGTGCCGCATCCTCCTCCACCTTTTCAAGACACCTCAACTCAATCCTTGCCAGTCGGATGGAAGTAAGTGATCCCCATCTGAGCCAGCCAGCAGTAGAAAGTGTGGCTACCCCACCCCCACCGTTTCTACTTTTGCTTCCCCTGACTTCAGCTCCCTCCCCAGACAAGCCTACTGTAGGAATCCGCTCCTCCTGTGACCGCCACCTGCTGGCTGCCTCCCAGAACCGCATAGTGGATGGAGCTGTGTTTGCTGTTCTCAAGGCTGTATTTGTACTTGGTATGGGGGTAGGAAGGGAGTGGTGCCAGAAGTGTGTATAGGGTGGAGTGGCAGCTAAACTACAAAGGACAGTCTTTCTTTCCCCTGAAAGGTGGTCTCCCTGACTTTTAGGGAGGAGAAGAGGGAGGGAAATATATTTCTGTCCCATAGGGCAGGACTTGGGGAGTTGCTGCCTCTGTGGGTCTGGGGTGGGTCTCCACACAGTATTCGGATCTCACTCTGCCCTCCCTATCTCCGGCCTGTGGACCACAGGGGATGCGGAACTGAAGGGTTCAGGCTTCACTGTGACAGGAGGAACAGAAGAACTTCCAGAGGAGGAGGGAGGAGGTGGCACTGGCGGTCGGAGGCAGGGTGGCCGCAACATCTCTGTGGAGACAGCCAGTCTGGATGTCTATGCCAAGTACGTGCTGCGCAGCATCTGCCAACAGGTCAGTCTCACCTTCCCCCCCACACCTCCTAAATGCCTCTATATATAATATAGTCCTGTTTCCAGCCATGATCATACCACCTCTCTACTACACATTGTGTCCCTCACCAATACCCACCCCATCCCCCTTATTCCTGACCCCCCTCACTGGTTGCCCCAGTACCCTGATGATCAGCTTCCTTAGGAATGGGTAGGAGAACGTTGCCTTAAATCGCTGTGTGAGGACAGCAATGACCTACAAGACCCAGTGTTGAGTAGTGCCCAGGCCCAGCGCCTCATGCAGCTCATCTGCTACCCACATCGACTGCTGGACAGTGAGGACGGGGAGAACCCCCAGCGGCAGCGTATTAAGCGTATTCTCCAGGTAGGCCAAGGTGTTGGGGGGTCTTGGAGGAAGCAATGGGGTCCAAGCCTAGTGTCAGACCATTGGAACCTTGAGAGAAAAAGAGATGAGGAGTTAAATAGGAAGACAGACAAGAGTGTGGCTGAGAGGTGGTGAGAGAAACAGCTCCAGCATGGGTTTAGAAGTCAAGCCAAAATGGTCTAGACTCTAGAATGAGCTGTTGGGTAAGGGCACAGCTATCTGAATATAGTAGGACTGCAGCTTATCAAGTGGGAGGCATGCCATCTGGGAGGCCTAGTTTTTGGCCTCATATGTTTGGCACTTTGGCCATGGCTCAGTAGTGAGTGGTAGTTACTACTCAGTAGCTACTACACTAGAGTGTCTGCTTCATGTCAGGTACTGTGCTCAGCACTCTATGTACATTTTCTTATTTAATCTTTACAACCCTGTGAAGTAGGTGTGAGTACCTCTGACCATTGAGGAAACTGAGGCTTGAAGAGGTTAAATAACTTGCCCAAGGTCACTCAGCTAATAAGCTGAGAGTCATTACGTGAACCTAGGTATCCCTGTCCCCGTTTTGATTAGCCATGCAGCTTCAGGCATTCAGGTGACTTGGAGGGTGGAAAAATAAAGCCATTAGAGAGAAGCTAAAGGAATGAGGTCTTTTCAGCCCAGAGGAGATAATGCCGAAGAGCACTGTAGCCTTAGGGTCTGTAAAGGACTTTGAGCAGCTGGTTTGAAACAGGAGAAGCAGGCTTCAACTTTAACATCAAAGATTTAGGTAAAGTGTTAAGCAGAACTTCCTTGTGCTAAAGAATGTGAGGCCCTGGAACAGAAACCCGGGGAAAGATGTGAAATCTCCCCTGAACTGCTTTGAAAATAGGTTAGATTTTTTCAACCATTTTGAATTATTTAGGTGTAGTCTTTTCCAAAACTGGGGCCATAGAGGTCCCTTTCAGTTTGTGGTTCAAGGTTGTGAGAGATCAGGAATTGGCCTAGGAGTGAGGAGTGGCTGTGGGTGACATGATGATGACTAGCTTGGGGGATGGGGTCTCTATCACAGAACTTGGACCAGTGGACCATGCGCCAGTCTTCCTTGGAGCTGCAGCTCATGATCAAGCAGACCCCAAACAATGTGAGTGGTGCCTCGGCCCTCTTTTTCCCATGCTCGCTTCTAGCTCCATGTGTCAGGGAGGTGGGCCACTATACAAGAACCTAGGTCCTACCCTGGTGTTCTTGGAATAAGAGAGGATGGGAAGATGGCAGATGTGTGGAGCTGATGATAAGGGTGCTGGATTGGGAGTGTTGGGGCTGAGTTATGGGGAAGGTTGGCAGTGGTAGTGGTTGTGGAGGCTCTTTCTGTGTCCACTACTGTAAGGAAGTATGCAAAGGAGAAGACTGGGGAATTGGAAAAATCTGGAAAGACTGGAGAGCATGACTCCCAGCAAAGTGGTGTCCCTACCCTCCCATTAACCTCCACAGATGCTTTTATCTGCCCTCATCATCTCTTCTACCATCTGTTTTCCTTCACCCCAGCCACCTATTTAGCATCCCTGTGCCTTTCCTCTTCCCCAGGAGATGAACTCCCTCTTAGAGAACATTGCCAAGGCCACAATTGAGGTTTTTCAACAGTCAGCAGAGACAGGGTCATCTTCTGGAAACACTGCAAGCAACATGCCCAGCAGCAACAAGACCAAGCCCGTGCTCAGGTTGGGTAGACGCATGTTAGGACCCATCCCTTTATGAGTTTCTCTACTGGCAATGTAAATGATTTCAGCCGCGTGGAGATAGATGCCAGGAATGTCCATCAGGAAAGGAGAGGGTGGATTCTACCAACCTTGTCTGGCTCCTCTGTAACCCTGTGGACCCCATCTGTCCTCCAGCTCTCTAGAGCGCTCTGGTGTCTGGCTGGTGGCCCCCCTCATTGCTAAACTGCCCACCTCAGTCCAGGGGCATGTATTAAAGGCTGCTGGGGAAGAATTGGAGAAGGGCCAGCACCTGGGTTCCTCTTCCCGCAAAGAACGTGATCGACAAAAGCAGAAGAGGTAAGCAGCTGGGGGGGGGGCGGGGCAGGATCCAGGGGTGGAAAGGAGAGGAAGCAGCCCAGCGAAGAAAAAAAGTTGGGGCAGAGGGATGAGGATTAAACCCATGGAAAGGTGGAAAATCAGAGGGTAAGAGTGGACAACTTTGAGCAAGCAGCTAGATCTTAAGATGGTAGGGCATGGGGCTTTGGGGGAATGAAGTTGGAAGCTGCCAGATCTCCAACCCATGGTCCTGTTCTTTTTCTTTTCTTTTCGTCCTCTCTCTAGCATGTCCCTACTGAGCCAGCAGCCCTTCTTATCCCTGGTGCTGACATGTCTGAAAGGGCAGGATGAGCAGCGCGAGGGACTCCTTACCTCCCTCTATAGCCAGGTGCACCAGGTACAGGTCTCTGGGTCACAAACACTGGCAGGAGGGCAGAGAAGGATGCACCCAAGAGGCCACTGTATACTCAGAACCTTCATTACTTTCTGTGAACACCGTGGGTGCTTTGGAATGGAAACAAGATCCCTGAGCTGTCTGTTATACTTGTTTCTGTCTTAGATTGTTAATAATTGGCGAGATGACCAGTACTTAGATGATTGCAAACCAAAGCAGCTAATGCATGAGGCCCTCAAACTGCGGCTCAACCTGGTGAGAGGGGGAGCTGGGGGGTGAGGCTAGAACTACAGAGGGAAAAAGCCCCAGCCCAGGGAGGGCAAGGTGGGGGGGGGCAGGCTGTTCTGGGTCTTCAAGCATTCACCCAGGGCTCCTAAAAGAGGAGGGACTTAAAAGTGGTTAAAGACAGTGGATTCTGCCAGGGACACTGCCTCAGTTGCCCTAGATTCTGGCTGGCTCCTGGAAGACCTAGAGGCCCATTTTGGAATGTTGGATAGAATCCTAGACATCCTTTAGTCCAACTACTGTCATTTAATAAGTAAGGAAACCAAGGCCCAGAGATGTCAATTTATTTTTTAATCCTCACCCGAGGATATTTTTTCTATTACTTTTCAGAGAGAGTGGAAGGGGGGGAGAGAGAAACATCAATGTGAGACAGATGTTTGTGAGGGTATGCCTCATGAACAATTGGTTACCTCCCTCACACACCCCGACCAGGGCCGGGATCGAGCCTGCAACCAAGGTACATGCCCTTGGCTGGAATCGAACCTGGGGTCCTTCAGTCCACGAGCTGACTCTATCCACTGAGCCAAACCAGCCATAGCAGATGTCAATTATTAAGTCATTGCCCTGAGATCATATAGCAAGTCATAGGTACAACTGGAACACTGACCTCAGGTGTCCCTAGCCCACCCAACCCAGGTTCTGATCTAAACTTTCCTTAAATGCTGAACTTCGCCCTGAGCCATCTGACTGATGTGTTGTGGCCCTGGCAGGTGGGTGGCATGTTTGACACAGTGCAGCGCAGCACCCAGCAGACCACGGAGTGGGCAGTGCTCCTCCTGGAGATCATCATCAGTGGCACTGTCGACATGCAATCCAACAAGTAAAGCACCCCACGCCTCCTTGCACTTTGTACCCAAGAGGGTCCCCGTTCCCCCACACCAGGTGCACAGCCCATTGTGATCCATGTGGCCCATCCTGTGGACTCAGAGGCCTTGGGTTCCCTACCTGGTTTTGATGCCCCTGGGGTGACATCTTAAGCACCGCTATCTGCTTGCATCCAACCCTCAGGCCTTTGTTTTCACCACTTCTCTGGTTTTCTCCCTGGCTTCCTGTCCTAGTGAGCTCTTCACTACCGTATTGGACATGCTGAGTGTGCTTATCAATGGGACCCTGGCTGCAGATATGTCCAGCATCTCTCAAGGCAGCATGGAGGAAAACAAACGTGCCTACATGAACCTGGTGAAGAAGCTACAGGTGAGCAGAGGAGGCAAGGGCGAGGCTTGAGGAACTGCAGTCTTAGTTCCCTTTCTCCTGACCTTGCAGTGGCTGTCCAGCCCCTGGGATTTTGCTCTGGCCAGAGCTTCCACCCTTCCCTCTCATGTTTGCTTTTTCTTTATTTGTACAGCAAGGATTGACTGAGTGTTTTCCTGCCAGGTTTTGTGTTATCCCCTGAGACTTCCCATCCCTATGTTTTTGTATTCTTGAACTCTTGTCCCCTTTTACTGTGCCTGCAGAAAGAGTTGGGGGAGCGCCAGTCAGACAGTCTGGAAAAGGTTCGCCAGCTGCTGCCACTGCCCAAGCAGACTCGAGATGTCATCACCTGTGAGCCACAGGGCTCCCTTATTGACACCAAGGGGAACAAGATTGCTGGCTTTGATTCCATCTTCAAGAAGGAGGCACGTTCCATTGTCTTTCTGCCCCTCCATCCTCTACCCCTGCCATTTCCCCCTTTGGACAAGAGCCTTTTTCTGCATTAACCGTGTATCTACAAAGGCTCATCAGGCTACGGCATCCATCGGGCTTTGCGGTGAGAGCCGCCTCTGGGGTGTTGAGCTCATCACTTAACTTTACTTACATTTCTTCTCCCCATCTTGGGATTCTCAACCTCTTTCCTTGGTCTCTCCGTTCACCCCTACCCACCGCTCACCACTCCTCCCCACCTTTTAACATACCACCCATTTCTCGGCACCCCGCCCTCTTTCCTCTGCCCCACCTACCTCCTGTCCTCCTCCCCTCCTGCCTGAACCCCACCCATCTGTCTGGCTGACAGCCCATATCTGATACCTTCATCCCTGCATTTCTCTCCCTCCACTCACCCATCTCTGCACAATTTTCTCTTTCCTCTCTGTCAGTTGCAGTATTTGTTGAATAACCATAATCAATGTGTATAGTAGAGAGAGGGGAAGAAAAGGATCTAGAGTTTGAAACCCAGAGTCTAACCCATTCGTGTCTACATTCTCCTCATTTATTTTCCTGGCCCATCTGTATCTGTCTCCCTTTCTCAGTGTCTCTCTCTGCCTGACTCACTTTGCCTTTCTCTGTCTCTCTCCACCTGTCTCTTTGGCTCCCTCTGCCTATCTCTCTCTTCCTGTTTTTCTCTCTCCCTGTCTCTCTTTCTCTTTCTGCCTGTCTTTAGTCTCTTGCTGCTTTTTCTCTCCATTTCTATCTCTGTCTTCTACTGAATGTCAGTATCTGTCTCTGTCTCTCTGTTCCACATGCCCATCGCCCTCTCTCCTCTCAACTCTCCCATGTGCATGTGTGTGTGTCCGTGTCCATCTGTCTTCCTCTGACCATCTCCCCTGAATCTGCCCTCTTTTTTTTCTTTCATTGCCTGAAGATATTTCCCCCCTTCCTATAAGTCCTTAGGATCTGGCTTCTGTTTTCTAAGCTTCAGCTGCTTATTGTTTCTCATTTTCTGGAGCAGGGTCTACAGGTTTCCACCAAACAAAAGATTTCTCCCTGGGATCTTTTTGAGGGCTTGAAGCCATCAGCACCACTGTCTTGGGGCTGGTTCGGAACAGTCCGGGTAGACCGGCGAGTGGCTCGAGGCGAGGAGCAGCAGCGCTTGCTGCTCTACCACACACACCTGAGGCCCCGGCCCCGGACCTATTACCTGGAGCCACTGCCGCTGCCACCAGAAGATGAGGAGCCCCCTGCTCCCACCCTGCTAGAGCCTGAGAAAAAGGCTCCAGAGCCCCCCAAAACTGATAAAACTGGAGCTGCTCCAGCCAGTACTGAGGAACGCAAGAAGAAGTCCACCAAAGGCAAGAAACGCAGCCAGCCGGCTGCCAAGACAGAGGTTAGTGCCTCCCCCATGATGCTTCTTCCACAGCCTCTCTGTGTGATTCTGTTCAGTTTCTGGTTTGTGGGAGGGATGGGGGCGTGTGGGGCAGGGGTGCCTTTGGAATTATGAAAATTAACCATGTAGATCCAGCTTCCCATCACCCCTCCCATCCTACTTCACCCCCACCTCTCACCTTCCTCTTCTGCCGTTCACATAGGACTATGGAATGGGCCCAGGGCGGAGTGGCCCTTACGGTGTGACAGTGCCTCCAGACCTCCTGCACCATGCTAACCCTGGTTCCATAACCCACGTTAGCTACAGGCAGGGCCCCATAGGCCTCTACACCCAGAACCAGCCACTACCTGCAGGTTAGTGCCAGCCCAGGAATGAGAAACTTACCTGGACTCCTCCCACCTCAGGGATGATGCCCCTCCTCCAAGGAGCTTTGGGAAACCAGGACACCTAGCCAGGGACAGAGGGACAAGGAGCCTAAAGAGGTCAGCCTGCTCCCATTTCCAGGTGGCCCTCGTGTGGACCCATACCGCCCTGTGCGGTTACCAATACAGAAGCTGCCTGCCCGACCATCTTACCCTGGAGTGCTGCCCACAACCATGACTGGCGTCATGGGACTGGAACCCTCCTCTTATAAGACCTCCGTGTACCGACAGCAGCAGCCTGCAGTGCCCCAAGGACAACGCCTTCGCCAACAGCTCCAGGCAAAGATAGTGAGAGGGGCAGTAGGGAGGGCCCCCAGGGAGAGGGGCATTTGAGGGTCACAGGACTGAGGAGACACTTGGGATCTTCACAAGGACATGCAGAGTGGGAGATAAAGGAAACGAGATGGGGGAAAGTGTTGCCTGAGTTTGAGTTTGTCTCCTTTTTTCCTTTTAGCAGAGTCAAGGGATGTTGGGCCAGTCATCTGTCCACCAGATGACTACCAGCTCTTCCTACGGTTTGCAGACCTCCCAGGTAAGGGCACAAGATGGTGAGAATTGGGGAGCTTGAGGCAAGTTGGTCTGCACACTCTTGGCCCTGACTCTGTCCTCCTTTCGTCCAGGGCTATACTCCTTATGTCTCTCATGTGGGATTGCAGCAACACACAGGCCCTGCAGGTACCATGGTGCCCCCCAGCTACTCCAGCCAGCCTTATCAGAGCACCCACCCTTCTACCAATCCTACTCTTGTAGATCCCACTCGCCACCTGCAACAGCGGCCCAGTGGCTATGTGCACCAGCAGGCCCCGACTTACGGACATGGGCTGACTTCCACTCAAAGGTACCCGAGGGAATCTGGGATTGTAAAAGCACTGAGGTATGGAGGCACATTTGACTTGGAAAACATGCCTGAAGGTGATGGGACTAGTCAGACCTTCTGTAGATGTCAAGAACACTTATCTGGCCACAGCCTATTGCCACAAAATGTCAGAGCTGGAAGGGACCCTGGTGACCAGTAGTCCCACATCTGCTTCCCCTACATTTCTTTGAGGCCCAGAAAGGGGAAATCATTTATATGACTATGATAAGGGCAAATCTGGGTTTCATTGTTACGCTGCATGTTAGGCATCAAGCTGGTGTTAGAACAGTCTTAACACTGAAATGGACTAATGAATGTATCCTCCCACTATGCTGAACATTTGTCAGGCCTTAGTTAAGACCCTGCACGTGTCCTGAAGCTCTATAGCTTAGGGTTTAGAACACTGAAGGGTGGACGAGAGGGAAAGTCCTTTACTGAGAAGTATTAACTGCTCACTGTGTGGCTAGCACTATGCTAGGACTGGTTGAGGTGAGGAAAGATATTTAGAAAAACTATAAAGTCCCTCACAACAAAGAATTGCTACTCTAGTTGGGGAGATGAGACTTACACAGAGGAACATTTAGAGAACACTCTGAGGAAAAACGATCAGGTGTGTACCATTGTGTGCTGTGAAGTAAAATGGGAATCCAGAACAAGTGTGTGGTACTGTCATTGTGGGCCTCAGTCATCAGAGGAAATATCACGAAGGAGGCCATACTTGGGTTGAAGGATAGCTGTGATTTGGATTTGTGGAGAGGAGGAGGAGGAAGAGTATACCAGGTAGAGGACATAGCGTGAACAGAGACATGGGGAGCCAAATGAAGAGAGTAGCTAGGAGGACAGGTAGAAGAGCTTGGATAGAGGTAAAATTTGTGCCGGGAAATAGTAAGGGATAGGCTAGGAGTGGGCAGGTTGAAGAGGGCCTTGATTGCTCAGTGCAGAACTGAGACACAGTTCCAGAAAGGGCCCTTTGGATAAGGAAAGTGACATGATGAATTGGGCATGTCAATAGATTAATTTGGAATGCATGGATAGGATGCATAGGAAAGGTGCTAGAAGACTTGGGACAAGGGCCTGGTCAGTAGCCTGGTGCAGTAGCCTGGTGAATCGA
The DNA here is from genome assembly GCF_964146895.1 of Miniopterus schreibersii. Classification (NCBI taxonomy): domain Eukaryota; kingdom Metazoa; phylum Chordata; class Mammalia; order Chiroptera; family Miniopteridae; genus Miniopterus; species Miniopterus schreibersii. Next base: position 57,706,394 of record NC_138104.1, on the reverse strand, counting down.
TGTACAGTTGGGGTAAGGAAAATGGAAGGAGCAGTAGAACTCAATTATCCTTAAGCCCCTGAAATGTTATTGGGGATCACCAACAACTAAAGCCTCGCTGAGTGTTAACAAAATGCCTATCCTGTGCTAAGACGGTTTTTTCATTTTTATAAGAGAAAAATAGCTAAAACAGAATTGAAAAATTCCTAACCATGAAGGTTCTGAGACACTGAGATGGGATATTGTCTTTGCCCCCCACCCCCTTACTTAGGTGCCAGGACCCAAAGGGCTCTTCTGATTAGTGATAGGAATGGATGAAATGACTTACTAAAGTGTCTTTCAGATCAGAACCTGGGGCTTCTTCTCCACCTCTCTCCCTGCCCCATGTCTTGATCTCTGGACCTCTCTTTGTAGGTTTTCACACCAGACACTGCAGCAAACACCCATGATAGGTACCCTGACACCGCTGGGCACTCAGGGTGTCCAGGCTGCTGTCCGATCAGCTGCCATCCTGCCTGAGCAGCAGCAGCAGCAGCAGCAGCCACAGCAGCAGCAGCAGCAGCAGCAACAGCAACAGCAACAGCAGTACCACATCCGGCAGCAGCAGCAGCAGCAGCAGATCCTGCGGGTAAGGCCCAGGGTGTTCAGGGAGTTCATTGGGGACCTGGGAGCCCAAGGAGGAGGAGAGGCCCAGGCTCCTCTGGGGTTGTTATCAAGACTGACTGAGGCAGTGCAGGGAAAGCACCCGGCAGAGTGGTTGGTATGCAGTGGGGTCTTAGGAAGTTTCCCCTTCTCCCCCTTTTTGTTTTCTGGGGGTCCTAGTCGGAGAGAGTTGGTGGTTGTCTGCTGGGGATTCTAGATTGGGTGTTTTTCTCTGCGTCTCTCTAAGGCGGGAGGGCACTGAACCCAAAGTTTTCTTCCTGCTGCTTCTTCCCCTATCCCCATCCCACCATGCCTGGGCTCAGCTGCTTGCTCTCCTTAGAAGTATCTCTTATGTTCTCATAGCAGCAGCAGCAGCAGCAACAGCAGCAGCAGCAGCAGCAGCAGCAGCAGCAGCAAGCACACCAGCAGCAGCAACAGCAGCAGCAGCAGCAGCAGGCAGCGGCGGCTCCTCCCCAGCCCCAGCCCCAGTCCCAACCCCAGGTAGCTGCTGGACTACAGCACCAGGCTCAGGGACAGCTGCCCAGGTTGGGCATGTAGCCAGTGAACCAGGTTGGGGACAGTGTGCTATGTGGTAGAAGTAGGAGGCAAGGCATAGCACAGTAAAAAGGGATGGGGAGATGGGGATGGAGAAGGAAGTGGAAGGTTCCAAGTAGAGGGTTCAAGTTCAGCCTTCCACTTCCAATTTCCACCTCAGTTCCAGCGTCAGGGGCTTCAGCAGACCCAGCAACAGCAACAGACAGCAGCTTTGGTCCGGCAGCTCCAACAACAGCTCTCCAGTAAGCCTTCCTTCCTTCCTTCCTTCCCAGGAGATCCCCATGGAATAAATGGGGTGGGTGGGGGGTCAGGCAGCAAGTAGATGAGGCAGTTGCTTCCAGCCCATATTGTGGTGGGAAGCAGTGTATTCTGTCCCTTCCCTTGGCACCTGAATAGCTCTTCCCATGCATAGCTACAGCCCTGCTTGGCATCCCACCCCTAACCCTCTCTGGTTTTTCGCAGATACCCAGCCACAGCCCAGTACCAACATATTTGGACGCTACTGAGACATCTGGAGGAGCTGCTTGTGGCTGGATGTGGCCCCACCCTTTCCTCTGAATTCTCAGTCCCCTTCCCGGGCTAGCACCAGTAGTGGTTGGGGCTCTTCCCTCAGGCTCCATTTTTAATGAGTTTTTAGTATTTTTGTTAATGTGAGGCATTGAGCTGTTGGGTTTTGTATATTATTTATATCGAGACCCCAGAGCTGTTGCACCTAATATACAAAGCTTCTTTGCAAAGGGCGCGTGTGAGTTCTGCATGTCTGGGAATGGTGGGTCCTTGGGACAGTACCGGAGGCTGGACAGACAAGTTAGAGCCTTCATTCTATTCAGATAATCTCCCGTTTACCTTCCATCCCCTAAATTTCTCAGTTGAATTGGGTTGCTACCCTCTCTTCACTTTTCCAACCTGGCAACATATTAAGGTTTGGGCCCTTAGTCTCACTAGATGATGCAGCTTCTGGATAACTTTTCTCCATGGCAGATGTACCACTGGGGTTGGGAAGGAGCCATCAGGCTGGAGGAAAAATCAATGAAACTGGATTCTCCTTCCACTCATCCTACATGATGGGTTTTGAACAAACTGCAGGGTGGAGGGGGGATGACAGACACTACCCTTTTTGCTACCTTGTGTAGTCCCCATTGTGCACCAAATGGTATCCTAGACAGAGGCCTTCCCTGAGATTCACATTTCTGGGATGAAAAATTGCCCTGCATTAGCAAGTGTCACCATTGAATAGGTGGTGGAAGTCTGGCTTGGTTCCAGGAGGAAGAGACACCAGTAAAAGGAAGCACCCTTTTTTCTCTCTGCTCTGTTGCTGCAACAGCTTGCTTTCACACTACTCACCTTGGCAGTTACCCAGGGTAACTGTTGGTCACTCCCATTTTAAAGTAAAGATAACAAAATTTGCTGCAGAGTCACAATTGGTACTGTGCAGGGCTATTCTCAGCCCCCCTTGCCTTTAGTTTTAGGTACCTAGATCAAAGGCTATCCAGGAGAGTCAACTGGTTTATTACAAAGGAGTCCTCTGGCATGCCCTGCTGGGGATGGAAGAGGACCAGCCCCAGCCCTGTGGGTGGGCAGTACTGGAGGATTTGACAACTTCAGGATAACATCCAGGACATATTTGCACTATATCACTGGGAAGTGTCGAGTGTGCTGGTATAACCAGGAGCACCAATCCATACCCAAGTTATAAAATATAAAAAAATTAACTCCCTCTTTGAGGTCCACAAAGTATGGGACTTAAGAGTTGTGTGCTCAAGGAATAGAACTCATTGGCAGGGCAAAGACAAACATAACAAGCTTCTGCTGAACATTCTAAGGAGCTACAGATATAGAGACTTGACTGGGATAAGGGACACTCAGAGGGGCTTGGGGTGGGAGTGGGGCAAACAAATTGGACAGATGCACTACATACAGGAACACAAGATACAAAGACAGCCGGATATAGAGGCGAGAGATCCTGACAGTATGAGGCTGACATGCCCCAGCACCAACAGCAGAAAGGAACATCAATGGCCTTTGGGAGAGTGACAGGGTGAGGGCAAAGTGCCCCCCACTGGTGCTATTTGAGTAGTGTTGGTGCTGAGAGGTGAGGGGTGCTGAGTGAGGTGAAAGCCTGTCTTTGTGGAATATAACTGGGGTCTCCTGCAGGCAATGCCTCAGTTTCTCCCCTTGTTTCAAGGCCTCAAGCTTTGCAGGTTAAGTTTGGACTAGTTTCCCTGGAAGATTACCTGTTTGTGATTTAAGGGGTGTGTGTGTGTGTGTGTGTGTGTGTGATTGCAGGAGCAGTGTGTGTGTGTGTGTGTGTGTGTGTGTGTAAGAGGGATTGCAGGAGCAGTGCGTGCCTGAGCATGGGAGGAATTGGGCCATGCCCCAGGACTTGAGCCATCTCTGGCACAAAAGGAGTTAATGGCAGGGACCGCGCGCCCCCCATGTCCGGGCACGCGCAGCGCGCCCCCTCGGTGCTCGGGCACAGCAGCCAGGCAGCCAGAGAGCAGATCTCGGGGATTCGGGTGCGGAGCCCTTGGCCTGGAGGCAATATGGGTGGTCCGTGGCCCGGTTCAGTCGCTCGCAACAGCCGCAACAACAGCCAGGGGAACAGGTGAGGCCACCTGCCCCGGTCTCTCATCCTTTAGCTGCCCAAACCTTGCCCAATCCTATCCCCTCCCAATCTCAGACTCCTCCACTCCCCAGCCAATGCTCCCATCCTCAACCCCACATTCTCCATCAGCGCCCCTGACACCCCAATCCTCCCCCCTTCTCTCCTTCACCTCCTCCCTGAATCCCTCATCCTTATCATTCTCCCACCCATGGTCCCTCTATTTCCAAAGCCTGGCCCGCATGCTCATCAAAATACCCCTACTGAGGGCCCCCAACCCCATTTCTGTCTTGCACATTGCCAGTCCCCCTCCTCCCCTGCAGTGCAGCCCCATCCCTCTTCCATTATAGCATCTCATAGCCAGGCTCCTTCCCCCACTCTGCAGCCCCCCCCCCAACGGAGGCCTTTAGTCTATCCTCCCCCCATTCTAATGCAGCTCCATCGCTCAATTCCGTTCTGAACCCTCACAGCCCCCAATACTGCGGTTTGCAATGCCAGTGCATTCCTGTATAATGCCCCTCACCCAATACTGCTCCAGCCTAAAAAGTACCCCCAGATGCCATTCTAATCCCTGGCATTGCCGCCTCTCCCTGTCTCCTCCCAAATTGCCAGTTGACCAGGATGAAGATCTTGGCCTTGGGGACTCACAGTGGGTCTTAGGGTACAGAGGGCGTTTGGGGGTCAATTTGTCTAGGTGTTCACGGGGGAGGGGCTGCAGGGAATTGACTCAAAGGGGGCTGGCATTTGGCACCAAAGGGGTACTGGAGAGGGAGACATCCCAAAAGGGTTAATGGAATTTGTGGGGAGGGGCGGCACTGAGAGGGTTAAGTGTGTGTGTGTGTGTGTGTGTGTGTGTGTGTGTGTGTGTGTGGTGTGTGTGCGCGCACGCGCGCGCGCACGCGTGTGCGTGTGTGGTGCTGGTGGGGAAGCCGTGTGAATGAGCAGTCTGTGCCCCAGAGTTGCCATGGAGATGGTGAATGGGGGGATTGTGTGAACTCAGCTGCGGACTATTCCCCCCCATACACACACACACACACACACACACACACACACACACACCTCCTGCTCCACCTCTCTACTCCTACCCCTTCCTTCCCCTCCCCCTCTCCCCCCCACCCTGGTGCATTATGGGCAGTGCCTGGAATCTAACCCCCTCATACTTTGCTCCCCATTTCCTCTGAGCCCCCATCCCTTTAGTCTCTTTGCCTGCCCTCCCTCCACCTCCTCCTCCTGCTCCACACACACACACACACACACACACACACACACACACACACACACACATTCTCATTCCCCTCTCGAGGTGGCCCATTGCCGGGTGTTCCCAATCTCCCTCCCCCACCCCTTCAGGCCGTTCTTAAAGTCTTAAAGGAGAAGGCCTGCAATCTTGGAAAGAGGGAGAAATGGGGGGAAAATGAAATTGTGTGTGTGTGTGTGTGTCCATGCAAGAGTGTCTGTGTGTGCCTGTGGATATGTGTTGACTGTAACTGTGTGTCAGAAGGCCTCTGTGTCTTGATTGTGTTGCTATTTCTATTTCTGTCTCCACCTATGTGTCACCGTCATGCTGCATGTGTCTCTGGATATTTACCTGAGCAATGTGTGTGATTATATTTTAGTAAGTCTCTGTGAGTCTCTGGCTCGGTGACGCTCTGTCTCAGAATGTGGCACTATATGAGGAGATCTCTGAGGGTTTGGAATGTATGTCTGTGAGTGAATATCTCAGTGTTTGTTATCTGGCTTGGTCTCTCACTTCCTCTTTGAGACTTTGTGAGTCTCAAAGTGTGAGTCTCTGAGTGTGTGTTCCCTGCACTCTGCTGTTTATTTTCCACTGGCTGAGCATCAACAATGCCTAGGGTGGTAGGCAGAAGGGTTTCTGCCTCAGTTCTGGCACTCCATGTGACTCAGAGCTAGCCGACAGATATGACCAAGGCTTAAGGATTTGGGAGCAGTTAGGGCTGAGGAGAAATGTACAGGAGGGCACAGGAAGGTCTGGGGACTTTGGCAAATGGCCGTCCTGTCCCTGCCTTTGCCCCTGACCCTACCCCACCTGTGCATGAAGGGTCTCTCTGTGGGATCCTTTGCTTATCTGCTGCTTTCCCTTCTTATGCCATAGAGTACCGGAGTGAGGTCCATAATCCTGCCTCCTGAGGCACAGGTCCCTGTGTGGCCTTTCCAGCCCTAGAGCTAAAGAGCTCAGTGTTCCTGCAGCATGCCGAGGGACCTGAACTCTATCTCCAGTTCTCACCCCTGCTACCACATGCTACTCTGGCTCCAGCTGGCCTCCAGGGGCTCCATTGGCTGCTGAGGAGTTCAATTTGGGGACTGGGAACTTGTAGTGGCAACCACTGTCACTCTGTCAATCCCCTTGGGTTTTCCAACCATGGCCAGGCACTTAGAATGGTTCAGACTGGCAGCAGAGATCATCTGTAGGTCCTTGGACTCCTGGGCATGTGAAATCGCTCCTAACTAGGAGAATAGCCCAAGCCCAGCAGAGCCCCAAAGACCCACTCCATAGCCCTCCTGACTGTCTTGGATGATGAATACTTCCCTCTTTCCACAGGCCTGTCTGGCCCTGAGGGAGTCCCCTTTCTGAAGCTGTGGTGCTTGGACGACCTGCTCTCTACGTGGCCCGGCACCTGTAGGTGTCCCTCAAGAGCTCAGTTTTGAGGTTCAAGTCAGTGTGGCCATGAAGGGGCTGCCTATTGGGCTGATGCTGTGACCCTGGAGTCTGCCTTTCCTGCCAGTCCCCCTGCCCAGAACATGTGGCTGCGGCTTGGCCTGCCCTCGCTGTCCCTGAGCCCCAAGCCCACAGTTGGCCGGAGCCTTTGCCTCATCCTGTGGTTCCTCAGCTTGGTGCTGAGGGCCAGTACTCAGGCCCCAGCGCCCACAGTCAATACTCACTTTGGGAAGCTAAGGGGTGCCCGGGTACCATTGCCCAGTGAGATCCTGGGGCCTGTGGACCAATACCTGGGGGTGCCCTACGCAGCTCCTCCGATCGGCGAGAAACGGTTCCTGCCCCCTGAACCACCCCCATCCTGGTCAGGCATCCGGAACGCCACACACTTTCCCCCAGTGTGCCCCCAGAACATCCACACAGCCGTGCCCGAAGTCATGCTGCCCGTCTGGTTCACTGCCAACTTGGATATTGTCGCCACTTACATCCAAGAGCCTAATGAAGACTGCCTCTACCTGAATGTCTATGTGCCCACGGAGGATGGTGAGTGCTCCAGCCAGGCACTGTGCCCTCCCTGCCTCCACCTGCCCTGTTGTGTTTGTGGCTTGCATGTGGTTGTGTGCCCTACAGCATGCCTCTGTCTGTCTGTGAAAATGCTTCTAACCATCACTCTGCTTGGCTTCCCCCTTCCTCCTCCCTGTTCTTCCCTCTCCCAGCATTGTCTGAACTCCCATGTGTGAGTGACACTGTTACCAGGAGGGGCCTGGACAGACCTGAGAGCTTTGACAAGTCTAGGGTCAGAGTGCTGGATGGGGGTTCCCCGGGGGAGTATGGGCCACTGCTGGAAGCTTCCCATGGGAGGATGCTGGCTCCACCAGACCCCTTGTTGCCATTCCACCCGCTTTGAAAGGTGGTAGTTGTGTGTAGCCAAGGGAGCTAGGTGTGTGTGTGGGGGGGGCAAGCCTGGTGGGCACTGCTTAGGTGCCTCCTCTTTCACTAGCTGGTGCCTCCTCCCACAGGGGTCACACTAAGGTAAGTGACAGAAAAAAGGAGGTGGTGGGACAGGCTCTCTGCCATGTGCCACCTGCAGGGCAGCTCTTGGGGCCTGGGGGGCGGGGGGTGCATGCCCCTGGGCAGAGGCCTCCTGTTATTTTTTAGTTTTTTATTCATTTTACAGTAAAGCGGATTTCCAAGGAATGCGCCCGAAAGCCCAACAAGAAAATTTGTAGGAAAGGAGGTAGGTAGCGAGCCGGCGGGGAAGGAGAGAGAGAGAGAGAAGGAGGGCTGCCTGCCCACCTGCTTTTGCCCCCGAGGACCCAGCCTTCCTTCAAGTAGCCCAGGCTCAAGGGGTGGACAGTGAGCAGATATAAGTTCCACCTCATCCAAGGGCCCTGGGTGCCTTTTCAGGGAGGATTTGGTGGCCTAAGGCAGGTTCAGAGCAGAGGCAGCAACCCCATTTCTTCCAATCTTCCCAACCCTCAATTCCACCCTTAAGCATGTGCAAAAGACAGAGCTGGTGGTTCTCTCTAGCCACCTCAGGAGAACTAGAGGAAGCCAAAGTGGAGCTAGAGGCACTGCCTTTTCCTGGTTGGGGAGCTGTGGGCTCACCCCTCCATGTTCTTTCCTGGGTTGATAGCCTAGACTTAACTCTCCAGCCCTGAAGCTGAGACCAAACTCGTGCACAGACTTAGTCATCCTGCCACTCGGCCCCCACCTGTGGCCAGAGCATAGCTGAGTGGCCTGGACTGGTCTTGTGGCAGACCTTGGGGGTCTCTGGGAACTATGGACTCTAATGGAGGCATAAGATCCTGCATTTTAAATTGACCCTCTTGCTGGGAGGAATTTGTTCCCCATGTATAACAATTCTTCATGTTCGAATAGCAATTTATGTTTTCTGTAAAGCACTTTCATACCTCATAAAATCCTCCCCACATCTCTGAAAGCTTCTAAGGCAGGAATCAATATCCCAATTTTATAGATGAGGAAACAGGTCCAGAGGAGTGACTTGCTGCTGCTCAAGGCCCGGTCGCTGGTCTGTGGCAGAGCTGGGGCCAAAACCTAGATCTCTTGACCCTCAGGGCAGTGTTCTTTCCACTGTAGCATGGGAGACAACTCCTGTCTAGTCATTCCCGCCTCCCCAGTTCTGAAAAATGGTGAAGTATGGACAGGTTGAGCTGAACTAGAAACAGTAACAGCCTAAGAACTGGTGGAAAATCAGCCTGATCCCTACAACCCTTTAGCAAGCTTGGAGTTTGTTTTCCTTTGAAATCTTGGAGTAGGGTTGCCCCAGGTGGGGTCTTCAGGATTTCTAGGACTGGGTGCTCCCTGCTGAGTGAGAACCTCAGGGAGCAGAGCCCAGGATCTCCACAATGGGCATGCATGCTAAGTGCTTTTGATGTACACTAAGCATTGAGTGAGGCCTGCTGCCCTGGGGGAGTGTTCCACCATATCCCTATACCCAGCCCAGGACCCTACACACAGTAGGCTATCAGTAAACCCTTTTTTTTTTTTTTTTTGCACAAATGAAGAAGCATGTGTTGCTGTGGCAAGAGTACAGGTCTGGAAGCCAAAAAGCCTGTGGTCCCAGCTCTGCTGCTAATTCACAGTGAGACCTTAGGCAAGTCTTTTACTTTAAGAACCTCTGTTTCTGCATCTGAAAGTGGTAGAGAACTGTCTGTCCTTTATAGCCATTAGCCTATCAATGAACTCAGGAAGAGGGTCTCTTAAACCTGCTCCTATGAGTTACTTACTTAGGTGGGAGGTAGAGGAAATGACCTTAATATTAACCATTTACTAGGAGGAATGATCTCCCCAGGGTACCAATAAGGGCCTAAGACAGTCCAGTCCAGTACTGAGAGTTTGGCTAGAGAGTTGGCTGTAAGCTCCTCTCAGATACATTTACTGATCATGATAGTTGACTGTGGGCACGGCGAAGTGCTAGATGTTGTTGGGATGTGGAGAGAGATAAATGAGGCAAAGGAAAGATTTAGAAATAACTGAAGGTCTGATTGCTACTCTGAAGAAGCTCCTAGCCTAGCATTTAATCTCAGCCACTTTAGCTAAGCCCCACAGGTCAACCTGGGAAGTGGTTTTTCAGACAGTGTGGGGAGGTCATTTGGTCATTTAACTGTTCTGAGTAGTTCCTTATTTAGGAACTACTCATCCTCAGAGGTGGTTAGGGTTGTGTGCTTAGGGTAGGCAGGTCTAGCCTGGCTGGGATCCTGCAGCAATACCGTCAGGATGGGGGATGGCAGTCAAGCTGGCCTGGGTGACAGGCATGGCAGCAAGGAGTTGCTCAGTGAGTGCTAAGCTGAAGAAGCAAAGGCATCTGTATGGAGGAGGCTGGGTCAGTGCAGCAACCCAGGGACACACCCAGGGGTGGGGGAAGGATGCATCTTCTAAGCCAAGGCCCATGGGAAGTAAAGGATTTCCCGGGAAGACCTGCCCCATCCTCACCCCAACACCATCAATTTGGAGGGAATTAATGTTTAGGGATGAATGATTCCTTTCAGTCTGGGAGGGGGGTGTACACTGTATGGATAATGACGCCCCATGTCCCACAGGGTCTCTGAGGGCAGTAATGGCAGGTGTTAAGATGATAGATGCCACTGGAAGTTTGGGAAGCTGGAGGCGGTTTCTGCCCTTTGGACTGGGCTCTTGCCCTAGTTGAAAAGCCATTTTGTATTATGAAGGCAGTTCCTGTTTTGATTAATAGCTGTAAGGGAATTTAATCACCAGAGCGCAGGCCAGCTGAGAAAGAAGGCTATTTGCTCTCTCCAGGCTCAGAGTATCTGGTGTACTAAAGAAGAGGGTAAGCCCTGGGTGCCAGCAGAATGACCTCTGTTTCCACATGCTTCCCAGCATCTAGGCAGTAGGTCCCCTTTCTCTACAGCCATTCTCAAGGTGTACTTCTCGTCTCCTTAGAACAGGAAGAAGAGTTGGTGCCAGCTTACCCCAAGGTCCTAAATGTCTCTCTTCTCTCCCCTGGCCTCTTTTTTTCTCTCCTTCCCTTCCCTCCATTCCCCTCCATGCTCTATCTCTTTTCTCATTTATTTTTCCCTTCCTTTTCCCCCATCCCAAAGAGATGGCATGGTGCAGTGGAAAGACCATGGGCTTTGGAGTCAAGCAGACCTGGGATTGAATCTCACCTCTAGCACTTTCTAGCTGTGTGATCTTGAGCAAGTCACTTTACCTCTCTGAACTTCAGTTTCCCCATCAGGAAAACAAGAATAATGATGGTACCCACCTCATTGGGGTGTAAGGATGAAACCATATGGCAGAAATAGAGTGTCTGGAACATGATAAATATTTAGTACATAGTACATGGTAGGAGCTATTACCATTATTCTTATCTCCTCCCTCCTCCTTCCTCTCTCCCTTCTCTCTCTCTCTCTCTTTCTTTCTCTTTCCCTCTGTTTCTTTCTCTGCTTCTCTGTTTCTCTCTCTCTGCTTCTCTCTGTGTATGTTTCTCTCTCTTTGTTTCTCTCCCTCTGTTTTTCTGTTTCTCTCACTCTCTCTGCTTCTCTCTGTTTTTCTGTGTATGTTTCTCTGTGTGTGTGTTTCTCTCTCTCCCTCTTCCTCCCCCCCCTCCCCCCCGCCTGCCCTGTTTCTCCGTTCCATCTTCCTTCCTTCCTTCCCTCCTCTGGTTCTCTCTAGATCTCAGAGCAAAGCTTGCTGCTCTCAGGCCTGGTTCTTATGGGCAGGACTCCCATTTGCCATTAACTAGAGCAGGGGGCCACAACAAGGAAGATCAGAAGGACAGCTTCATGTCCCATTTTCTCCTGTGGGAATCAGGGTGAGCTGAGGCCCAGCTTGAGCCTGCTTACTGGAGTCCCTGGTACCTTTCTCTGCTCTGATAGCTCACATCCATATCCACACATGCTGGCAATGCCACCTCTCACGCTCAGTGCCTGCCCCTGCTTTCCAGCTCAGCCTGCCTGTGTACACACACACAACCCCTTCCAGACAGAAGAGATCCCTTCCCTGAGTGGCTCTCTGGCTCTGTGCCCTGGCCCACCTGCTGCTACCTCCTTCCTAACTGGGAAGGTAGTTGATTGAGATGGGCTGTTGGGACAGAGAAGCAGGGCAGGGAGGTGCAGGGAGGCCAGCACAGCAGGGGCCTGCAACACCATCATCCTGATGAAGGTCTGGGCCTCAGCCCACCATTCCCTCAGTTCTTGCCATCCGTCCTACCTGTCCTGGGCCCAGGCTCAGAGCTGGCTTGCTGGGCCACACTGCAGTCATGCTGTTTTTGAATTCTCTCTCTGTTTTGTTCTCTGTTCTGTGCTGTTGTGTCTCCCCGTGTCTGGTCCCCAGGATCCGGCGCTAAGAAACAGGGCGAGGACTTAGCGGATAATGACGGGGATGAAGATGAAGGTATTTGGGGGCTGCAGGGTGCGGCAGCTGGTGCATGGCACAGAGCCCCTCCCCCTCTCGATGGGGAGAAGCCCCGTCTGTCTGTCTGTCCGTCCGTTGGTGTGTTTCTGTTTCTGTACAAGGCCGTTGGGCTGTTCATCCATCTTTGGCCTGGTTGGCCACTGGGAGTTCCAGAGTGATGGACATGGCTGGCGGGAGCAGGGGACCACAAGTAGAGCCATGGGGAGGGCATCCTCCTTGCCCCATCCCCCATCCTTCTCAGTCCTGCAGTAGTAAGTAGGGACTGCTGGAGATAGATTCCTCCTCATCTTCTGTGGTTCATGGGCACCTGCCCCTACTGAACAGCAGAGAGAGTGGAGAGAAAGCAGAGCTGAGGGAGGGTGAGGAGACGCCTGTGTTTTGTGCAGAGACTGGCTCCTAAGAGAGGGGCACAGCAGGATGTTGAACTGAGGAATGAGGCATTGACAACCAAAGGGGCTGGAGAATACCTCCAGCTAAAATTTCCCCAGCCTTCTCTTAGCAAGAGAGAGATGTCCTTGGGGCCAGGGCCTGCAGTAGGTTCAGGACATGGCCAGAAGGACTGGAAGCTAAAGTGCCAGGCTGAGGCCAGGACACCACAGTCCAGTCAGTAGATGGCATAAGATCCTTGAATGTTGGTTGAACCAGTCTTCCTTCCTCTTTGGGAAAACAGGTTGTGTTTCCTCGGCAGCAGAGCTTTCCCTTCTACCTCCATGGCCTGTCCCTGTCCCTCTGCCTTTGGAGGGGCCAGACAGTTCAGGGGGCCCGTTGGTGGCTGCTAGGACTGTGCTGGTGTGGCTGAGTGTTGAGAGGCTGCAGGTAGAGGTGATCAGGCTGGGAGCCTCCTCCTGAATGCCCATCCCATTCCTTCCCCTGGGCTGCCAAAACTGGGGTGCAGCCAGTTTAAAGTCCCTCATTGTATGGCCTCTGGGAGTCTCCATCTTCATCTTAATGCTGACGGGGGCAGGGTCTCTTATTCTTAGTTCTGTCCTTTCCTCTTCCACATCCCCAGTGGCACCAGATAAGTCTACCTGATGCTCAGGGAGAATAGGGTAAATGAGCACATGACTAAGAAACCATGTCACAAAGGTTCCCCAACCCCATCTCTGCTATTCACTCCCCTTCCCCCACATTCTTCCTTGTTCTCTCCCTGTGCTACCCCTTATTCCCACCCCTCTTGTCTCTGTCTGCACTGTGGGGCCAGCTGCTGCCAATGGCGATATTTCCATGGTCTAGTCTTGGGGGTTCCAGGGCTTTCTAGCCCCTGCTCTCTAAAGCCATATCAGGTCCCAGGACTCCTGGGTGCCCAGGGAAGGACTCACTTGATGCAGCCAAGGGCCCAGCCCTTCCTCTTCCTCCTGCTCCTTCCCCCTGCCTCCAGGGCCCAGCCACAGCCTACCTAGGCTTAAATGTATTGGGCATGCCTGGCTGCTGGGAGGCACTTGAAACCAGAGTCTTTAAAAACATCACTGAAGCCCAAGTGTCTCTGGCTGATGCTTGAGCTCCAGGCTGAGCAGCCCCATGAGTCCTACCCTCAGAGATGGTGGTGGTGTCCTGGCACCTGGGATAGCTTCCCTACCCCCCCACACACACCCCCAGGGCTGGTGGGGGTGGGGGAGGAAGGGCATCCTACCCAGCCTGTATCTCACCCCTTCTTCTTACAGACATCCGAGACAGTGGCGCTAAGCCCGTCATGGTCTACATCCACGGAGGCTCTTACATGGAAGGGACAGGCAACATGATTGATGGCAGCGTCCTCGCCAGTTATGGCAACGTCATCGTCATCACCCTCAACTATCGGGTTGGGGTGCTAGGTATGGTTCCTTGCTAGGCGCCTTGAAGGAAGCCTGGGTTCTCAAGGAGGGAGGAAAGAATGCTGGGGAATTAAGAACAGGTGGCCTTGGTTTTCTAGCTGGTGCTAATGACCATAGTCAAAATACTGTTATCCCATTACCCCTACCCAAGTTTTGGGAACTTCCCTATGTCCCCAGGCCCTTTCCTGGATGTTTAGTTCGCACTAGAAATTCAATTCAAACTTCACATCTTCTCTTAGGTCTTAAGCCAGGTCTCTGCTTCCAGACTTTTGCTTGGCTGAGTCTTGTAGGGCCCATTAATTTTCTAGTGTCCCGTCCTCATCCCTACCCACCCACACACACATCCCTAAACACCCGGAATACACACAGGTATTCCTTCTAGCCAATCACATATCCACACATCCATATGCCCTCACATGTTCACACATGCACACTGCCCTCATTCACCCATATGCATACAATGATCTCACTCATCACCCCACAAGCACACACACATATCCATACACATGTAGACCCCCACATCCACATATGCAGACCCCCTCACATATACACACATTCCCCCAGCACTCCATATACCCTCCACACATGTAGTCTCCCCCATACACATATCCACATGCCCCTATATCTCTATATACCCCATATCCCAATCCCACATCTACATAGATTTATCTCACCTTCTACACGCACACACCCCCATATATCTCTCTCTCCACATATCTATATCCATATGTATGCTCTACACCAGGGGTGGGGAACCTTTTTTCTGCCAAGGGCCATTTGAATATTTATAACATCATTTGAGGACCATACAAAATTATCAACTTAAAAATTAGCTATGAAAAAAACTCCTACATTTATTGAATTTAGAGTCCCAACTGTGGTTGCCTTGTCAGGGCCACACCAAATGATTTCACTGGCCCTATATGGCCTGCAGGCCGGACATTCCCCACCCCTGCTCTACACAAAGACCCATACCCTGCACATGTCTCCACACAAAAATCCCCTACATATATACCTTAAGTGTACATAAATATTTCTTACACACACACACACACATACTCATATCCCCTATGCACCCCACTTCTGCATTCATCCGACACCCACATACACACATATGTCCCTCATCTTCCCTACATAAACACAAACCAATATTCCCCCTGCCTACACATAAACACCCATACCTGCACAGCCACACCTCTCCACCCCACACATACACAAGTACTACACACACACACCCCTCATATTCTGCTTGAACCTCTACATCCCCTCACATATACACACATATAGACCCCCTACACATGTACCCACATGCAGACACATGTCCCATACATACCTCACACATATACATCCAAAACATACATATGTACGTATTCCTCACCCTACCCCACAAATGTATATACATTTATACACTCACACCTGGTCAGTCATGCAGATACAACTCTACTCACCCCCACACTCATGCACACCTACACTTATGCACCCCATATACACACATGTACATTTTCTTCTACTCTGTCTATGCATACATCCCCGTACAGTCCCACACATTACACAAACACACTCACACATAAACACTTATTTCCCAAATGCTTCCTCATACACACTTACACGCCCTCTCCACACATACTGTGTCACCCACATGCTTGTTTCAGTGATTTAGGCTGCCACTCTACCCCCTATCTTCCTTGGTGACTGTTAATGCCTATATGTGGCAAAAGTCTTGAGGTAAACAAGTGCCTCAGAGAAGGTGACAGCGCACAGGTTCTTGCTCCCTTTCAGATGCTCACCTAGGCCTCAGAAGGCACATGCAGCCCCATATCTGTGAAGTGGCATGAAGAAGCCAACTTCTTGCCTGTAGGGCTTGTGTCCTCAGAGTCCCAGTGGGGGCCAAGGCTGTTTGTCAGGTCTATAGGCCTTTGTGCTGAACCAGCAATTAGGCATGGCTTCTTGCATGGCAAATTGGCTGACAAGACCTTATTTTAATCTGCTTTTGAGCATATTGTTTTGCCAGTTCTAATCCCAGAGGCCCCTGTACTGCCTTTTATTGGCAGGTGTGGTTATGTATGCAGAAAGGCAATGTCCTCTTGACTTACCCTTAATACTATGTGGGATAGCAAGACACCTTTTTGGGGTTCAGAGCCTGTGTCCCCTTCAGTGGCATCTGGATACCGGGTATGAAGCCTGCAGGGCAGCTCCCCAGTCTCTCAACAGTTTGATGTGTTTTGGGTTTCATGGTTCTGCTGCTGCTCCTCAGTCTGTCTGAGCTGCCCCAGACATCATGGCAAGGCTCTATTAAGCTGTACTGTCCTGTTGAGAAAGGGGATTTGAGTC
Organism: Miniopterus schreibersii; assembly: GCF_964146895.1. NCBI lineage: Eukaryota > Metazoa > Chordata > Mammalia > Chiroptera > Miniopteridae > Miniopterus > Miniopterus schreibersii. The sequence continues at coordinate 57,690,403 of NC_138104.1, read as the reverse complement.
TCTGACAGTAAAAATGGTACTATGAAGGTGGCTGGAAATCCATGTACTAGGGCTGCACAGTTCCTCAAGAGTGATGAATATAGAAACATAATTACACACAGATACACAGGGACACATACCTGGCAGTTTAAGACCAAAAGTAATGTTGTTACTTTATTTTCTTAGTGAGAGTAATAGAAAACATTCAACTCAGCTGCTTCTAAAAATTATAAGCACAAAGTTTCATTCTAGAAGGCATATTCAAAAGCACAGGGAATACTAAGAATATGCTTCAGTTCCATATTATTGGACTGGGTAAGGATGAAGGAAAGAGAGAAGAGAGGAGGGGGGAAAGAGGGGAGAACCTAAGGAAGAAAAGAAAAGGATGTGGAAAGAAAAGAGAAAAAGGTGACACAGAGAAAGGAGGCAGAAAGGAGGCTGGAGAGACTCATCAATGTGTCAGTTGGGAGCTGTGGGCTGCATAGAAGGCTGTTGCTGGTGAGCACTCCCTATGATTTGCTGATTACTTCACAGCCCTTCAGCTATTCTAATCCTTAACCTTCTGTATCAGAAGTTCTTAACCTCTTGGGGAGTCATGGACACCTTTGAGATTCTGATGAAAGCTTTGGACTCTCCCTGGAAACACACACACACACACACACACACACACACACACTCCTAAAAATGATTTCATGGATCCCACTGAAGCTCATCCATGAAACCTAGGTTGAGAACCCCCCACTTTACAACCTCCTCTTATGTGGCTAACCAGAACAGCATATCTGCGGGCAGAAATATTATTCTTTGGGCTTAAGCAGTTAATGATTAAACTAATATTACCCAAACCTCAGAAGGAGTCATAAACTGAGATTTGGTCCGAAGTTCTTTACTGCTTCCTGCGTATTCTTCCGTGCCTGCTCTGGAACACAAGTGTAATCAGTAAGCCACTGATTGGATTCTGGGTACATACAAGGTGTTTTGTCTCTTGGTGCCAGATGTAGAACACGGGTTTGTCCCTGACACTTGGGGATTTTCCTCAGTGTAGCTGAGGCTTTGTTGTTTTGTTTCCCAAAGCATCCCAGAACAGATGGCTAGTTTTGGACTGCAGTTATAATAAGTCTTCATTTAACATTGTCTATAAGTTCTATGACTTTAAGTGAAACAATGTATAAAGATACCAATTTTCCCATAGGCTAATTGATACCAACAAGAGTTAAGTTCCTACAGCATCTTATCAACGTTATAATGAAAAGATGTTGAAGGAAAGGACATTATTTGAGAACCTGCTGTGTCTGTATTCATTTACCCTCCCTCCCATCTGCTTCTCTGGAGCACTGAGCCCCAAAAGATAGTTCACTCTAAAGTGCTTCTTTAGATGTCTTGGGTGATTCATGTATTTGGGGAAAGTCCAAGGCAGAGTGGTAGCTATTATTTGAAAAGCCCTCACTGGGCTTGAAACCAACAAAAGAATAGGACCCCAGCAGGATATAGGATGTGGTTATCCCTGGGGCTGAAGAAGTAGGGGCTTGCCAAGTTTTATTCTGGGTTCCAGAATTTAATCCTACATCCTTGCCCCGGTACCCTTCAGGCAAACTGAAAACCTGGTGAACATCTAGCCTTGAGTGACATGTCTATCTGGTTTTGATACAATGTGCCAGAATCCCCTGTCTTCTTTTGACAAGCAAACTTACCATGTACTGCAGCATAAATTTAGGCCCAGGAAGACTGGCTCAGATTTATTCTGACAGTTTGTGGAGTTTGGTATTTCAGCCCTCATTCTCACGTGCTTTGCATGGATGGCTGAGTTACGGGGGAGTTAGCAGCGAGTGACTGCTCTCCCAGACTGCCAGGTTTTGTGTGCTTGTGGTGGGTGATGTTTGCTGTATCATCTTCCTGAGCCTGTTGGATCCAGCACTTCAGGCAGGACTCTTGTAGTAAGGATGGTTGACATGGCATCACCCACATGCTTCAGTGCCTCTTATCCCAAGATTCTTAGGATCCCAGGGAGCCAAGAGTGATGGTCGAACCCTCCACCCAGCCCTTTCAGGCCTTTGTTCCAAACCCAGGAAATTGGTACATGTTGGAGCAGTCTGCTTTACATCATCCAAATGCACGCTCTTCCTGCTGATTAAGACAGATGTATTTGACACATTTCACTGAATGATACTTTCCTTGGCAAAGGCTAAGGCCAAGTCTGCTATTAACCAAATGAGAGAAATGCAACTTTTGCCACAGGGTCTCAAGGCTTGGACAGCTGGGTTGAATCTTGGTCAGCATACTCCTTAAGACTCGCAGGAGCAGCTTCAGTTTGTGAATGGGACCGGCAAAGAAGGAGCTGGTCCTCCATTCATCCTCATTCAGGCTTTCTCTAATTCCTTCTCATTTCCTTATCGGGAACCTGGGGCTGAAGAGGGCTTGTAACTAGGTTCTGAGAGGAATAACTAAGTACTTTACATACTTAATTGTACCAGAGGTAAATTAATAACACACTTGAAGAGGGTGAAATGAGCTCTCTTGCAGAAGCTAGAAACAGAAGGATTTGAGAAGGATGCTGAGGAGTTCTTGTGCCTGCTGAGTCTTTTTGAATTCAGCTTCTGCCTGTGGACTTCTAAGACTGCCAGAGAGCTCTCTGTGAGCTGAGGAAGCCTCCTCAAACATGGCCTCTCACAAAGATGATGCCAGGTGCTGTGAATGAGCTTTTCAGGGGGTTAAAAAAATACCAATCCAGGTTTGGGTTTCCAATGTGTAGGAGCTCCACAACTACCTGCCTGGAAAGAGCCCTTCTGAAAGTCTAGGTTGAGAGAAGACAGAGCCTTCCAAGGAGCCTAGGGATCAGGAAAGAGGAATGAAATGAGGCAGCAGAATCCTTTTGAAATAGAAGGGAGGGGGCAATATAGGACATCTCTGTGGGATAGCCAGTAGGTGGGTGGGAAGGTAGTCTCCATGGTAACAAGTCTCCACAGCAGCAAATCCCAGCAGGTGGGTGGGAAGGTAGTCTCCATGGTGACATGTCTCCTGGCAGCAAATCCCACTGAGTGGGTGGGAAGACCTGTTTCTGTGGTAACGCACTGCACTGACTCCCCTGTTTCTCCACCAGATGAAAAAGATGGTCTAACCCAGTGGTTTTCCAACTTTAGCAGGCATCAGAATCACCTGGAGAATGTGTTAAAAACACTGATTGATGGACTCCATCCCCAGTTTCTGATTCATTAAGTCTTTGGAGGGGGAATGAAGACGTGCCCTGAGAATGAGGGGAAGGGAAATCTAAGGCCCTGGAAAGAAGTGAAGATAGACTAATTTATATGGGAGGGGCAAGGAGAGTTTAGGGATTGTTGCCTCTTGGGATCTTCACTTCCTTCAGAGAGAGAAGGAAGGGGAAAGAGAAGTAACTATAGATTTACAATGTGCTCAGCATATTAGAAATGCTTATTTATACCCCTTTTATCATTGTAACAACTCGTTGCAGTATTTTTTTAAAAAATATATCTTTATTGATTTCAGAGAGAGGAAAGGAGAGGGAGAGAGAGAGATAGAAACATCAATGATGAGAGAGTCATTGATTGGCTGCCTAGCCCGCAACCCGGGCATGTGCCCTGACCGGGAATTGAACCCCGATCGCCTGGATCCTAGGTCGACGCTTAACCGCTGAGCCACGCCCGGCCGGGCTCGTTGCAGTATTCTTTATCTTCATTTTACAGAAGAGGAAACTATAGCCCAGAGATTTTATATAATTTGCCAAAAACTACACAGCTAGTAAGTAGTAGAGCCAGGACTCGAACTAAGGGCTGTTTGAGTCCAGGGTCCCTGCTTTTTCCAATCTATCTTGCCAGGTGCTAGAGTCATGACCTGGATAGTACATCAGGGTAGAGGATGCTGGGTCCTGGTCATTTGTGGTTTCTGCAAGTTAAGTCTCCCAAATGGAGGCATCCTCTTCGAATGGTCTGGAGGCCCCTCTTTCTAAACTGGAGAATGGGTTGGAGGCAGGTAGCCAATCCTTCTTGTACTGATGGTGCTGGACCTTGCAGAAAGGAGCTCTGCTTTATGCTAGCTAGATGGATAGAACTACACTGCAAGCTCATCCTCTGCCCTCACAGCCCCAACTCCTGCTGCAATCATACCGCAGATGCTCAATCCTTCCACCTTCACTGTCCTCATGCCCTTTGTTGAATCCAGGTTTCCTGAGCACTGGAGATCAGGCTGCCAAGGGCAACTATGGGCTCCTTGACCAAATTCAGGCCCTCCGCTGGGTGAGCGAGAATATTGCCTTCTTCGGCGGTGATCCCCGCCGCATTACCGTCTTTGGCTCGGGCATCGGCGCTTCCTGTGTCAGCCTCCTCACGTTGTCACATCACTCTGAGGGTGAGTAGCTCTGGGGGCAAAATATGAATGAGCAAAGTGCTGGCTACCCACCCCTCACCTCAGGCCTTCCAGGCTCCAGAGTGCCCAGCTCCATGCCCCAGGAGCACCAGGGGAATCAGCCCACCCTCTTCTATCAGTTCAGTATCCCTTTGGGGAGAAGCTGACGGGAAATATTTCACTGGGGAAGAGGGAATTCTCCCAATGATAGAGAGGAGAGGAGAGGAGAGGAGAGGAGAGAGAGGAGAGAAGAGGTGAGGTGAGGTGAGGTGAGGAGAGGGAGAGGGAGAGGGAGAGGGAGAGGGAGAGGGAGAGGGAGAGGGAGAGGGAGAGGGAGAGGGAGAGGGAGAGGGAGAGGGAGAGGGAAGGGGAGGGGAGGGGAGGGGAGGGGAGAGGAGAGGAGAGGAGAGGAGAGATCCCACTTCCAGCTTGAGAAAGTAATCCCATTTCTATTGCCTGCTGGTGTGGGAGTCTTATTTGGGAGAGGGAGAGCCCAATGCCTCCCTCTGAAGGGACAAGAGTTCTTTTTGAGGCAGGGAATCTTTTGGTTATGGAACGACATGTGACTGCAAGGTAGAGCTCTAGGGTGGAAATTAGTTTTTAGGTGTAAGAAACACTCACTCTCTGCCTTTCGTTCTGAAGAACAAGTCTGTACAAGAAGGAACTTTCCTTGAGGGGGGAGATGGGTCCCAGGTGAGGATTGCTAACCTGCAGGGCAGGCTTTTTCCAAGGGGTGGCCACCTATTATTGGACTCAGACCTCCTCCAGGGCAGTACAACCCTGCTAAGGGAAACTCATTTTTAGTCCCAAGGAAATCCTCTCTGCTTGCTGTGAGTCCCTCTGCCAGAGACTCCTCCAAGGGGGCTGAATAGGTCATTTTGTGCTCACAGGAAGTGTTCTCATCACCTCTGGACTATAGCACATTCTGGCTCTGAGAGGTAAAGATACCCTTTCTCTGAAATAAGGAAATCTGTGGGAGAAGACATGTTTTTTTCATTGAAATCAACCCCATGAGTTAGTGATACTCTCACAAGAAGACTTTCAGTCTCTCTTTGAAGAAAGTCTGTCTCTCTGAGAGCGAAAAATCACCTTCTCGTACCTAAAAATTCCATCTCTATCCCTCCAGGAACTACCCTGGTGATGGAAGACTAAGCTGGGATCTGCATCCCACCTCAGAATGTGTTTCTAGATGATTTTAATTGTAATAGAAGCAGGAATCCCTTTTCCACAAAGATGGGCAAAGTGACTGACTATGAGGGTGCCTCTGTCTGAAAAGAGGAACAAACAGTGTCTCCTCTGATTGGGGACTATTTCCCAGGAGGAGAAGGCCTTTCCTGGAGCAGCACTGTACTTTGTCTCATAGTGGGCCGTGGCCCTGGAGGTGTGGCTGCTTTAAAGATTTGCTCTCTGCCTTTCTGTAATTGACTCATGGAGAATAATCTTTTGAAAAGTGAGGCTGTCTCTTAAGTTGTCATCTGTATTTCCCTCCCTCCCTTTCTGCCCATGCAAACTGCCTTCTCTTAGAGGAATGAGATTGTGCACCCAAGGGCCACATTATCCCTTGGCAGTGCTGAGGCCAGGCAGAGAATGATACCCTTTTTTTCCCAAAGGAAGAATCATTCACTTTTTGAATTTGAGGGACTGGCTCCCTGACAACTAGGGGAAAATCTGGATCTGAGGCTTTAGTAGCTTCAAGAAAAGGAAAGTCTCTGTGGACACTACAGACTGGGAGGGCACATTCCCTGGAGACTTTCAGACCCCAAGACCTTTGCCCTTGAAATCTTTTCCCAAACTCCCAGAATGTGAGGCTCTCTCCTGCCTGCATTTCTCATCTCTCATGAAAAAGACCCCTTTGTGGTAGAAGCGCCAGCTCCCTGGTGGTGCGCTGGCACAGAACTGGGCCCAGCTGGGCAGGAAGCAAGAGGGGAAGACAAGGAAAGATAGAGAGAGCATAAGGAAGCTGATGTCTGGGATCCAAGGGGTTAATTCTTCCTGGCATGTCCTTAACCCCCAAGTTACCAACCATTGCCCCAAGACAAGGAAGCAAGAAGCAGGCAGTAGACCAGTCAAGGAAAGGACCCAGCAACCCGTCCTCTGGTCCTCAACAATCATCCTAGCTCAAAGGGTTGTTCCTCTTTTACAGCACATTCAACTGATAGGGCAACCTCAGTAACAAAGGAATGAGGAGGTGTTTGATGTGTCCCTCAGAGACAGGCAAGGGAGGCCCATGCTGTGGGTGACAAGACAGATCTGACCTGGTGCTGCCTATCTTCTCTAGGGCTTTTTCAGAGGGCCATCATCCAGAGTGGTTCTGCTCTATCCAGCTGGGCTGTGAACTACCAACCAGTGAAGTATACCAGCCTGCTGGCAGACAAGGTGGGCTGTAATGTGCTAGACACAGTGGATATGGTGGACTGTCTTCGGCAAAAGAGTGCCAAGGAGCTGGTAGAGCAGGACATCCAGCCAGCCCGCTACCATGTGGCCTTTGGCCCTGTGATTGATGGTGATGTCATTCCTGATGACCCTGAGATTCTCATGGAACAGGGTGAGTTCCTCAATTATGACATCATGCTAGGTGTCAACCAGGGTGAAGGGCTCAAGTTTGTGGAAGGGGTGGTAGACCCTGAGGATGGTGTCTCTGGCACCGACTTTGACTATTCAGTCTCCAACTTTGTGGACAATCTGTATGGATATCCTGAGGGTAAGGACACCCTGCGGGAAACCATCAAGTTTATGTACACAGACTGGGCAGACCGTGACAACCCTGAAACCCGTCGTAAAACACTGGTGGCACTCTTCACTGACCACCAGTGGGTGGAGCCCTCAGTGGTGACAGCTGATCTGCACGCCCGCTATGGCTCACCTACTTACTTCTACGCCTTCTACCATCACTGCCAGAGCCTCATGAAGCCTGCTTGGTCAGATGCAGCTCATGGGGACGAAGTACCCTATGTTTTTGGTGTCCCTATGGTGGGCCCCACTGACCTCTTCCCCTGCAATTTCTCCAAGAATGACGTTATGCTCAGTGCTGTCGTCATGACCTACTGGACCAACTTTGCCAAGACTGGGTAAGGAGAAAGGGAGCCTTCTTCTTTGGGACCCCAGCATGACCTCCCCTCTGCTCCTCTATCTAAACCTCTTCTATCATCTCCCTTCCTAAAGTATTCCCCAAATCTTGCTTGGTAACCCTTTCACCACCACCCCTCCATACTTCCTCCTTTTGAGTCTTTCATGCCATTTCCCTCCCTTAAAATGTTTTGCATAGGTTCATAACTCAGTTAACATTAAGACTGAGCAGGAGTGAGAGTCATTGGCTGAACTATGGGATGAAAGGTTAAATGGTCAGAGGCTGTGTGAAGTAGGAATAAAGTACATTCAGAAAGAGCCTTTAAAGGGCTCTTGGGAAAGCTGGGCAGCTGAAAAGATTGATGGATGCTCAGTAGCATGTGAGAAGAAAAAGTGGCATAGCATGATCTTACAGGCTGGGCATAGGGAAGGATGAGATGGTTCCATGATGCTGTGGGCAATAGGAGTTCAAGGCTGGGGAAGAGGAGTACGAACAGTGAGAAGTTTTGGGCTGGGGAGGAGGATTTTAGGGGTGGGTGTAAGAGGAAAAATACTGGGACCTTTCCTCATCTAGGTAGAGTGGTGACCCCAGATTTCCATGTGGTATTTCAGGGATCCCAACAAGCCGGTCCCCCAGGACACCAAGTTCATTCACACCAAGGCCAACCGCTTTGAGGAAGTGGCCTGGTCCAAATACAATCCCCGAGACCAGCTCTACCTTCACATCGGGCTGAAACCGAGGGTTCGTGATCATTATCGGGCCACTAAGGTGGCCTTTTGGAAACACCTGGTGCCCCACCTATACAACCTGCATGACATGTTCCACTATACATCCACAACCACCAAAGTGCCGCCCCCGGATACCACCCACAGCTCCCACATCACCCGAAGGCCCAATGGCAAGACCTGGAGCACCAAGCGGCCAGCTATCTCCCCTGCCTATAGCAATGAGAATGCCCAAGGGTCCTGGAACGGGGATCAGAATGCAGGGCCACTCTTAGTGGAGAACCCTCGTGACTACTCCACTGAATTAAGTGTCACTATTGCTGTGGGGGCCTCCCTTCTGTTCCTTAATGTTCTGGCCTTCGCTGCCCTCTACTACCGTAAGGACAAACGACGTCAGGAGCCCCTGCGGCAGCCTAGCCCTCAGAGGGGAGCCGGGGCCCCCGAATTGGGAGCTGCTCCTGAGGAGGAGCTCGCAGCATTACAGCTGGGCCCCACCCACCATGAGTGTGAGGCCGGTCCCCCCCACGACACACTGCGCCTCACAGCACTGCCCGACTATACTCTGACCCTGCGGCGCTCCCCTGATGACATCCCACTCATGACACCCAACACAATCACTATGATTCCCAATTCCTTGGTAGGGCTACAGACGTTGCACCCCTATAACACCTTTGCCGCAGGGTTCAACAGTACTGGGCTGCCCCACTCACACTCCACTACCCGGGTATAGCTTCAGCCCAGAGCACAGCCTATCTCCCAACTCCCTTCCTCCCATATCCACAAACACACATGCACACAAGGACATACACACAGAGACACATACAGATATATATGTATACGCACGCACCCACGCCCAACAGCAGACCCACCTGCACAAACATAGACAGACGTGGACATGCGTCTGCATGTATGAAAACACAAATAAGGAAGTAAACCTGAACAAACCCTTCAAATGGGGACGCAAATGAGTCCTTGGGAAACCGAGGACCCATGGAACAGCAGCTGAAGCCAGCCTCTTGAGCCTGACCACAGACAATCCTGGGGGCCTGAAAGCACCAGCTGGACACCCCCTTGGTGCTCGCCCTCCACCTCTCTTGGAACTGCACCACCGACCAACTCCAGACTTGGGAACTGTAAAGAGCAGAGTAGCTCTTTCTCCCCCACACTTGGTCTTTTTTTTCTGGGTCTGGTTTTTGTTGATTTAAAAAAAAAAAAAAAATTGGAACAAATGCTTCTCCAACCTGTGAGTGCAAAGAGACTCCAGAAGGGAGGGCCTCAGGCCCAGGTCTTTCTGACTCTGGAACCCCCAGTGCTCACATGATCCGACCAAGGAACAGGACCCCCAAGAAAGAAACAGATTTGAGTAAGACCACGGGGAAGGAGGAAGGGGCTATCGCTGGATGGGGTTGGAGGGCCATAGGGGAGAACTCTTCAGCCATCTCTGTGTCCCCATGGCAGAGGGCTGCAGACTGCAAAGTAGATTTGGTGAATGAGGTTCTGTGGAGGCCATGCCTCTGTCCTCGGGGTAATGCAATCAGAAATTCACCCCATTTTACTTACAATCTCTTGTGTCTGTCATTTCTCTTTCAAAAAGGCAGTGTTTTTTTTCTGTTGTTGTTGGCTTTTTTTTTTTTTTTTTTTAAAGAAAAGTTCTTAAAACACTAACAGAAACCCATGGAGTTTGTCCTTTGTAAAAATTTTAAACACAGTGTCTTGTTATAAAAATAAAAAAATCTAGTTAGCACTCCCAATTTGCCTCCCTTGCACAGGCCTTGCCCCAACAGACCTCCCAGCTGGGTGCCTCTGCAGGCTAGGAATCACAGCAGCTCTCTGCCTCCTGTGCCTTTAAGCTGATACATGTCTGGGCTGCACTCTGCTGGACCCGCATGAAGGCCTCTCCAATCTTCATCAGGTTGCTGTCCCCACCCCCAGGGCTATGGGTTCCTGCTGCTGAAGCCTTCTCTTGGTGCCTCGGGGCCTCCTAATGAAATGGCAAAAATAACACTTCTTTCTCCTCCGCATGCCTTCGTGCTGCTGCCCCCACCTCCACCCGTGCTGCCACTGCCACCAGGGCTACTGCCCTGCCCTCATCCTGGACTGGGGGCTGGGAGGAGGTCTGTCCTCTAACATGCTGAAATTCTTACTCATATCTGAATCCGGTGAGACATCAGGTCTATAGACTCCTTGGCCTTGGGCAACTGACAGAGCAGGGGCCCTCTCCTCCCCAGAGATGCTTGTGTCCTGTTCTGTGAATTGGAATTGGAGAAGTCACTGGGGCCCTGGGAGCAATTTCTCTCCAGGATTATAATCAGTGATTCCCTATCAACCCTGGGGGACAGATTCAATGGAGTTCCACGGGGTTAACATTATGGTATTTCATATTATTCTCAGTGACTTGAAGGGCTGAACCAGCAGTCTACTCATCAAGTATGACAGTTGGGTAGGGTTGCTGACACCTCAAAAACCAGGAATATAATTCTTTTAAGTGACCCTGGCAAAATGAGGGAGATGAACCAACACAACAGGATGATGTTCAGAGGGGACGAACACAAGGTAGTACAAAGACCAAAAGCAAGAATTAATCTACTTATATGGTGCATGGGGACAAGAGAGATGGGTAATGATTGACTTGACACAGTATAGTTAAAAAATAAAAAAAGAACTGGGTGCAGAGTGTCAGGGTGGGTTATAGCTGAATGAGTCCATAGTGTAGAACTCATTTCTCCTCTCCCTCCTTCCCTCCCTTCTTTCCCAAACTAATGTGAATACTAGCATATAATAACAAAAATATAGCATGAAGTTGCTGGGAAGTAATCAGAGTCTGAGTTTTAGAATTAGAAATAACCTCAGAGTCATCTAAATCAACACACTTATTTTACAATTGGGGAAATGGGTCCAATGTCACAGTTAGGGTTAGAAACAGACCTGGTCAGGAGGCAGCCAATCAATGATTCTCTCTCACCATTGGTGTTCCCACCCCCCTCTCCCTCCCTCCCTCCCTCTCTCTCTCTCTCTCTCTCTCTCTCTCTCTCTCTCTCTCCCCCTTCCTCTCTCTGAAATCAATAAAAACATATTAAAAAAAAAAAGAGAGAGAGGAAAAAAAAAGAAAGAAAAGAAAACAAACAGACCTGGAATGCAGTCCAGAAATATATCACCTTTCCCACAGTCCTCAACTTTTTCTACTCTACCTAGGATTGGTTATGCCTTTTAAAGCATTAATGTGTCTGCCCTTGGTCAACACATTTTCAGCATATGTGGAAAAGCTGGAAAGGGTCTGGAGAAGAGCAAAAACAATGTGCCAAAGGACTAGTGTGTGTGTGTTTTAATTTAGAAAGGAGGAACATGGTGAGGTAACATTCAATAATTGTAGAGCACCTACAATGTGACAAGCATGTTATATCATCTTTAAAAATTTAACTCTTAAGTAAGAACAGAGCTGTCATTTCTTCTGAGAATGATAGACGGAAAAAGATTAAGTTAGACACTAGGACAAACTTTGATATGGATAGGAGGTGATCATGGCACTTAGTAAATTCTCCAAAACAGTTGCCAAATTGAATGAAACACTACTACTAAGGAAAGCACTGGTGTTCATCTTCCTGAAAGCAGAGGGCTGGATTACATGACATTTTTAGGTCAATTCAGAGTCTTTGTTGTTATAATCCTTTGATTGCTCCATCTCAGATATTACCAAACTGGGCCTCCTCTCGTGTGTGTGTGTGTGTGTGTGTGTGTGTGTGTGTGTACACCTCCAAATTAGGAGGCTCTCCGTTTGGGAAGGATTTAGACATTGCCTCTCCTCTAAGAACTCAAGGTGCTATAGCAAACCCAGCTCCAATCCTATTTGGGACCCAACAGTGAGAGATTACAGTTGGTCTTCACACCTTTGAAAGGTCTGAGTGTAAGAGGTGGCCTCCAAGACAGGCAGGGTTTCAATCTAATTGACAGTGAGTGCTGTGTCTGGGTAGCTTGAGTGTTCTTAGCCCCATTGCTGACAGCCAGCCCTGAGCCCACCTAAAAAGCCCAGCTCCTTGTTTGAAGAGGGGCTGAGGATATACTTGGATTTTATTTCCCAATGCAAAAATCATTAGTGCCTAGAATAATCCAGCCTGCATTACTAGATTTATCTGTTTCTGTATTAGTCCTTTTGGGAGCTGGACACAGCTATGTTGGGGTCTAAACTTGTGGGGTGTGTGAAGGGCCAGAGGTTGGTCACTAGGAAAATCTCCATAGAAAGCAAGTATGACTGTCAAGACTACAGGCCTGGCCCTGTGCTAGTTTATATACTCTGAGGGATAGAAGATGCCCCCTTTGGGGTGCATACTATCAAGAAGACAAAACTGAACTATAATAAAATGAGTGAAATGCATAATTTAGCATATGAGTTCAATTGTATGGTCAAGGTTAAAAGGGCTGGAGAAATTGCAAGACAAGCTATGGGGGTTGGCTTGCGGGGGCATAGTGGGCATTCCAAACTGGGAGAAAAGGCTCAGCCAGAGCAACCGCATCAGAAGGTCTAAGCATGCTTGAGTTGCAGTGAGGGACTGACTTGATCAAAGTAGAGGGTTCAAGTTAAATACTTAGACATCTGATTGAAAAGGCGGGTTGTGGAGATCTTCAGAATAGCAGAAGAGTTTGGGTGTTATTGGATGAGTGAGGGGATGCCCTGACTTTTTCTTTTACTAATGGTTTTATAGAGATGAAACAAAACCTCCTCAGCTCCTCTTTTGCTCCTTCTCTTCTGTGAGGAGAAGGATTTCCAGAGTAGAAAAGACAGAGCGAGCACCTGTGAGAGGCTCCTAAAGGCAGTCTACTCCAAAAGAGCCTTTAGCTGCTCTGAGTAATTCCATTTTATAGTCTGGATCAATAACAGCCCAGGGCATTGTGAGGACTTGCAGCTTAGGTTACAGGATAACTAGTGGTGGCTGTGAAAATCCCGCAGAGTAAAGAAGATGCACACTGCAGTTTAGAGGTGGGCAAAGGCAGCTCCACAGCTTTACAAATGGGAAGAGACGAATTCCATAAATTATAGATCAATAAGTTTAATATTGATTGAGGGCAAGAGTCTAGGACAAATGATTAAAAGGATGGTTGGTGAGCACTTACAAAGGGAAGTGAAGATCGCTCAGCCCCTGCATAGATTCAGGAAAAACAAATCATCTCCCACTCAGTTTATTTCCTTTGAAAGGGTGACTAGATGGGTAGACGAGGAGGATGCTATACCTACAGTGTATCTGGAGTTCAAAAAAAATTCTCTCATGATACTCTTGGGACAATATGTAGAAATGCATAAAGATAAATGTGGGCAGATTTTTAACCAATTGAATGACTACACACAAAAGGGTTCTGTTTTAATGTCTCTAGATCAAATTTGAAAATTACATATAGCTGGGACAGGAAGCCAAAATGACAGAATTCATAGAGATGTCAAGAGGCTGGTATGATGGACTCACTATAGCAAAATAGAACTTAACAGGGACATAACCTTTCTGTGATACATTTTCCTGCTCTTATTTCCAGGTTCCTAGGCATCCAGTAAGAGGTTTAGGGCTAAGGCAGTGAGAGATGTCCCACAGAGAACTTAGGAGCAAGAGCCCAGAGGAAGACCCTTAGAACAGATATGGGAAACATGTAAGCTTTCCTCAGGGACCCCAGAAATACCTGGGAAGGGCAGCCTGTCACAAGACTGCAATTCCGGTGGATCAATTTGAAGAGCTTGACAATTGCAATGCAATCATTACTGGAAGATGGAGAACCCCAGGACATCTGGGTTACAACAAACTCATCAGAATTGACTATCAATTCTGTATCCAGAACTAGAAAAACAATAGTGAGCAAGATGGACATGGTGTTTGACCCTCACAGATAAGACAAATATTCAATAAAAATGTACATATGAAGTTGATTCCAATAAAGATTAGTCTATGAAAAACAAGTTAAGAGGGACAAATATAAAGTCACTCATTTGAATTCCAAAATGTAACAGTATCAGTGTAGGATGTGAGAGATGTGGCTTAGAAGATTTTAGAGAAAATGAAAGTTCATCATGAGCCATGAGTCAAAAGCGTAGTTTGGTTCCTAAAGCAAGTCTTGTGACCTTAGGCTGCATTAATAAGAGTATAAAGTCCAGAATAAAGGAGGTGATCATCATGTGGTATTCTGCACTGGTCAGACCACGCCTGAGGCCCTATGTTCAGTTGAGGGCATCACACTTCAAAGGAGATGTCAACAAAAGTATATCCAGAGAAAGAGTTTTGAGAATAGAGAAGGGACTGTCAAATCCCAGGAGAAATTTGTCCACTGTCAGCAATTCATTAATGGGTTCATGTGGAAGAGGAAGCTATAGATTTGTTCTGTGTATATCTCCAAGAGCTCCAAGATCTCATGGGTGGAAGTTGTAGGAAAGCAGATTTTGGTTTGACATAAGGAAGATGCTTTCTTTCTTTCTTTTTTTTTATATATAATGAAAAAATGATAATAAAGGTTTCAGCTCATGGTTCCAGCCTCTTGAAGTCCTTTTAAAATTTATTACCAACATTTTCCAAAACAGAGAAGAAGAAAATTCATAGTCTCCAGATATTGACTATTGTAAATAACGCTGCTATGAACATAGGGGTGCATATCTTTTTTCTAGTTGGCTTTTCGGACTTCTTCAGATATTCCCAAAAGTGGGATCACTGGGTCAAAAAGCAGTTCCATTTTTAATTTTTTGAGGAAACTCCATACTGTTTTCTACAGTGGCTTCACCAGACTAATGAACAAAATAAACTGACAAACAAAATAGAAACGGAGGCATGGATACATGGAACAGACTGACAGCTGTCAGAGGGGAAGGAGGGGACTAGATGAAAGAAGGTGAAAGAATTAGCCAAAGAACATATATGCATAGCCCATAGACACAGATAACAGTGTGGTGATGGCTGGGGGGGTGGGGGGGTTGGCAGGGGCTGGGTGGAGGTGGGCAAAAGGGGTGGGGGATGGGGACATCTGTAATAGTGTGGACAATAAAAATAAAGTTTAAAAAAAAGAAAGTTCCTAATCTCATCATACTAATACAAGCATTGCACTGTGTTTAGGAAGAACCTCTAATGATTAGTTGTACTCTCTGAAATTAGAATGGACTGCCTGTAAAGGTAAGCAGCTCTCCATCACCAGAGATATTCAAGCAGTGACTGGACACCACTCCGTGTGGATGATGCAAAGGCAATGAAAGCATCTGATAAAGGACCAAACCAGATGACCACCTAGGGTTACTGAGATTCTATGATACTGGAAGGTCTCATAGTAAAGTATTTAGGAAAATTTTTCTGGAGCCTAGGTGCAGGTAGGCTGGAGGAGGAGAGACTGAAAGCAGAGATAATAACTGGTTAAGAGGTACCTACTCTGAGCGCTACAACTGTTTTCACCTCCAGCCCCCCCCTTGAATCCCAAAATTACAGTCAAAAGCAGCTTTGATGGTTGCCTAATTCCCCTCCCTGGTGATCTGATGCTTGATTTCCCTCTATAACCTCCTTGGCAAATAGTTATCTTGTATCTGCTTAAATACCTCCAGTAATGGGAAAATCTTGTCCTTTCAAAGCATAATATTGCATAATATTTGGTCATCTTGAACCATTATAAAGTCCTTCCTTAGGTTGAATCAAAATATGTTTTCCCATAGCACCTGCCCTTTGCTCCTGATGGCTCCCTCCTATGAAGCAAAACAAGGTAAATTCCTCTTCCATATTAGGAACCTTCCAATATTTGAAAACTGGATCTGAACCACCACCATCACCATGTTGATCCCTTCTCCACATTAAACAGCCCCAGTAGTTCATACACAAGGATTTTGAAGTCCTTTCACACTTCTGGTCTCTCTTCTGTGCATGCTCCAGGTTGCTAATGCCACCATTCATGTGTGGTGTTCAAGGCTAAAGACAGTCCTCCATTGTAGTCTAATGAGCAGAGAAGAGAATACAACTGCAGTCTCCCTCACCTCAGCACCAAATGTATTAACATTTTGGGCAGTTAGTGTCAAAATTAACAAGCTTACAGGCACCTCAAACACCTGAAACCTTTTCACACAGATTGTTACTAATTCATGTCTCTCCTACCTTGCACTTAAGTATTTGGTCTTGACAAACTCAACTGTGAAACTTTACATTTCTTTTTTTTTTTTTTTTTAATCTTTATTGATTTTAGAAAGAAGAAGGGAGAGAGAGAAATAGAAACATCAATGATGAGAGGCTACCTCTTGCATGTCCCCAACTGGGGATGGAGCCCCCAACTGGGGATGGAGCCCCCAACTGGGGATGGAGCCCACAACCCAGGCATGTGCCCTGACCGGGAATTGAACCATGATCTCCTGGATCCTAGGCTGATGCTCAACCACTGAGCCACACTTGGCCGGGCGAAACTTTACATTTCATTTTCCTGGTTCACTATTGCCTCTTGGGATCTTCTAGAAACCAGCTTCATGTCATTTACAAATTTGATCAGCATGCCATCAACGTTCTGATCCAAGTTGTTAATTAAATTGTTAGGCCTGGGACCTCCCTCCAGGCTGACAAAGATCCATTAGTCACCAGCTGTGAATACCCCTTACTATCCTGTCTTCACCCCACATTTTCCCTTCTTATTCACAAGGACATCTCACACCAGGACATTATTAAACAAAATAAGATTGTACTCTGAAATCCTCTTTGGAAACAAGGGAGTGGGAGGGAAGGGAGCAGGGAGGGAAGGAGAGAAGTCTGACCTCAGTTCCCACAATGAATCCCATGGCTTCAGTCTCCATGAAGGAATTTGCCGCCAACAGCTCAGGTATAGAAAGTTACAAGAACTGAATTTAGGGTCAGAAAACTTGTGTTCATACCCATCTCTGCCTCTTCCTAGCTATACGACCTTGGGCAAGTTGTTTAACTTCTCTGAGTCTGTTTGCTCATTTGTAAAACTGGGATGGTAACACCTACCTCACAGGGTTGTTGTGAGGATTAAATGGGAAAATGGATGTGAATGTGCTTTGTAAACTGTAAGCACCATACAAATGTAAGATATCATCATTATTATTTATTGAGCGCCTATTGTGTTCACCAGTATAGGGCATAAAAAGAAAAAAGATAAATAAGCTATAAATCAGAAAAAAGATAAATAAGATATGGTCCTTTCCCTCGGGTAGCTCACAATTTTGTAGGGGAGATATGTTCACAGATAATTATAAAGAAGAAAAATAGAACAAATGGCACAAGTTGTGGTAATTTGGAAGAGTGGGAGGTCCTTTCAAACTGGGGGAAATCAAGGAAGGCTTCATAGAGTTCTATCTGCACCTAGACAAGGGGCGTGGAACCAACAGGTAGAAATGGCTGAGAGAGGACAGCATTCCAGGTGGAGGAGCTTAGGAATGGAATTCATGGAGCGTGCTTGAGGTGCTGGAAGCAGTCCTATTCGCCTGTAAGAGGCCATGAGGCCGGTCACAACTTCTGTAGATATGGTCAGCCCCAGCACACCATGCTCAAGAATTCAGTCCTTCAGAAGGGAACATGCATTTGAGCAGAGCTTCCCAGGTCTCACGTCTATTATTCTTCAGCTGACCCCCTTGAAGAAAAACAACTCTTCTGGAGGCTGGAGGCATCTGGAAAGATTCCAGGAAATCACGCTTTTCCTTATCTGCAGCAGAGAAATAAGTCTCCAGGAAGGGCAGAGAATAAGGCCCCATTTAAAGCCTTGGAATCTTCAGCTGGAAGTGGCTTTAGGTTAAGGATTCAAGCATTTTCATTGAAGGAGAGTTATCCACCATATCTGAAAGGCTTCTTATTCAATTCCATGTAAGGAGAAGGGAGGGAGAGGAAAATAGTTCAAGGGCTCTCAAGGTCCATTTTCTGCTGGTTTCTTTGGACTTATGGTTATAATTTGGTGCCACCTGCTGTCAGAGACAGAATATAACACACTGGTATAGCTGCCTCCTTCCTAAATTTAGAGCACTGTTCTGCCACCCAGTAGCATCTAGGGATGGGTTAGCTTCCTGCCAAGAGGGTAGCGTCAGCCATTCAGAGGCACTCGGGGGTCTGGATAATGGAAAAAAGAGGGAGAAAGGGAAAGTGCTGCTCCAGGCCTCATGGCAGTCCTTTCCTCTTTCTCCAAAGTTTCCATTTTCCTCAGAGTACCCCCAGGAATGTGTATTTTCCCCAAGTACTATAGGATTGGGTTTGCCATGTCCCCTCCCCCCTCCCTCCACTCATACACACTCTCTTATGATCACTTGAATATCTGTAACAAATGATACAAGATCTCTTTCAGAAATGACCAACAGAAATTGTTGTGAGCCTCTAGGGTGGCCAAGGGGGTTTGTTTCCCCATGAGCTCAGGTTTAAAGTGTTTCCTTCTGAGTGGGCTATATTGTTCTAGAATGACTGAGCCCAAACTCCTCAAGAAATCTGCTCCGTGAGGCTACACTTAAGCTTCCTACAGCCTTCTAAAAAGTTAGGGGAGGGAGAAGCAGGGCCTCAGAGAATAGAACAGATGATGGCCCCTTTTTCCTCAAACTCCTTTCCTGAATAAATTCAAAGCGGTCAGTAAAACTAAAACCGAATTGGTCTGATGATGCCTCACAATGGGGTAATAGCAGAGAGTAGGATGAGGGGATGGCTTGAATTGGGTTGACTACTGCTGAGTAAGGATGAGACTGAGCTAGTGAAAAGTTAACCTCTCTTCCACTGGCTCCTTTCTCAGGTCCCCTTAAAGTGCCACACCCTCTCAGGCATAGTCTTTTCAGGCTCTTCTGAGTGCCTTCTCTCAGTTTGGAGTATGGATGGTGGGTGGGATCATGAAAACGGCAGAAGAGTCAAAGAAAAGAATTAGCTAGATTAGAAGGCTACAATTCTTGGATCACTACTTTTATATGTCCTGGCTCTTCCCAGGTCCCTACTATACAGGGCGGCATGAATGGAGGCCTCCTAACTGGACTGGCCAAGAAGTTAACATATTCCTTTTTATCCTGTACTTTGGACACAATAGAGTTGCAATATTTAAAAAGTAACATTTGCTAGGAACTTAACAGTTTTATGGGTTAACTCACATTTCTTATCCTATCCTGGATCAATCAAAATCTCACTGTAGGAAAACTTATCTCTTATCTGGTGCAATGTACAGGGCATCGAACCAAGTCCTTTTTGGCAAAGGCAACCTATTAAAACAAGTGAGAAGTCAGAGGTTAGACCAAGCTGCCTAGACTTTAGCCTGACCGGTCTGGTGAGACTGGCAGACCCAGGCGGGATGGGCTTCCCATGTTGCCCCTGGCCTGGCATGTGCTTGCTCTGCCTTCTGCAGTCACCCAGGCCCCTAGGCTCACCACCTTCCCTTGCTCCCTGAGAGCAAAGTGCCCCGGTGAAACTCTACCCCTTCATACATTGTTCTGACGATGTTTTTAAGACACGTGTTCTGACAAATACAAGTTTTTATGAATCTAACTGCGGGAAAAACTGGATTCAAGGCTACTGCTGAAAATCTGGATTCTATGGTAGCTGTTGCTATTATTCTCTCTAGCATTTCGGTTAGTGCCCTAAAGTGGCAATGTGACCTTGATAGCAAACGCCATCTTTCTAAGAAACCTGCCTGCACTGCCGCAAAGTCCCCTGACCGATGCTTGCGCTGTCTTTTCCTATTTCAAAGCCTTTAGACCGCCCACCGAGACCCCTTTTCCGTCGGAGAAAACCGGCAGGCTCTCAGGTCATTTGTGGAGCAAATGTGATTGACACGATCTGTGTCTAATGAATGCTCGTCTCCTTCCCCGGCTCAGATTACTAGTTCCGCTCTTTCCCAGCTTCTTTTTGATGACTCATCCCTCAAATTCTTCTCTGACGCGCTTTCCTCATATCCACTCCGCCTGTCTTTTCTGCTTTGGCTCCTAGTTGCCCCCACCTTTGGGGAAATGGGTTTTGTGAATCCTGTCAGGTATAGTTTTTACAGTGTACTTTAAACATATAAAAGCAAGCAAGCAAGCAAGCAAACAAACAAAAACAATTTCCGCCCTGGAAAGAGGAGGTTCATTTCCTTATTAGGATCTTAACCCGTCACTGTGCTTTGAGCTCTTTCTTTCACCGGACGGGGGTGGGTAGGGGAGAAATGCCTGAAGGGCTTCTGCCTCTATTTCCAGCTCAACTCCAAACCCCAGGCAGTTTTGAGTTTCCAGCAAAGGTCAAGCTGCCTCACTCCAACGCTGGCCTCGCTAAGGGAGGAGTCCAGGGAGGCACAATTAGGGTCGAAAGTTTCCAAACATTTCTGTGGGTCTCTTGGGCATCTGCATCAGTCATAAATGACCATTTTGCTGAGGACTGCAGTCCTGAAGAGGAAACAGACACTGAGTCATTAATTGGGGGGAGAGAGAAGGGGGAGCAAAAATAAGTAAGGGACTGAGACTGAACTAAGAAGCTGTTCTAGACCCAGTCCATTTAAATAGGTGAATGAATGGACTTTCATGGGAGCAAGGGTCGTTGCCACACTGTGCCCATGCAGGTCCTCACAGCATGCATTACTGGACAAGGTCAAGTGAAGGCAATAGAAGTTGTATGGTAGGAAGTTGGCAAGAAGCTGGCAAAATTTGTCCCCTTTGGACGCTTGTAGGCTAAGTGTTCTTTCATGCTCACACAGTCATCACCACTTCTATGCTTCTTACGCCACAGCTAAAACCTGTGATTGAAAGCTTCCAGTTCTGCCTAGGTTTAACACTGCCTCACTTGTATAGGGTTTGCACATAGTGGGCACAAAACAAATTCCCCGAGTGTGAGTATCACTCAGAAGCTAGAGACTCAGAGCCCACCCAGTCTGCAAGTGCTCTCAGACTCAGGCTTGTCATGGGAGGGGAGCTTTTGCACTTCTGTATTGTGTCTCTGGGAGAAAAGAGTACTTCGCAGCTTGTGGAAACAAAAAAGATGTAGGCACCTTCCTTTGCGGTTCTCTCCTAGCCAGTCCCCCTGCTCTCCCTTTGGAGGCCTCTTGGCTAAGTCCCCTCCACAGCTCATTTGCATTGTCCAGGCTTGCCCCTCTGGCCTCTGAGAGGAATGCAGCCAATGAACAGGAAAGAGGCGGCATGCTTTCTGCCCCTGCTGGGGTGAAGAGTAAGTGGAGACACAATCCTCTCTGCTTCCCAGCTTCTACTTCCACTTCCTCTCCTTCGTCTTCATCACAGAACAATTCTGAAGCATTTCTCTGTCCCAGGCTCTGTCTGTCCTCATTAGTTTACACACAATCCTTGCCCTGACAATCAGAGGCAACAAGGGCTGAGTGACACTGAAAAATATAGAAAGCACATGCACATGGGAGGGAGAGTAGGCTAATGTGTAGTCCAGAGATGTTCACACCAGTGACACATCTGGAGGTCAGTGCAATTTGGGGCATAGGAGTCAGGATAAATGCATGTAATTGTGATGAAAAGTAGGGATAGGCAATTGTGATAGTTTGAGATCTAGGCAGATTGGGAAAGCAAAGCTACTGGCTCTCAATTGCAAAGGATTCATGAAGGAGGTGGAATTTCAGAAATGGCTGAGTGACAGAACCAAATGACCATACAGTACAGTATTTGCATCTGAGGTGGGAATAGAATTAGCAGATGGAGTAGACTTTAATCAGGAAAGCTTGAATTACCTGTGACTGTTATTCCTTCTCTTCCCCTCTCAACACACATTTGTTGGGTGTCAACTCTGTCCTAGATATCAGGAACATAAAAATAATAATGATAGCAAATAGTTATTGACTATTTACTATGTGCCAGGCACTATGTTAAGCACATTATCTTATTTAAATCTTACCTTATGATATAGATATCATTATCAGGCCCATTTTACAGATGAGCAAACTGTGGTTCACAGAGATGAAGTGACTTGCCTGGAAATCACACAACTGGCTGTAAATGCAAGAGGTTAGATTTGAATCTAGCCAGTTAGAGTCTGGAGCCCATGAATTTAACCAGTGTGCTCTACCTAATCTTCTAATTGGACAATGATAGAATGGGATGCCTTTGGTGGCAGAGGAAGGTAGACCAGGGAGGGTCAGGGTTTTTGAAAGCAGACCAGTGTAAAACAGAAGATCCCAGAAGCAGCAGCAGAGCCCCCAGCCAGCTATGTAGACAAGCAGGTAGAACAAGTATCTGGGTAACCAGGATGCACAGACACTTGGAGGAAGCCCAGGCAGGCAGGTGGTTGGCAGACAGGGTATCCGGCAGCCAGTGACAGAGGCTCTGCCATGGGGCCTGGGCTTCCAGAGCAGAATGCCGGATGTTAAAAGGTCTGACTAGAGCTATATGAAGCACTAGTCTTGAGAAGACTAAGGTGACAGACAGGGCACCAAGGTAGGACTAAGGAGTTGGGGACACCAGAGTAGGGGCCTAAGATAGGGGCTTTTATACAAGAAATCAGGAAATAATCCAGTTATTAGAGCTAGAAATCAACTCCATTCATTCACCCTCCTATCTATTCTCTTAACAACATTTTTGAACTCTCACTATGTTGCAAGTGCTATGCTAGGCGCTGGAGTATGACACAGTCTAGTCAGGGAGCCAGACCTGTAAAACAGGTAGCTACAATACTATGTGATTAGTTCTCTTTTCTTTTTTAAAAAATTAAATTTATTGGGGGTGGCAATGGTTAATAGGATCATATAGGTTTCAGGTATGGATTTCTATGTTATAAGATCTATATATTGCAATTAGTTCTCTATTTGAGGCACAGATTGTGTGTGGAGTTGGAGAGCAGACTAACTTTTCTTGGGAGAGTTCACAAAGAATATTAACTCTAAGCTGGGTCTTTAAAGAAGAGGAGAAGTTTCCCAGGATCTGAGTGGTGCAGAGAATTTCAGCCAGATGGAATAACATGGGCCAAGGCATAAAGTTTTGAAAAAGTAGGGCAAATTTGATGAACAATAAGCAATTCATACTGGATCATGGGGTAGATGGTAGGGAGGGGTGGGAACTGTGAGTCTAAATGCCAGATTATGAAGGCTTTTGTGGGTGCTGTTCAAGAGCTCGGACATTCATCCATAGGTAAAGGAGGGCTAGCTGTGGTCTTTTTAAAAATTTTTATTATTATTTTTGTTTGTTTGTTTAAAATATTACAGATGTTCCTTTTTCTCCCCAATGACCCATTCCACCCTGTTTAGCTGTGGTCTTTATGTTGGCAAGTGAGTGGGTTGCATTGGGGTGTTTTAGGAAGACCATGTGGGAAATAGTACCCAGATGCACTGGAGGCAGGCAGATCACTGAGGAGGTTATTGCAATTATGCAGGCAAAAAAATTGATGGGAGCTTGAACTAAGAAAGTGACAGAAAGGATTAATTCAGGAAAATATTTCTGAAAGAGAGTTGATCAGACTCGGTGATTGATCTGGTGAGTGATGGGGAGAAAGGAGCCATGGACAACTCCAAAGATTTATTGCTTGACAACTAGGTCTGTGGTGACATCATTCGCATAGAGATTGGTACTCTAGGGTGAGGAACAGTTTTTACAGGAGGACATAAAGAGCTCAGTTTGGGACATATTGAGTTGGAGGTGTCCAGTGGTGTGCTGTGCTAGGAAATGTTTAACTACCAGCTCTGACTGGTTAGAGGAGTCTTGATTTACTGATCTCCTTGGTGTAAATATGCCTACTGTAGCCAATTTGAAGTTACCAGTGTGATGTCAACCCCACTCACAAAATGCCTGAAAATTTAGCAATCAGTCTCAGAGGTCCATGGAAAGGACTGTGTCAGGTTGTCTAGGGCACAGGCTTCTGATGACATTGCTTAATTTTGAGACCATACCACTGGGCTGAGTCAGGATTTTCAGAACTCCAGTGGAAAAGCTAATGGGTTTATAAAACTGCTAACCCAAGATCAAACAGAACAAGAATTAACTACAGGGACTGAAAGAACTGATGAAGGACGATTATGGCTTTTGTTTGGAAAATGGCTGATGGATTTAAAGAAGCCCTTTTCTCTTTTCTCTTATCTATACTCATAACAATTAGTAGATCATACTTTCATAAACAGAAATGAAACATTCATCTTTTCTCCTGAAATGATCTC
Organism: Miniopterus schreibersii; assembly: GCF_964146895.1. Classification (NCBI taxonomy): domain Eukaryota; kingdom Metazoa; phylum Chordata; class Mammalia; order Chiroptera; family Miniopteridae; genus Miniopterus; species Miniopterus schreibersii. The sequence continues at coordinate 57,666,247 of NC_138104.1, read as the reverse complement.
TCTGGAACTTGAAAACTTTTATTGATTATTCTTATTTCCATGGCAACATAACTATTTGCAAAAGTTCAATAAGAATCTGTCTTCATTGCAACAGAACATAATTCAAAACATTGCTTATAGAAACAAGACTTTGATTGGAATGTCATATTTGAGAACTTTGTGCACGAAACCAGACATGACCACTTTTAAGGAACTAAGGTTGACTTTGTGGACGCAATGCACAAAAAGCCCTCTTGAGAAAATTGGCCTGGTAACTGGCTTACAGGGCTCCTAGCCTTACAGGTAAGTAAGGAAGGTCACTTCCTGGAAGGCCCAGGAATCTTAGGCTATTTGGGGCTGTCAAGAAGAGAGGAATTCACCCAAATCTATAAATATTGCAGTTAAAATCTGGTGGCAAGTTCTTTACTTAGCTTTTTAGCCTCCAGAAGTCTTTTAAAAGTCTAATGTGAATTTCCTTATGAAAACTTCCAGCAAAGCAAACTTTAAAAGGCCTATGTGATCAATTGTCATTATTGATGCATTTATGTAAATAATCATGCCAAATCTAACGAGACCAGACTTATTTTGTAAACAGAAATTAAAAAGTTGAGGGTAACTGTAGAGAAGAGTTTTATGTTTCAATAGAATACCCTTGTGGGTTTGCTTTGGGGGGGGGGGCAGTGCTTAAACAATAGAAATTTATTGTCTCACAGTTCTAGAGGCTAGAAGTCTGAACTCAAGATATTGGTAGGATTAGTTCCTTCTGAGGGCTCTGAGGAAAGGATCTGTTCCATGTCATTCTCCTAGCCTCTGGTAGCCTCGAGCATTCCTTTGCTTGTAGGTGGCATTCTCCTTGTGTCTTCAAATCATCATCTTTCTGTATGTGTCTGTCTCTGTGTCTAAATTTTCCTTTTTTATAAGGGCACCAGTCCTATAGGATTAAGGCCCACCCTAACAACCTCATCTTAATTTGATCATCTACAAAGACCTTATTTCCAAATAAGGTCACATTCACAGTCCTGAGGGTTAGGAATTGAACATCTTTTGAGGGATTTCATTTCAACCCATAACAGAGTCTAAGGGCAGAGCCAATAGACATCTCTACAGTTCCTCTCCTCCTGGGCCTCCTCAGAACATCCTAGTGAGCCCAATCCTTCAGACACAACTAGATACTAGAGTAGAGAGCAATGTTAGTTTCAAATTGAAGCCCCAATACAGACAAAAAAACCTTGTAAAGTCCAGGTAAATACATTCTACAGGTAAACAATCCCCCACTACATTCTTGCTAGGAATACAGCCTCTCAGTTTTGTAAGACCTATAGGAAAAGATTATTCATAACATGGATAGGTCCATAGCTCTGCTAGCAACTATTTACGTGGTCAATAAAAATTATCACAGTAATGATAATACTATATACCACATTTGTGATGCATTAGAATGTCAAAGCATTGTCACATTATTTTATTTGATTTTCACAACAACTATGTGAAGTGGGAAGAGCAGATTTTGTTTTATTGAGAGATAATTGACATATAACATTATATTAGTTTCAGGTGCACAACATAATGATTTGATATTTGTATATATGGCAAAATGATCACAACAATAAGTCTAGTTAACATTCTGTCACCATAGTTACGAATTTCTTTTTCTTGTGATGAGAACTTTTAAGCAACTTTCAGAAATACAATATAACATTATTTTTAAAAATTTTTAAAAATATCTTTATTGATTTCAGAGAGAGGAAGGGAGAGGGAGAGAGAGAGATAGAAACATCAATGATGAGAGAGTGTCACTGATGAGCTGCCTCCTGCATGCCCTCAACTGGGGATCAAGCCCACAACCAGGGCATATGCCCTGACTAGGAGTTGAACCTCAGTATCCTGAATCCTAGGTCAATGCCCAACAGCTGAGCCATGCCCGGCTGGGCCAATACAGCATTATTAACTATAGTCACCATGCTGTACATTACATCCACATGACTTGTTTATTTTATAACTCACCCTTGTGGGTTATTAAAATCTAGTCCTGTTTGTTGTCTTTGAGCTGTTTTTCATCTCTTGGTAAACTACATTTTACTCTCTACTTTGTTATCTATCTGTAAATTGGACTGGATCCTGTCATCTTGCACATTTTGTCACTCCTTACCAATTTCTTAATTCTTCCAGTTTCCTTCAATATGTGGCTACAATTCTCCAAACTGGCCTTTACATTTTTTACTCCCACCCCCTGACTTGGTGTTACTGAGAACTAAAACCTGACTGCCCAGATCCTTATTGGAGCCCTAGATTGTCTTGTAGCTGACCTTCCTCCCAGGATCTAAATAAGCCCTGTAAGCTAAAACTACACAACTTGATATAAGCTTCAAAAGAGTCATCACCACAGCATATCATATATGGGCAACCTTTGTGCCTGCTGCTGTGTGGGCCCCTCAGGAAGTTCACTGGAACACTTGCATCTTCCATGCTGTGCTCTAGTAATTAACCATACAAGCTGCAAACCAAGAAATCCAGCTGATTGCCACTGCTGTCCTCTTTCCACTATCTAAAGATGCTTTGAGTTCAGTGTACAGAAATCTTGACTAGCTGCCCTCTGGACTTGTAAACTGGGTTTATGATCTACTCCAACCATTAATCTTTGTTTTTCTTTTGTTTTCATAGAAATTTCCCTCACTAAATGCTTGATGGCTCACACCAGCCAATAAATATCCTCTACTACCAAGTCTCAACATATGATTCATATGGTTCTTCTTTTTTGTTTAATCCTCACCCAAGGATATTTTTCCATTACTTTTCAGAGAGAATAGAAGGAAGAGAGAGAAAAAAAACATCAATGTGAGAGAGACACATCGATTGGTTGCCTCCCCACGTACCCCAACCCAGGGGGCCGGGGGTGCTGGGAATCGAGCCTGGAATGTAGACACTTACACACTTCTTGATTCATGGTTGTTCTTAATAACTTACTTTTTTCACTTAGGAAAAAAATCCATATTAAAACAAAACAAACAAAAAACAAACTCTGAAGGCCTCCTAGTATTTACATTAAAGTCCAAACTCATTGCCCTGGCCAGGTGACTCAGTTGGTTGGAGCATTTTCCCGTACACCAAAAGGTTGTGGGTTTGATCCCCCAGTCAGGGCACGTACAGGAGGCAACCAATCGATGTTTCTCACATCTCTCTCTCTCTCTCTCTCTCTCTCTCAAAAATCAATAAACATATCCTCTGGTGAGTATTTTTAAAAATGTCCAAACTCGCCCGGCCGGGCGTGGCTCAGTGGTTGACGGTCGACCTAGGATCCAGACGATCGGGGTGCAATTCCTGGTCAGGGCACATGCCCGGGTTGTGGGCTCGATCAATGACTCTCTCATCATTGATGTTTCTATCCTTCTCTCCCTCTCCTTTCCTCTCTCTGAAATCAATAAAGATATATTTTAAAAATTAAATAAATAAAAATAAATAAAAATGTCCAAACTCCTTGACATGGCTAAAAGACCCCTTCACAGTCCAACCCTGTACCTCATCTGCACTGAACCACTAGTCATCACTAAACATGACATAGACATTTATATCTGCAAGCCTTGGCTTATGTGTCCCTCTACCTGGAATGCCTTCCCCACTCTTTACCAGGAGAACTTCCACTCACCTTTCTAATCCCAGCTCTAATGTCATTTCCTCTGTCAAGACTTCTCAGTTTCCCAACCCTTTCTTATGACAGAAATTACGTCACCTCTTCTGTGCTTTCAGACTCTTATGTCTGTCTCCTACTGTGGTGTGAGCACCTTGGGAATAGTGACCACAACTGCTTCTTCATATCCCCAACAGCCAAGACACCCAATAAATGTTTGCTGGAATGAAAAAAAATTGTAATACTCATCTTCTATACATTTGTTATTTAACATATGGTAACTGGTATTGCTACTTTTAAGGGAAATGCCCAAATTCTGGTTTTCAGGGGGTGGGGGGGTGGGGAATAGTTCACACTCACTATCACTGCTTCCTTTCCTCCCATCATCATTCAATCCATTGCAATCTGGCCTCTGCCCCAACCATCTGCTAAAAGTGTTTTCATTATGCTCATAAGTGACTTCCATATTAGAGAAGCCAACAGACATACTTCAGAGGGAACTTCTCGGTGGTATTTGATGCCATGAACAAATCTCGCTTCTAGAAAATTGCTCTACCTTTGGCTTCCATGATATCACACTCATGATTTTCCTCCTCATTCTGTAATGTTCCTCAGAATTATAGCCTCAGTATCTTCTTACTCCAAGACTCTTGCTGAGTGATTCATTTGACTCTCATGTCAAGTACCATGTCTATGTTGATGACTCCTGTAGCTCTGTTTCAGGTTTTAATAGTTCCTTCCCACCTCCACCCCTCCAGCCCATTCCGGCTATTTGCAGTGTGAACAGACATCTGCACAGTAGGTGAATATGTCAGCAGTGTTCACTTCACATCTGTACGGATTTTTTTTTTTAATCCTCACTGAAGGATGTTTTTTCCATTGCTTTTTAGAGAGAAGTGGGAGGGAGAGAGAGAGAGTGAGAGAGAGGGAGAGAGAGGGAGAGAGAGAAACATCGATGTGAGACAGACACATCAATTGGTTGCCTCCCACACACACCATGACTGGGGCTGGGGATCGAACCTCCAACCAAGATACGTGCCCTTTACTGAAATCAAACCCAAGACCCTTCAGTCCATGGGCCAACGCTCTAACCACTGAGCAAAACCAGCTAGGGCTCAGCTGGTTCTTAATGAACAAAATGCAATCAGATGAGAAATGACTTAAATTGTTTCTTTCCTTGAACAAGAGGAAGCACTGGCAAAGACTGTCTCCTTGACCAAATTTTAGTAAGGCTCCTGTGAGTCCTTTTCTCAACTAAGCCTCAACCTTCACCCTCATCCTGTCTTTTTGGCCTATCCATGTTAGTCTTAGCAAAAAATTCTGCTAAGCCATCCTCCCACCCTTGATATCTGATCAAGTTCTTCATCCCCCACCTTTGATGTCTAAGTCCTTGGCTTGCCATTAACAGATTGTTAGGTCTCTTTAGCAAGAATCCTCCATTCTTGATATCTCCTCTTAGTAATTTTCCATTCACTGACCCCTTCACTCTGCTCATTCACTATAAATCCCTACTTGTCTTTGTCCAATCACTCTACCCTGTCTTGACAAAGTCTTTCCTTCCATTATATGAGGCAAAATCTGAAAAACCTTCAAGAAAAAATAGACCAGACCAGAAGGGATTGGCACAAAATATTCAAAGTGATGAAAAGCAAGAGCCTACAACCAGGATTACCCCACCAAGGCTACTGTTTAGAATCAAAGGACAGATAAAGAGCTTCCCAGGCACAAAAAAGCTAAAACAGTTCATCACCACCAAACTAGTATTACAAGAAATGTTACACTTGAAGAAGAAGAAGAAATATGAATAATAAAATGGCAACAACTATGTACTTAATAAAATGGCAACAACTATGTACTTATCAATAATTACTTTAAATGTGAATGGATTAAATGCTCTAATAAAAATACAGGGTGGCTGAATGGGTAAGAAAACAAGACTCATACATATGCTGCCTACAAGAGACTCACTGCAGATTGAAAGACACACACAGACTGAAAGTAAAGGGATAAAAAAAGATATTTCATGAAAATGGAAACAAAAAAAGATGGGGTAACAATACTTATATTAGACAAATAGACTTTAAAACAAAGGCTACATAACAAGACACAAAGAAGGCCCCAATAATTCCACTTCTGGGTATTTATCTGAAGAAACCCAAAACACTAATGGAAAAGACATGTATATCCCTTTGTTCATTGCAGCCTTATTTACAATAGCCAAGACATAGAAGCAACTGAAATGTCCATTGATAGATTAATGGATAAAGAAGATGTGGTACATATAAACAATGAAATATTATTCAGCCATTAAAAAGTGAAATCTTGCCATTTGCAACAACATGGATGGAACTAGAGGGTATCATGCTAAAGGAAATAAGTCAGACAGAGAAAGACAAATACCATATCATTTCACTTACATGTGGAATCTAAAAGAAAACAAAAATGAGCAAACAAGCCCAGCCGGGCGTGGCTCAGTGGTTGAGTGTCGACCTGGGATCCAGGTGATTGGGGTTCGATTCCCAGTCAGGGCACATGCCCGGTTACGGGCTTGATCAATGACTCTCTCATCATTGATGTTTCTATCTCTCTCTCTCCCTCTCCTCTCCTCTCTCTGAAATCAATAAAGATATATTTTTTTTAAAAAAAGAACAAACAAAACAGAAACAAATTCATAGATACAGAGAACAAACTGATGGTTGCCAGACAGGAGGGAGGTTGAGGGATAGATGAAAAAGAGGAAGGTATGAAAATATGCAAATTGCCAGTTATAAAAACAGTCACACACAAAATAAATAAATAAATAAATAAATAAATAAATAAATAAATAAATAAATAAAAGCAGTCACAGGAATGTAAAGTATAGCATAGGGAATATAGTCAGTAATATTGTAATAACTATGTATGGTGTCAAATGGGTACTAAACTTATTGGGGTGATCACTTCATAAGTTATATAAATGTCTAATCACTGTCTTGTACCCCTTAAACTAATATAATATTGTATTGTAATTGAAAAATTTTAAAAATTAAAAAGAATAGATTAATCCACTATTAGAGTTGGAGACTTCAACACCCCCTCTATCAGAAATAGACAGATCCAGTAGGCAGAAAATCAGTAAAAACATAGTTGAACTCAGCATCACCATCAATCAGCTGGACATAATTGACATCTATAGACTATGGACTACTTCATCCCAAAATAGCAGAATACACTTCTTCTCAAGCTCATATGGAACATTCACATAGACCACATTCTGGGCTTTAAAACACACCTTAATAAATTTGAAAGAATAGATATCACACAATGCCTGCTCTCAGATAGAGACAGTAACAGAAAGATAACTAAAAAATTCCTAAATACATGGAGATTAAAAAACACATTTCTAAATAACACATGGATCAAAGAAGAAATCTTAGGAGACATTTTAAAATATTTTGAACTAAATGAAAATGAATACACAGCTCATCAAAATGTTTGGATTGCAGCAAAAGCAGTGCTTAGAGAAACATTTATAGCATTGAATGCCTGTATTAGAAAAGAAAAAAGATCTAAAAATCAATAATCTAAGTTTCCACATTAGGAAACTAGAGAAAAAGAGCAAATTAAATCCAAAGCAAGCAGAAGAAAAGAAATAAGAATAGAGCAGAAATCAATGAAATTGAAAACAGAAAATCAATAGAGAAAATCAATTAAAACAAGTGCAGTCTTTGAAAAGATCAATAAAATTTGTAAGTTTCTAGCCAGGCTAACTAAGAAAAAAAGAGAGGACACAAATTACTAATATCAGAAATGAAAGAGGAATCATCACTACAAATAATAAAGGAATACCATGAACAACTCTCTGTCCACAGATTTGATTACCTAGATGAAATGGATCAATTCCTTGAAAGAGACAAGCAGCAAAAACACAAGAAGAAACAGACAATCTGAATCCTACATTTACTAAGGAAATTGAATCAATAACCTTCCAAAACAGAAAGCACCAGACCCAGATGGGTTTACTGGTGAATTCTACCAAACATTTAAGGAATAAATTATACCAATTCTCTACAACTTCTTTCATAAGATAGAAGCCAAGGGAATAATTTCCTAACTCATTCTATGAAACCAGCATTACCTTAATATCAAAACCAGACTAAGATATTACAAAGAAAAAAGTACTCTCATGAACATAAATGGAAAAATGCTCAACAAAATATTAGCAAATCAACTCCAACAATATATAAAAAGAATTATACGCCATGACCAAGTGGGGGTTTTATCCCTGTTATGCAAGGCTGGTACAATAAATTATTGCAACCAACCACAGCAATAGTCTAAAAAAGAAAAATCACATGATCATATCAATAGGTACAAAAAAGCATTTGATAAAATCCTACACCCATTCATAACAAAAATTCTTGGTAAACTATGAATAGAGGGAAACTTCCTCTACTTGATAAATTATATCTACCAAAAAACCTACATACTTAATGGTAAGAAACTTGAAGCTTTCCCACTAAGATCAGGAACAAGGAAAGGATTGTCCCTTCTTACCACTCCTTTTCAACATTGTACTGGAAGTTCTAGCTAATACAATAAGAAAAGAAGAGGAGAGAAAAGTTAAACTGACTGGGAAGAAGAAATATTGTCTTTATTTGCAAATGATATGACCACCTATGTAGAAAATTTTAAAGAATTGACAAAAAACAGCAACACACATCTGGAACTAATAAGCAAATATAGCAAGGTTGCAGGATAAGGTTAATATACAAAATCCATTGCTTTCCTAAATACCGGTAACAAGCAAGTAGAATCTGAAAATAAAAACACAATACCATTTATATTAGCACCCCCAAACTGAAATACTTAAATATAAACCTAAGAAGATATGTACAAGATATCTATAAAGAAAATGACAAAATTTTGATGGACAAAAAAGCACAGAAGAACTAAATAATTGCAGGGATACACTAAGTTCATGGACTGGAAAACTCAGTATTGTCAAGATATCAGTTCTTCCCAACTTGATTTATAGATTCAAAGCAGCCCCAATCAAAATCCCAGCAAGGTATTTTGTGGATATTGGCAAACTGATTCTAAATATGGAGAGGCCCTGGCCAGGTAGCCCAGTTGGTTAGAGCATCGTCCAGTTAGGCGAAGGTTGTGGGTTCAATCCCTGGTCAGAGAACATACAAGAATCAACCAATGAATGCATAAATGAATGGAACCACAAATTGATGTTTCTTTCTTTCTCCCTTCCTCTCTCTCTAAAAAAAAACAATTAAGCCTGGCCGGGCGTGGCTCAGCGGTTGAGCATCAACCTAGGATCCAGGCGATTGGGGTTCGATTCCCGCAGGGCACATGCCCAATTGCGGGCTTGATCAATGACTCATCATTGATGTTTCTATCTCTGTCTCTCCCCTCCTTTCCTCTCTCTGAAATCAATAAAGATATATTTAAAAATAAAAATTAAAAAATTAAAAAAACAAAAAAGTAGTAGAGCTAAGACCTCTTAAGACATTTAAAGAAATTCTAAATAAATAAATAAATAAATAAATCATAGACTTACATGTAAAATGCAAAACTATAAAACTCCTAGGAGGTAGCATAGAAGAAAACCTAAATGACCTTGGGTATGGCAATGACTTTTTCCTTTTTCTATATTTTGTTAAAAAATTTTTTTAAATATATCTTTATTGATTTCAGAGAGAGGAAGGGAGAGGGAGAGAAAGAGATAGAAACATCAATGATGCGTCATTGATTGGCTGCCTCTTGCATGCCCCCTGCTGGGAATCGAGCCCACAATCAGGGCATGCGCCCTGACAGGGAATCGAACTGCAATTGCCTGGATCATAGGTTGATGCTCAACCGCTGAGCCAGGCTAGCTGGGCAACCTGATTTGAAAATGAGCTAAAGACCTTAACAGACACCCCATCAAAGAAGATACACAAATAGCAAACAAGCATATGAAAATATGCTCCACATCATATGCCATCAGAGAAATACAAATTTAAACAACAATGAGCTAACCACTATACACATTTTATAATGGCCAAAATCCGAAAGCTGACAATACCAAATGCTAGTGGGCATACAAAATGGATGACACGCCCAGCAGGCTTGGCTCAGCGGTTGAGCATCAACCTATGATCCAGGTGATTGCGGTTCAATTCCTGGTCAGGGCACATGCCCAGGTTGCGAGATTGATCCCCAGTGGGGAGCGTGCAGGAGGCAGCCGATCAATGACTCTCATCATTGATGTTTCTATCTCTCTCTCCCTCTTCCTTCCTCTCTCAGAAATCAATAAAGATATATTTTTTAAAAATGGATGACTCTTTGCTCTGGCCAGTGTGTTCAGTGGTAGAGCATCAGCCTGCACACCAAAAGGTAGTGGGTTTGATTCCCAGTCAAGGGAAGGTACCTAGGTTGCAGGTTCCTTCCCCAGCCCTGGCTGGGTCATGTGTGGGAAGCAACCAATCAATGTGTCTCTCTCACATCAATGTTTCTCTCTTTCTCTCTTTCTCCATCTCTTTCTTCCACTCTTTCTCAAAAAAAAAAAAAAAAAAAAAATCTATGGAAAAAATATATTGGGGGGAGGATTAACATCAACAAAAATAAATAAATAAATAAATAAACAAATAAATAAATAAATAGACGACACTTTGCAAGACAGTTTGGTGGTTTCTTACAAAACTAAACATACTCTTACCATATGATCCAGAAATGTCACTCCTTGGTATTTACCCAAAGGAGTTGAAAACAGTACACAGCCCTAGCTAGTTTGGCTCAGTGGTTAGCCTGCCAGCCTGTAAACTGAAGGGTCTCGGGGGGGGGGGGGGGGGGCGGGGTTTGTTTTTGTTCTATACTAAATCTTTTTTTTTTTTTAATTTTATTTTTGCTTAAAATATTACAGATGTCCTTTTTTCTCCCCAATGACCCATTCCACCCCATCCCACCACCCTCCCCAGTCCCTCTCCCAGCCATTGTCCATGTCCTTGGGTTGTGCATATATGCATATAAATTCTTTGGTTACTCTCTCCCCCTCCACCCACCCGCCCTCCTCCATCCCTCTGACATTCGTCAGTCTCATCTATGCTTCCATGTCATTGAATCTATTCTGTTCATCAGTTTATTAAGTTCTTTAGATTCCACATATAAGTGAGATTGTGTGATGTTTGTCTTTCTCTCCCTGGCTTATTTCACTTAGCATAATTTTCTCCAAGTCCATCCATACTATCCTAAAGGGTACAAGATGAAGGGTCTCAGGTTTGATTCCGGCCAAGGGTGTGTACCTCGGTTGCAGGCTCGATCCCTGGCTCCTGTTGAGGCTCATGCAAGAGACAGCTGATCGATGTTTTTCTGTCTCTCTGTCTCTGTCTCTCTGTCTCTCTCTCCCTGCCACTTTCTCTGAAGAGCAATAGAAAAAATATCCTTGGGGGAGGATTAAAAACAAACAAACCTGTACATAGATGTTTATGGCAACTTTACTCATAATTGCCAAAATTTGGAAGCAACCAAAATGTCCTTCAGTAGGTGAATGAATAACTAAACTGTAGTACATTCAAACAATGAAATATTATTCATTGCTAAAAAAAATGAACTATCAAACCATAAAAAGACATAGAAGAACTTTAAATGCTTATTACTAAATGAAAGAAGTCAATCTGAAAAGCCTACATACTGTATGATTCCAACTATATAACATTCTGGAAAAAGCAAAACTATGTAGACAATAAAAAGATCAGTAGTTCCCAGGGATTGGGGATCAGGGAAGGATGAATAGGCAGAGCACAGAGGACTTTTTTTTTTTTAAGCAGGGAATTTTTTACTGAAGAATAATTCTTAGGTTGTAGCATCACTTGCTTAAATTTTTGCTAATTGAGAGTTTTAATGAAATATAAAAATCACAAAATATTGTAGACCACCTTGGGGTTAATCAATGGAAACGCGTTTTAGGGTTTCAGTTTCATTTTAAAGGGCAATTTTTCACTTTTGATATCTTCTTACCATTTCTAGGGATGAATGTATCATTTCCCAGTGGTACTGTTTATTTCTTAAATTTTTATTTTATCATTTTTAATTTTAAAAATTAAACATCTTTTCAATTACAGTTGCCATAAAATAAATATTACATTAGTTTCAGTTGTACAACACAGTTTTAGACATTTATATAACTTACAAAGTGATCACCCCGATGAGTCTAGTACCCAGCATACAGAGGATTTTTAGTGCAGCATCATACAGAAACTACTCTGTATATATATATATATATATATATATATATATAGAGAGAGAGAGAGAGAGAGAGAGAGAGAGAAGAGCGAGAGAGAGAGAGAGAGAGAGAGAAGAGTATGGTGATAGCCAGAGGGAAAGGTGGTAGGGGTAGGTGTAGGTGGACAAAGGGAGGAAAAGTGACAGAAAGAGACTTTGCTTGGGGTGATGGGCCCACAATGCAGTGTGCAGATGATGTTTTGTTAAGTTGTACACTTGAAACCTGTATGGTTTTGTTAACCAATGTCACCCCAATAAACTCAATAAAAAATAAAATGGAAATATATATACATGCTAGACTATTTTTTATCATATCATTTTTAAATGTAATATGAATTTTCTTAATTTAAAATAAGTCGTACTAAAGAAAAGCAATCTATACATCACCACCTATGTCTTCAAATCCTCCTCCCTTTTGTGCTTTTGTTTTTTCCCAAGTAACAAGAGTTAAGTTCACCACCCCTTCCTCCCCCCCCAAAAAAAAACACACCATGAGGACACATCACACTGGAGACAAACATAACTTTATCAAAGATAGGAAATTCAACATAAGAAATTCAACATAGTCAGCTTGGGACAGATTGCTATTTCTTGAGTTGAGCCCTTGATGAAGTCCTGGACATAAATTAGGAGCCATGTTGTTGAAAAATCCATAAATTTGAAACCCACTTGATGTCATGAGATTCCTATAGGGCTAGAAATCAATTAGGAGAAAACATCTGATCCATGTTTCCTATGCTACCTCACTACAGGGTACATGTTTATTGATTGGGAATAGTAGTGGGACGGGGCAGAGGCAGAATCTGAAGTATTTCAATATTTTTCTCCAGATATAAAAGTTTAGGTAAATTCATTCATCTCAATTTAATGTGTTTATGATGGACAGCACTATATCCACAAAGGAGCACCCAGCGCCTTTGCCCTTCACCATAGCATATAAATGAATTTTAAAATCTGTCCAGCCCTAGCCTGTTTTGCTCAGTGGTTAGAGCGTTGGCCCATGGACTGAAGGGTCTTGGGTTTGATTTCAGTAAAGGGCACGTATCTTGGTTGGGGGTTCGATCCCCAGTCCCAGTCACGGGGTGTGTGGGAGGCAACCAATTGATGTGTCTGTCTCACATCGATGTTTCTCTCTCTCCCTCTCTCTCCCTCTCTCTCACTCTCTCTCTCTCCCTCCCACTTCTCTCTAAAAAGCAATGGAAAAAACATCCTTCAGTGAGGATTAAAAAAAAAAATCCGTACAGATGTGAAGTGAACACTGCTGACATATTCACCTACTGTGCAGATGTCTGTTCACACTGCAAATAGCCGGAATGGGCTGGAGGGGTGGAGGTGGGAAGGAACTATTAAAACCTGAAACAGAGCTACAGGAGTCATCAACATAGACATGGCACTTGACATGAGAGTCAAATGAATCACTCAGCAAGAGTCTTGGAGTAAGAAGATACTGAGGCTATAATTCTGAGGAACATTACAGAATGAGGAGGAAAATCATGAGTGTGATATCATGGAAGCCAAAGGTAGAGCAATTTTCTAGAAGCGAGATTTGTTCATGGCATCAAATACCACCGAGAAGTTCCCTCTGAAGTATGTCTGTTGGCTTCTCTAATATGGAAGTCACTTATGAGCATAATGAAAACACTTTTAGCAGATGGTTGGGGCAGAGGCCAGATTGCAATGGATTGAATGATGATGGGAGGAAAGGAAGCAGTGATAGTGAGTGTGAACTATTCCCCACCCCCCCACCCCCTGAAAACCAGAATTTGGGCATTTCCCTTAAAAGTAGCAATACCAGTTACCATATGTTAAATAACAAATGTATAGAAGATGAGTATTACAATTTTTTTTCATTCCAGCAAACATTTATTGGGTGTCTTGGCTGTTGGGGATATGAAGAAGCAGTTGTGGTCACTATTCCCAAGGTGCTCACACCACAGTAGGAGACAGACATAAGAGTCTGAAAGCACAGAAGAGGTGACGTAATTTCTGTCATAAGAAAGGGTTGGGAAACTGAGAAGTCTTGACAGAGGAAATGACATTAGAGCTGGGATTAGAAAGGTGAGTGGAAGTTCTCCTGGTAAAGAGTGGGGAAGGCATTCCAGGTAGAGGGACACATAAGCCAAGGCTTGCAGATATAAATGTCTATGTCATGTTTAGTGATGACTAGTGGTTCAGTGCAGATGAGGTACAGGGTTGGACTGTGAAGGGGTCTTTTAGCCATGTCAAGGAGTTTGGACATTTTTATTTATTTTTATTTATTTAATTTTTAAAATATATCTTTATTGATTTCAGAGAGAGGAAAGGAGAGGGAGAGAAGGATAGAAACATCAATGATGAGAGAGTCATTGATCGAGCCCACAACCCGGGCATGTGCCCTGACCAGGAATTGCACCCCGATCGTCTGGATCCTAGGTCGACCGTCAACCACTGAGCCACGCCCGGCCGGGCGAGTTTGGACATTTTTAAAAATACTCACCAGAGGATATGTTTATTGATTTTTGAGAGAGAGAGAGAGAGAGAGAGAGAGATGTGAGAAACATCGATTGGTTGCCTCCTGTACGTGCCCTGACTGGGGGATCAAACCCACAACCTTTTGGTGTACGGGAAAATGCTCCAACCAACTGAGTCACCTGGCCAGGGCAATGAGTTTGGACTTTAATGTAAATACTAGGAGGCCTTCAGAGTTTGTTTTTTGTTTGTTTTGTTTTAATATGGATTTTTTTCCTAAGTGAAAAAAGTAAGTTATTAAGAACAACCATGAATCAGGAAGTGTGAAAGTGTCTACATTCCAGCTTTCCTCGAAGACAAGCATCTATAAGAGAGGAGATCACTGTGAGCCCCAGATCCTGGCAAAACTGGTCTTGTCTACTCCAGAGCAGACGGTTGTTTTGTCTCTTCCTAAGATGCACTGTTCCATTTTGCTCACTCACCCTTCCTTCCAGCCAGACCTGACTCCTGAGCCTTACTGCTCTTCAAACTGACTACCCAGGACTCGGGTTTGCAAGTGAGAGAAACATAACTCAGACAAGCATAAGCGAAAAGGTAAACTTGTAGTGTATATAATAGATAAGTACAGAGGTGGATTTCAGGCAAGACTGGATGCAAGCATTCATGCAGTGCATCAAGGCTCTGTCTTGTGCTCCTTCTCTTCAACTTTTTTGACACATTGGGCACAATGGTTGCCAGTAGACCCTAATTTAGAAGAAACAGTTCATTTTTGTTTCAGCAGAAAAGTCTCAAGAGGGTCTCTGATTGGTCCAGCTTAGACTTAAACCTAGGCATGGGGACCTCTGATTGGCCAAATCTGGTCCGTGTCCACCCGTGGCAAAGGCTCTGTGACTGACAGCCCCTTCAGGATCATACAGAACTGGGAGGGGCAGTTCCTTGAGAGCAAAGCTCTAGCTCGCAGTACACATATGTGGACTCTGCTTTCCAGCCACGGAGGCTTTGTACTTGCTGTTCCTTCCACCTCTTTAAAACGTAGAGACAGAGACTGTCAGCTCAGGTATGTGTTCTGTGAGGGCCCCAATACTTCATATAGAGGAAGGAGGTGGCACTTTAAGGTCCCACACACCTGGATGAGAATCCCAGCTCTTCCCCAGAAGGCTGTGTGACCTATGCAGGTCACTTTACCTCTCTGTGCCTTATTTTTCCCCCAACCAGTGGTGCTGAGGATTTAAATGAGGTGTGTGGGAGTCCAAGGCAGAAAAGAGACCTCCAGGTGAGACAGCCATGATGAGGATCCCGGGTGCTACTCGAGTCTCGAGTAGGAGAGGTCAGTCACATGGGCTGCACTTGATTTCCACTATAGCTGTGAGGTCTTGGACAAATGATCACTACACTTCTCTGAGCCTTAGTTTGTTCACTTTAGTGTTGTCTCAAGCAATAATAGCCATAACATCCCAGGTTTGATGTGATGCACTTTTTTCCTGTGTCTGTGGTATGCCCAAGTACTGGCTTCTTGGATTTCTCTGCTTCTTCGGGCACTGTCCAAACTGGCAGCAGGGCGACTCAGGAGGGAAGGCTGGGGGGGGGGTGGCACTCCAGACCACTCTCGAGTGTGCTCCTGGACCAGGAGCCATGCAGCTGCCACATGTCCAGAATTAGAAGGGCAAAATTGCAAGTGGTGAGACCAGTTGAGAGACTTCCATAATTATTTGAGCATGAGGAGATGAGAACCTATTCTAAGAGAGCAGCAAAATGTTGGAGGAGAATGAAACAAATAGAGAAGTAAAGTAGTTGAACTGATTTAAGAAATAAAGATGATGACTTGATTTTAAATTGACCCTAGTGAAGCCCGGCTGGTGTGGCTCAGTGGTTGAGCACTGACCTATGAACCAGGAGGTCAAGGTTCGATTCCTGGTCAAGGCACATGCCTGTGTTTAGGGCTTGATCCCCAGTAGGGGGCGTGCAGGAGGCAGTCGATCAATGACTCTCATCAATGATGTTTCTCTCTCTCTCTCCCTCTCCCTTCCTCTCTCTGAAATCAATAAAAACATATAAAACTTTTTAATTTAAATTGATCATAGTGAAATTATTAAGCTCTTGAGCTCTGGAATCAGGAAGAATTATGGCTTTGCAACATCCCAGTTGTGTGACCTTACACACATTATTTAATATCTCTGAGCCTCAGCTTCCTCATCTGCAAAATGGGGATAATAAAATACCTACCTTATTTCTAGGACAAAACAGAATAAATACTTAATAAACGTTAGCTATTATTTTTATTATTATTATTGTTACTACAAACTAAATTTCAGTGACTGATGGAAATGTCCAATAGGCAGCTGGAAATGTAAATTGAAGTGCAAAGGGAAGGTATAAACCAGAGATTTCTAATTCACCTTATAGAGAATGGAATTTTGTAGAATGTTCACACTTAGGAGAAGGAGTACAGTAAATTAGTGGCCTGTGAGGGAGAGAGAGGTTTTTACCTTACAGAGGATCTTTAAATTGCTAAATGCAGTGGCTTCATCTAAGGCTTCAGTCCCTGACTCTCTGCAGTATTGGATGCAAGGGACCTGGGAAAGCCCCCTTTTAGAAATGCTCTTCTTCAGTTTCCATGGCATTTTGCTGTCTTCTATCTCCTCTGATTATGCATAAGATGTCTCAGCTGAGAGCCTTAGAGCTTACTTGCTCCAACTCCCTCATTTTACAAATGATGAGACTAAAGAGCCAGAAAATGGAAGTAGCTTATTCAGGGTTCATGGTCAGTTGTTCCTTCCTTGACTTTCCCCCCACTTTTCTCACTTCCCATGGTTCTTTACTTTTGGGTCCCCTATACTCACTTCCTCTTTCTATAAACTCATCTATTTGCATAGCTTCTAGGATTGCTTTTAGGTTTATTATTACCAAATTGAAATCTCCCACCCATGCCTCTCTCCAGAGCTGCTACCCTGCCCTTCCAGCAGTTAGCTAGATGTTTCATTCACACCTCACACTCAGCATTTCTGAAGCATCATTTTCTTCCACAAGGCTAGCTTCCCTCTTTGACTCCACTGTCTTATTAATGGCACCTCCATTCTCCTAGTCAGCTAAATCCTTATCAAATGTTGTCAGTTAGTCCTATATAAATGCCCACGTAATATAGCAGTCAAGCACACTGCCTCTATGGACAAGACTGCCTGGGACCAAATCCTGGCTCTGTGATTTGGGGCAAGTGACTTAGTCTGAACCAGAGGTCATTAGAGGTGGAAGAGACCTTAAAGACACTTATTTCTTCAAGCTTCACCTTTTTTTCAGAAAATAAAATTGAATCCCTGAAAGGTAAATCACCATAGCCTGTAAATGGGATTCAGGACTGGACTCCCCAGGGCTATTGGAGCCCTAGTCCATTGCACTTTGTACTATACCACATTGCATCTTGCAGTCTTATTGTATCTGTCACTACTGACACTTCCCTAGATCAAATATTTATAACTTCATGTCTGGATTATTGACAAAGCCTACTACCTATCTTGCAACCTCTGGTTTACCCCCTCCCTAGTGCATCCCACCAAGTTAATCTCCCTAAAGGGTCATTTCCATTTTGTCATTCATTCCCCTCACTGAAAAGCTTTTAGTGATTCTTCATTGCCTACTAAATAAGATCCAAATGTCTAACTTAGGCATCAAAACTCCTCCAAGCATTGGCCAGGTTGCTCCGTTGGTTGGAGCATCATTCCGTGCACCAAGAGGTGGCAGTTCGATTCACGGCCAGGGTACATACCTGGGTTGTGGGTTCAATCCCCAGTCAGGGCACAAGCGGGAGGCAACTGGTCACTTTCTCTCTCACATCGATGTTTTTCTCTCTCTCTCTGCCCTCCCTTCCTCTCTCTCTCCACCCTCCATTCCTCTCACTCTCCCTCCCTCTCTCTAAAAAAACAATTTTTAAAAAGTATTTTAAAAACTCCAAAATCTGGTTCCGGTCCATCTTTCTATGCTTCAGTGCCCACACTACCCTTTTATACCCCATAACCTAGCCATGCCCAATACTCTGTGTTCCTCAAATGGTTCATGCACTTTCATGCCCTGTTGATTTTTTACATATTGTTCTCTCAACTTTGAGTGTCCTTACTTTGATTTTCCTCCTGCCAAATTCTTACTCATATTTCAAGGCCCAACTCAAATGTCCTGGTGCATGAAGACTTTTCAGATTCCCCTAGTCAGAATTAACCTCTATGATAACACATGTGACAAGAGTTGGTATCATAGATGGGTGTTTGGTAAACATGAGTTCTGGCCTCCCTTCCTTTTTTAAACTGTGTTCCCACAACATTTTGCTTATACCTCTGTTTACCACTTATTTAATTTACTTTATATTAGAGCTGCTTATTTAAACAACTAGTGAGACTTGTCTTGTTCATCTTCACATCCACCGTCCCCCCTAACAGAGATATTGGAAAGCAATAGGTACTTAATAAATATTTATCGAAGTGAAAAGAAAACTGTGGAGCCAAGTCTTGAGATATCGCCTCATAAGTAATTCAGCAAGATCAACTATTGTTGCTGAACATGAAGTGATCTACTGAGAAAAGAGACATCTGGGAAACCTTGTTGGCAAATCTCAAACAACATGCTTCTGAGCAGCCTTGGTAATTTTCAACCAGTTTGCTTAAGGATGATAAGGTAGGAAAGGTGACACAACTCAAAATTCTTATCTACACATTCTTTTTTTCTTTTTTTAAATTTATCTTTATTGTTGAGAGTATTACAGGTGTCCCATTTTCCCCCTCAATTGATCCCCTCCACTTCGCTCCTGCCCCCTTCCCAGGCCTTCACCCCGTTATTAACTGTGTCCATGGATTATGCATATATGTATATAACTTCTTTGGTTAATCTCTTCCCACCCTCCACTCCCCTTCCCTCTTTCCTCTGAAATACGATTGTCTGTTGCATGCGTCAATGTCTCTGGATTTATTTAGTTCATCAGATTCTTTTGTTCATTAGCTTATTCTTAAAGAAGACCCTTCAACTTTTCCTGTAGTGCTGGTCTGGTGGTGATGAACTCCTTTAGCTTTTTCTTATCTGTGAAGCTCTTTATCTGACCTTCAATTCTAAATGATAGCTTTGCTGGGTAGAGCAATCTTGGTTGTAGTTCCATGTGTTTCATCACTTTGAATATTTCTTGCCACTCCCTTCTGGCCTGCAAAGTTTCTCTTGAGAAATCAGCTGACAGTTGTATGGGGGCTCCCCTGTAGGTAACTAACTGCTTTTCTCTTGCTGCTTTTAAGATTCTCTCTTTGTCTTTAACCTTTGGCATTTTAATGATGATGTGTCTTGCTGTGGGTCTCTTTGGGTTCCTCTTGTTTGGGACCCTCTGTGCTTCCTGGACTTGTAAGTCTATTTCTTTCCCCAGGTAGGGGAAGTTTTCTGTCATTATTTTTTCAAATAGGTTTTCAATTCCTTGGTCTTTTTCTTCCACTTCTGGCACCCCAACAATACGAATGTTGGGCCTCTTGAAGTTGTCCCAGAGGCTCCTTATACTATTTTCATATTTCTGGATTCTTTTTTCTTTTTGCTCTTCTGGTAGGGTGTTTTTTGTTTCCTCATGTTCCAAATTGCTGATTTGATTCTCAGCGTCCTCTACTCTACTGTTGATTCCATGCGAATTATTCTTCATTTCAGTTCATGTAGCCTTCATTTCAAATTGGTACTTTATTATGTTATCGATTATCTGTTATTTCCCTAATAGTCTGCTTAAACATCCTTATAAACAAAATTCTGAACTCTCTATCTGTTAGCTTGCTTGGATCTATTTCATTTAGTTCCTCTTCTAGAGATTTCTTCTGTTTTTTCCTTTGTGACATGTTTCTTTGCCTCCACATTTTGGCTGCTTCCAGATGTTTGTTTCTATGTATTAGGTAGAGCTGCTGTGTCTTCTGGAACTTTTAGAATGGCTTTGTATAGTAGGTGTCCTATAGGGTCCAGTGGTTCAGCCTCCCCAGTCACCTGAGCTGGGCCTTCTAGGTGCTCCCCTGTGTGGGCTGTGTGCACTGTCCTGTTGGCGTCCCTGGGAGGAACTGACCCCCAGGCCAATCAGCTGTGAGGACCAGCTACAACTACAGCCAAAGAGCTGCTGTGCTGGAGACACCCTTATGGATCAGGATTTACTTCAGTGGAGCTTTGGTGTTCACCAAGTGCGCCCCTTGAGTGTCACTCGTGGATGTGGTAGGGTTGTCTCTGGGGCCTCCCAGGAAGTGCAAAGTCAGCCTGTGCCAGTGCCTTGCCCAGGGGCACCCAGCCTGAACTACACAGCAATCCATAGATGGCTGCTACTTGTGCTGGGCTTGGTGGTGTCCAGGGAAGGCGAAGCTATGAACCAATGCAGGCTGCCTCTAGTGCCAGGCCTGGGACCACTTATCAAGCTGTATGGGGCCCGCTGCTGCTTGTTTGAGAGATTTTAGAAAAGCCCTAAGCATAAGGCTCGAGAGGCCACTTGCATAGAAAAGCCACTGGAAATGGCTTGGATGAGCTTGCAGGTAGGAGGGGCGGGGCCTCTGGGAATCATAGGGTGGGGGCCAAAGCTGTGAGTCAGGTGCTGGCAATTCAAATATGGCGCCTGCACTGCTGGCTGTGCAGGGAGGACTCGCCAAAGGAGCAATGGCCTCTGCCAGCCCTTCTGCCTGGGAGAAAGCTGCCCCTCCACCTCTCGTCCCAATTTCAGGCAGGTTAGTTCCTCCCGGTGTGTCCCAGGTTCTTTCAGGCTGCTGCCCGGCGGTGGGCTCAGAGGGAGCGCATGCGCGGGCCCTTTAAGAGGAGCTGCCTAGGGCTCCTGCAGCCTCTGCGTCCCTCAGGGACAGTCCCTGCTGGCTTCACAGCCTGAAGTTGTGGGGACGTCTCTTCCCGGCCCTGGAGCCCTGGGCTGGGGGCCTGTTGTGGAGCTGAGACCCCTCCCTGCTCCAGGAAACCCCCACCGCCAAGATTCCCTCCCGGGTTTCAACCGCGGCGCCGGGTGTGTGCCTGCGGCAAGTCTCTGATCCAGCCCCGATCCTCCCGAGTCTGTGCCCCTCCTACCAGTCTCGGTGCTTCTTCAGTTCCCTGGTTGTAGGGCTTCTGTTCAGCCAGATTTCAGGAGGTTCTGAGTGATGGTGGTTCTGTATTTTAGTTGTAATTTTTATGTGGTTGTGGGAGGCCACGGGTGCAGCTGTTACCTACACCACCATCTTGTTTCTCCTACACATTCTTTAATTAAATTAAGCTAAGGTCAGCCCTGGTCAGTTTAGCTCAGTGGTTAGAGCGGTGGCCCATGGACCGAAGGGTTGAGGGTTCGATTCCCAGTCAAGGGCACGGACATCGATTACAAGTTCGATCTCTGAGCGAGCAAAAGTCAACCAATCAATGTGCAAAAGTCAACCAATCAATGTGCCTCTCTCATGTCAATGTCTCTCTCTCTCTCTCTCTCTCTCTTTCTCTCTCTCTCTCTCTCTTTCTCCCCTCCCTTCCACTCTCTCTAAAATATCAATGGAAAAAAATATCCTTGAGTGAGGATAAAAAAAAAAAAGCTGAGGTCAACGTAGGTCCATTTTCAACAGCCAGGGGGTTACAAGTAGCTGGAGAAAGCAATGACTGATGCTGAAGAGGTGAGGAGGTGGAAGCAAAAACTATTTGGAGCCATTTGTAAAGTGAGTCTACCACAACCAAGGAATTAATTTTTCCTTGAAAAGTAATTCTTGACTGAGCTCCCTGCATCATTTCCCTTGGGAGGGTGCTAACTGTGATGGGTGATGCAGGCCAAGGAGATTGACATGTATAACATACTTCTATGGTCTCTCAGTAGCAGGGTCTGTTCCAGGACATTGCAGACAAGCTTTTACCTAAGGCTGTTATGCAGATCATTCCAATTTTGGAAGTGATGCCTGGGATATGACCAAGATAAAAGGTAACTATATTATGATGTTGACAGCTTAAGGACAGGGTGAAGGCCTCAAGTTCATTTCTTTGTTGGCCATGTCCATTTATTCATTCAGTTGTCATTCATCTAACTTTATCTAAATGACTACTATGTTCTAGGCACATAGGTGCTCATACAAAGATGAATGGTTCCTGCCCTTCAAAAGTATTCTAATGGAAGAGACACAAGAGTAAATATACAATATTAGTGGGCTATGATAAGTGCTATCTCAAAGATATACGGTGCAGAGGAGAAACAGAAGTATAGAGAAAATGGAGGGAATAAACCTTAACTCCTGAATTTAGCATGAAAGGCCACTGGCTACCTCTCACCACTCATTAGCCTTTGTATGTGAAGGGCAGACAATCTGAGCTGAGTTTCAAAGAATGAAGAAGAGTTGGTAAAGAAATTGGGAAAAGATGTAATAGGCAAGTTTTTTACCAAGGGCAATGAGGAGCCAATGGAGGATTTTAAGCAAGGAATTGACATGATCAGATATACATTTTAGAAAGACCACTCTGAAGAAAGTTTGGAGAATGGATGGGAAGAGGCCATGAATGGAGGTAGGGAGACAGTTAAGAAACTGGCTTACTAATTCAATTATAAAATTATTACAGTCTGTACCAGGGTGGTGGAAGTGGAATAGGAAGGAAGAGGAAGAGTCAGAAGATATGAGGAGGTCAAACTTACAGAGTTTAGTTATTTATTGAATACAAAGTGGTAGGAGAGTGAGCAAGATGGGGAAGCTAATACCAACTCCCCAGATTCTTGGCTTGGACAGTTGGGTGGATATAATACCATTCACTGGGATACGGGAACTGGAGGAACAGCAGATTTGCGAGCAGAAGAGATTATATATTTGGAGACCAGGAGTGAGGTCTGGCTTGAAGATACAGATTTCAAATTATCGGTAGTTGAAGCTATGGGAGCAGATGAGACTGCTCTTGGAGAGTTTGAGAAGTGATAAGAACAGATGAAATGGTACTCTGAGGAATATCAACATTTAAAGAGCAGAATAAGAGGAAAGCATGGAGCAGTCAGAGAGATGAGAGACCCACTAGAGAAAAGTATAACAAAAATTAAAGGAGATGATGTAGGCATTTAAAACCCTGTTTTAGAGAAATATTTAATGACATTTTAAAATGGTCATGCTATAATGGAAAGCGAGAGAGGATATAAAATAATATATATTGCAGAAAACAGATTGGTGGTTTCCAGAGGTGGTAGGTGGAAGATAGGCAAAATGGGTGAAGGGATTCAAAATATACAAGCTTCTAGTTATCAAATAAATAAGTTATGGGGATGTAACATACAACATGGTAAATGCAGTTAATGATATTGTATTGCAAATTTGAAAGTTGCTAAGAGAGTAGATGTTAAAAATTCTTATCACAAGAAAAAAATTGTAGATATATCTGGTGATGGATGTTAGCTAGACTTATTGTGGCAATCATTTTACATTATACACAAATATTGAATCATAATGTTGTACACCTGAAACTAATATGTTATATATCAATTATACCTCAATAAAAATAATAATATGGCCCAGCCTGGCATGGCTCAGCGGTTGAGCATCAACCTAGGATCCAGGAGATCATGGTTGAATTCCCAGTCAGGGCAGATGCCCGGGTTGCAGGCTCGATCCCCAGTGGGGGGCGTGCAGGAGGCAGCAGATCAATGACTCTCTCATCATTAATGTTTCTGTCTCTCTCTCTCCCTCTCCCTTCCTCTCTCTGAAATCAATAAAGATATATTTAATAATAGTAATAATAATATATATCATAAGATGATAATTTTATTTTAAAAGTATATCTCTATCTTTTCATTGAAAAGTGTACACTTTCACAACTATTAGTAATAACTATCTCTGGGTGTGGTGTTACAGACTATTTTTATTTTCATCCTTATTATTTTTTGTGTTCTTATTTTTCCATAAAGAACATGCATTACTTGTGTAATCAGCAAGGATAAAAATTAATATTAAAAGGAAAAAATAAAAGAAGAAAGTTTTGAGAACGTGGAGTGGTCAACTGAATCAAACACCTCAGAGTCAGTAATACTCATTCTGAGAGCTGTCTATTGAATTTAACAACAAAGTGACCTTGGTGAAAACTGTTTCAGTGTAGTAGGGAGTAGGGGCAGAAGTCAGATTGGAGTGGAACTGAAGAGTGAATGGGTATTTGCAGTACATTGAGCTCTATAGAGACAGCGCCGGGGCAAGAGCGAGCCGGACGGGCACTGGGTGACTGTGTGCTCGCTGAGGGAAAATAATTAAACATAG
This sequence comes from Miniopterus schreibersii, assembly GCF_964146895.1. Classification (NCBI taxonomy): domain Eukaryota; kingdom Metazoa; phylum Chordata; class Mammalia; order Chiroptera; family Miniopteridae; genus Miniopterus; species Miniopterus schreibersii. Next base: position 57,641,734 of record NC_138104.1, on the reverse strand, counting down.
GCAAAGGAGATCCTAAGAAGCCAAGAGGCAAAATGTCATCATATGTTTTCTTTGTGCAAACTTGCTGGGAGGAGCACAAGAAGAAGCACCCAAATGCTTCAGTCAACTTCTCAGAGTTTTCTAAGAAGTGCTCAGAGAGGTGGAAGACCATGTCTGCTAAAGAGAAAGGAAAATTTGAAGACATGGCAAAGGCGGACAAGGTCCGTTATGAGAGAGAAATGAAAACTTATATCCCTCCTAAAGGGGAAACAAAAAAGAAATTCAAGGATCCCAATGCACCCAAGAGGCCTCCTTCGGCCTTTTTCTTGTTTTGTTCTGAGTATCGCCCAAAAATCAAAGGAGAGCATCCTGGCCTATCCATTGGTGATGTTGCAAAGAAGCTGGGAGAGATGTGGAATAACACTGCTGCAGATGACAAACAGCCTTATGAAAAGAAGGCTGCTAAGCTGAAGGAGAAATACGAAAAGGATATTGCTGCATACCGAGCTAAAGGAAAGCCCGATGTGGCCAAAAAGGGAGTTGTCAAGGCTGAAAAAAGCAAGAAAAAGAAGGAAGAGGAGGAAGACGAGGAAGATGAAGAGGATGAGGAGGAGGAGGAAGATGAAGAAGAAGATGATGATGAATAAGTTGGTTCTAGCGCAGTTTGTTTTTCTTGTCTATAAAGCATTTAACCCCCCTGTACACAACTCACTCCTTTTAAAGAAAAAAAAAAAATTGAGAAGAAAAAAAAAAAAAGAGTGAATGGGTGATGAAGAAGTGTAGACAACAAATGTAGAAGTGTCTTTCAATAACTTGGTTAAAAAGGAAAGGAGATAGGGCAGAGGCCCAGTGAAAGATACCATCCAGTTTGAGAATCTCATACTATGTCTGGTGGCTTTGAGTATCCTGATGAAAGGTAGGTTATGAAGGTCTTCTGACATTCAGATTTTCAGTGTAAGGGGTTACAGCATAGGGTGGAATTAGAAGCAGCAGCCAGCTCAGGGAATCAACATCAGAAATTGTTCTGGCCCGGCCGGTGTGGCTCAGTGGATTAAGCATCGTTCTGAACACCAAGAGGTCACAGGTTCAATTCCCAGTTGGGACACATGCCAGGGTTGCATTGTGGGCTAGCTAGATCCCTGGTAGGGGGCATGCAGGGGACAGCCTATCAATAGTCTTCTCTCACATCAGTGTTTCTCTTTCTCTCTCCCTCTCCCTTCCTCTCTCTAAAAAATCAATAAAAAAAACATTTTTAAAAAATTGCTCTTCTGGTGCAGAATGGAGGGAGTCAATGGGACAAAGGGGGGTATCTGTAATACCTTTAACAATAAAGATAAATTTTTTAAAAAGAAATTGCTTTTCTGGGCTCAAACTTGTCATCATTAAAACTGAGCAAAACATTTCAATGCTACATATATGGCTACATAATTTAGAGCATGGGTTAATCCTTAAAAAGAGACGCCCCCCCCAAAAAAAAAACCTATGCTATGAGGAAGAAATAGTTGTGGAAGTTCTTGGGACTCATGTGATAACAGTCAGGGCTTCTTTTTTTTCTTTTCTTTTCTTTTAATCCTCACCCAAAGATATTTTTCCACTGTTTTTAGATAGAGTGGAAAGGAGGGAGGGAGGGAGGAAGGGAGAGAAACATCGATATGAGAGAGAGACATCAATTGGTTGCCTCCCGTAGGCACCCTGACAGGGCCAGGGTTCAAACCTGTAACCCAGGTACGTGCCCTTGACCGGGAATGGAAACTGGGACCCTTGGGTGAGTGGGTCGATGCCCTAACCACTGGGAAACACTGGCCAGGGCAAGGGCTTCTTTATAAAAGTGTGTAGCTCAGTTCTGTAGACAATATTGTTCTCTAGGAATAATGCCAACCTTGGTGCATTCTACGGCTTAACCCAGCCCCAACACTGTAAGATGAAATGTCAGCAGAGAGAAAGAGCAGTTTATGCTTAATTTAAAGCACTAACTCAGATTCAAAAATCAATAACTGCTTGACATTCTGAAAAGTGCCTTCATGCTGGCAAACCCATTTCCTAGGAGACAATGAAATAACTCCATCATCCATGTCTTTTGTAGGAGGAAAACATAACCAAAATGGAGGCCTCTTCAGAGGATCTGAAGCTCTTACTTTATACCCAAAGCAGAGGCCCCACAGATTGTGGAATCCTTATTCTGGATGTGTCTGCTTCTGGGATAAGCAGAGGAAAGAAGATCTTAGGGGCATCCAACTAAAAGAGGTTTTCACTTGGGGAGGCACAGGGCAGTAAAGCCATAGAGGAGAACCATAATCTTTAAACAAAAGGCAAGATGAGGATTGAAATAAAAAAAGGGAGACAAAATCTTTGGGAGACATTGGAGCAAGTTCGAGGGACAAATTAAGGAAAGCAGGTTAGTTAGAATGAAGGCTGTTAAAGATGAAGATGGTACTTCAGAGCCTGTTGCAGGGACTGATTTGGTAGTTTAAAGAAGGTATACAGCCCCTGGCAAGTGTGGCTCAGAGGTTAGAACATCAGCCCGAGCACTGAAGGGTCTCGGGTTCAATTCCAGGTCAAGGGCACATACCTGGGTTGCAGGTCAGATGCCCGGCCCAATTGGGGTGTGTGTGGGAGGCAACCAATCAATGTGTCTGTCTCACATCAATGTTTCTCCCCCCCCTTCCACTCTCTCTAAAAATTAATGGGAAAAATATCCTCCGGTGAGGATCAACAACAACAAAAAAGAAGTTATACAGGACTAGATCCTATCTGCCCCTTCACACACACACACACACACACACACACACACACACACACACACACACACACACACACACACTGCTCTATTGGCTGGGGCTGGAGGTGAGCTGACCCTATGAAAGGCATAAGGCATTATAGTGAGAGTTAAGGTTGTACTCAAGCTTTTATGGGTGCTCCCTTTTGGCCCAGTGTTATCTCCCTGGACCTGGTGCCAGAATCCACATGGATGGGTCTGTCCAGGAATCCACGTAACACATACTCTGGCTCCTTGTCTCTGATAGGATGGATGAATGTGCTTGAACAGGGAGGTGGAGGACTTTAGGCAGAAGGCAAAAAGGGCCTAGAAGTCAGTCCTCTAATTTACAGCAGGATTGGCTGGACAGGTGGGGTAGGAGAAAAACTGCCTGGGTTTCCTACCTGGATAACCTACCATCCCTCCTGCTATGAGTAGTACATGTCAGCAGAAGCCTTGGCCTTCAGGGTATTGTCAGCAACCTGGCACTCCCCAACATATTGACCTGGTAGTGCTGGCTGGTTCCAGGAAGGAGCAGGGGTAGTATTTGTGATTACTGAGGCATGGGGATTCTGGATGAGGCATTCATGGTGTTATTGTTGGCAAACTTGGCTGACAGAAGGAAGAGCAGAGGAGTCCAAAGATTAGACAGAAAGGTGAGCACAAGGGCTTCTATTTAGGGCTTGGTTTACATGTTTCACTGGATCCTCAGCTTGAGAGGATGGGTGAATAGACCATTGGATTTCTATTTGAAAGACCTGGAAAATGATCCTATGAAAAAAATCTCTGTATGTACAATATGATTACAATGATGACTGTGTATATAAAGAAAGAAAATTGGAAGGAAAGTACTAAACTATCAACAGCTTAATGGGCAGGGCATCAGCTCATCAGGTTGGCTTCCCACACTTGGAGAATTAGCAGAAATAGCTAACTTCTTTTGTGTCCTTTTCACTTCATCCTTCAAGTTTGACACTTAACCCCATATTTCTGTCTGTGACCTGGACTCCTTTCTGATTCTTCACCCCTACCACAATACCTCTAGTCCTCTTGGGTAAAAATCCAGGATTGGATTCAACCTGGGAACTTTATATTTCTGTGCCACTCCTGAGGTCCTACTGTGCACTATATCCCCAAGAGCAGAGTGATCAGGAAATGAACATCAAGCTGTATTGGCTGAGTAAAACATTAAGACAGGAGCCCAAAAGTTCCAATTTTCCATTTCACTTTTTTCACTTGGCTACCTGGTCTAGTGAAAGGATGTCGAATTTTCCAGAATCATTTTCAAGCATATATTCTGTTGTTGCAGTGATCAGACATCAGTGAAATATAATACTATTCCTCAAGCCCCAGGAATTAAGGTCTTCATAAAACACATAAACACATAAAACACATAAACACATTACAAATTGCAGGGAGTGGATATAGTGTTGCTGAAGACTTTTCTTCCTAAGAAATCTATAAGCTCCAAGAAGCACTGCCTCACCCTTAGATTTTATTCTTGGTAGAATAAGTGTACCATCCTGACTATGTGGGGCTGGTTTTAGGATATTACATACAATTAAGTTTAGGGGAGGCTGGAACAACTTTGCTTTTGTTCCCTGCTCCAAACTGTCCATAGAGCAAAAGGTGTATGCTTAACTGTCAGGTGAACTGGTGCACTATCTAGGTACAGTTCTTTAGAAACCCCCTTGGAAAAGTATTGATAGCTCCCTCTATTTTACCTCTTCTAAGACTCCAAATTCCTGGGACACAGACTCACTCATATAATTATGTGTCCTTTTGAAAAGGATTTGTGAAAAACAGTAGCAATTATGAAAATAGCACCACTTCCATCTTCCCCTAGCAGCCCTTACATACACTTTGCATAACCTTCCACAACCTGAGCTGAGTTGGGGTCATTGGAAATGTTCTGCAGATTTTCAGGGTTCCCCATTTCCTTAATCTTATGGACCCATTTGGGAAGAGTTTTTGCCTGTGTGTCTTAAGCACCATTTATATTGGAAGCTGTCCCCCTTGATTTCTGAGCCATACAGCAATGCTGTCTCATTTATCAAAGCCACACACAATGCCACATTTTGTTCAGTAATGAGGCCCAGGAATGGGCTGGATGATGAACTCCACATGGGAGGCAGTGCTGTTGCATGCCATCTGAGGAAGCCTCAAGCTTGCTGCAATGTAATAAGCAGAGCTCCCACCAGCCTGCTTATTGATTCTGTTGATGGGTTCTGTACCTCTGAACTATGATGATGTCACTGGTGAGATGTGCTCTTAAATCATGTGATCATTTTCCTCCATCAACTGTCCTGGTCCTAGATGGAACAGGAATGGGGAAAGCCCTTGCTGGGGCTGATGTTTGAGTCATATCAGAGACAGCAGGCTTATGTTTAGGGCCTCTTACCTTGTATGTCTGAAGATCTAATGAAAGGACACTGACGGGGTAGCTCAGTTGGCTGGAGTGTCATCCCAATATGCCAAGGTTGTGGGTTCGGCCCCCAGTTGGGACACATACAGGAATCAACCAATGAATGCATGAATGAGTGGAGTGACAGATTGATGTTTCTTTCTCCCCCCCCCAAAAAAAATCAATAAATAAAAAAAGAATAATAAAGAAAAAACTAATGAAGGTCTCCCTGAGTGAATCCAAGGAAATAAGCAAACTGATGTAAAATCTTCAAATATTCCCCCAAAACATCCATTGTAAGAAGAAAGTCTGCTTAGGATTCGAGGCAGAAACTGATTTTAGCTGCTTACCAGGAGCAAGTGGACTTACATTGCTCAATGTAGTAGTTTTCCTCCACTCCATTTTCCTCCCATCTTTCCCTCCAATGCCCTCCCTTCTCTCTCCTTGCCTTCCTCTCTCTCTTGTGGTATCAATACCTCATCAAGAAGATGTATTCAAGTAGCAGTAAACAGTCAGAGGACAAGTCATTTCTAGCAACAATATTTCTTTACAGCTACAAGCTATTCAAAGGGACTTCCTGTAGCCTAGAACTGCAAGCATCCTAAAGAAACCCTGCCAGGACTCCAAGGAACAATGAGTACACACTGGTACTGACCTGTAGTTTCCTTTCCGAGGAGCTCTGCTATAGGAGCTCTCTCTTCTGGTCAAACAGGTCTGCCCACCATTCCCTAGATACATCTCACAGCTTCCTGTCACCTGGAATGCTTGGCCTTCCATCTCCTTTATGACCTGAGCCCAACTCTGCCTTTTCCATTAAACTTACCCTCTTCTCCTACATCTGAATGCTTTCTGGCACCTCATATCTACAGATGGCATTTAGGACATACTCCCTTGTTGCAGGTACAAAGGTACATGTCTTTAACACTGCAGGATGTTCCATCCAATTTTAACTTGTACTGTATGTGGCTTTTTGAAGTCTTCCCTTGACTCTAGTAAAATGTAGTTTGAAACTTGTAAACAACTGTGTTAGCCAGAAACATCATTCATGTGAACTAGGCAAATTACCTTTTTTCCTTCCTTCTCCTACTCTAGTTGTAAACCAGGCCAGCCTGGAGGCCATGGCTGATGCTCACTAGCCATCAGGTTCTTTCAAATGCATATTTATACTCTTGCACAAACATTGAGGAATAAATATCCATTGCTTTTGTATGTGTTTTTTTGTTGTTGTTGTTGTTAAAGTATATGTCTCATTTCTCTTACTGGCTTAGAACTTTCTAGAGTCAGGGACCGGTTTTTACTCAGATTCTCAATGGGACTTGTAGAGCTCATCAGCTGTGATGTAGTGGAACAAGTTCTGGAGCCAGACTGCTGGGTTCTAATCTAACTTTTTTACTTACTAGCTCCATGACCTCAGCTATGTAATTTAACCTCTGTGTGCCTTAATTCCTTTGTAACATGGGAATATTAATAATGCCTGCTGCATATGGTTATTTTGAGGATCAAACAAAGTAATACTTGCAAAGTACTTTGGGGTTTTTTTTCTTTTTTTATCCTCACTCAAAGATATGTTTTTATTGATTTGAGAAAGAGAGGAAGAGAGAGCGAGAAGAGAGAAACATCAATTGGTTGCCTTCCATATGTGCCTGGGCAGGGGATCAAATCCGCCACCTTTTGGTGTATGGGGCGATGCTTCAACCAACTGAGCCATACCAGCCAGGGCCAAAGTACTTCGTATGTTGCCTTAAGAACAGTTGGGATGTTTTCCACTCTTCTGCCACCTGTCCCCAGCATGTATCCAGTACTGAGTACCCAGTAAATGTCCAGTACAATTGATGTATTCATATGCCCGGATTTGGCCAAGGGAAGCCAGGGCTCTGGCTCTCTGGCAGTGAGCTTGGGCTGAGGTGGAGTGCAGAATTCAGGGACCAGTTTCTGCTGACTTCACTTATTTCTTTGCTGCTATTCAGGACACAGAATTAATAGGGTCTTCAGGTATGTCTTCCTTCAAACTGGACTGATCCCACAGTTAATGGTTAACATTCTTTGTTTACCTTAATGATTGCCAAGATCTGTTGCTGCACATGATACACATTGCAGTCCAACTGCCTTGGCCCCGAGGGTAGAAGGCCATTTTTGAAGAGGTTTTTGGGGTTCTGGAATGGGACTGGAAATACCTTGGTCTATCCTTACCCACTCAAGACATGGATAATAAGCAGAGCGCCTTGGTACTGCCAAGTGTCATTCCCCGCCTTGACCTCAAGGTGCAAGTACTGCCCATGCCTTTTTTCCTCCCCAGAGTCATATCCTTTTAAAAGCTGGGAGCTGTAAGGCATGGAAAGGAACACAGGAACCCTCTCTACAGCTCTCCCACACACCGAGTCTACCTGTGGCCAGGGAGTGGGGGAAAGCTGAGAGCTGTTGATGAACTCAGATCCATGCAGTTCAGTCTCCCAGATGAGATGGGCTAAACATGGACACATGGGTGACAATGATGCCTCTCCCCCTCTGGGACAGGGCAGTAACTCCAGATTATGTGATCTGTCTATCCAAATCCATTGGGAGCTCAGGGGATCAATCTTATTTAATAATTGTGTGTGTGAGGAGGTGGGGCTGGTTAATGTTTGTCTGGTTCCTCTTGGGCTTTGGGCCATATCTGGCTCCGGCTCTGGCTTCTTTGCCCCTCCCCTGGGCTGGGCTGACAGTACCTAGTGGCATAGTGCAGACGCGTCTGCAGACATTCCCAGGAAAGAGCAGCAGCAGCCAGGTGAGGAAGCTGGGGCCTGAGAGAGGTGGATCGGGGGCGCTGGTGTGTCAAGGGGAGCAGAAATGGGGGCTGGGAGAAGCCTGGGTCTTGCCTTCTCTTGGCCTCGGCATTCTGTGTTTCCTTCTGAGCTGGGGTGAGGCCCCTCCTGCCAAGTGGCAGCCTTATTTAGCCTCTCTTTGTAGCCCCCAACTCTTATCCTCTTTCCAGACTCCAAGTCGTTTCTCCTCTCTGTCTTTTTCCCTAGCCAAGGATTCCTCTCATCCCGACAGGGCCAAGTTCCTAGGAAGACTTGAGGGTCCCCTTGGTACAGGGTGGCCAAGTTCATCTCTTTAGAACATTTCCTGTCACACAAGGTTAAGGTTCGGTGGGACGATTGGGCACTGCTATTTTCCTTCCCTGATTAAAAGGTAAACCAGGCATGTAACTGACATGGGGGCTGTGGGCAGATGAATACAGTGCACTCAGTAGGTGCACAGGGCCAACCAACAGGGCTGAGATTTGGGAGCATGCATTTCTATTTTCTTGAAGGAAGCAGGCAGAGTCAAGAACTTGGAGTAACTGATGATTTGGAGATCTAAAGGGATTGCCTTCCAGCTGTCCGAAAGTTGTTCCAGCTGTTAGGAATGACATGGTAGAATGCATGGACTTAAAAAAATGAGATGAGGGGAGTATAATAGAGACAAGAAAGAGAGATTTGAATGGAGAGAGGATCTATGTGGATGTAGCAGAGCAATGGGGAAGGGACCCTGGCTTTGGTTAGGGACCAACATGAATCCTAACCAGAGCTCCAGCACTTGCTTACCAGCTGTGTGATGAGTTACTCAGCTTCTTTGAGCCTCTGTAGCCTTGTCTAATTAAACATGAGGGCAAAACACACCAGGAGCAACACAGAGCTTATGAATATCTGGACTTTAACCTAAAGTCAAAAACACCGTTTGGATTTCAAAATCAGGTCACACCCCTGGATGTTTTTTAAAATGAAACCCTTGAGGTACTAATGTTGACATAGGGATCAGCTCTCTTTCCAAATAAGAGAGCAAAAATTGAGATCCAAGTGCCCACACAAGGGTCCTTAGGGGGCCCAAAGGTAGCTACTGGCTATGTGCCAGAGGGCTCAAGAAGATGAAAGGCTGAAAGCTACAAGAACCTAGAAACTCAGAGGTGGCCAGGCTGTCTGTGGGGCACCTCTAGGGGCAGAGAGAAGAAAACAGCTGAAACTTGCTTTGGAGTTTGAGTAAGCAGTGCAAGAAAGCTAAGGAAGGAAAACAGAACAAACCAGGATGCAGCAGAAAACTCTGGGAAGGAAGGAAAAGAAAGATGTCAGTTGATAGAAAAGGGGAGAAGAAGCTACAGGAGAATAAAGCCAGAGCAGTTTTGAAACTCCCTGTTTCTAAAAACACAGAAAGAAAATTATTAATTCCAGCCAAGACAGTAGGGCTTATGGGACATAGTATGGGCTCTCAACTTGACCTGGCTCAAATCCCAGCTCGGTCATGTGCCAAGTGCACAACCTTTGTGACCCTTCTACAAATCCCTCACCTTTCTTTACCTCAGTTTCCTCATCTGTGACATGAGGACTCAAAGTAACACCTACGTGGTGGAGTTGTTCGGAGTTTTACATGAGATAGTGCGCATGCAAGGGCCTGGCACATAACAGGCGCTCAGTAAACAATTATTCTTAATGTTCCTTGACCACATGTTTTTTAATCTAATGGCTCACTGAACAAAACATTTCTTTATAGCTAACCGTGGTGCCTCCTGTAGCAGCTCTGCCTTCAGAACCCTAGGCTTGAGATAAAGGGCACCCATGTTCCTGCTCCCTCACGCTGGATTAGGCCCATAGCATGAACTCACTAATGATTTTTTTAAGTTAAATGAAGAAACTTTGTTCAAAGAAGTAATCTATGTCCTGTGGACCATCCCTTCATTGCCTAGTTTCTTTCATCCCATTTCCTAACTTTTCCAGTTGCTAATACCCCACCCCTTCCCACCTGGAACAGAGAGGACCACCCAGAACTGACTATGAGGCTTCTGCCACAACCACTGCCCCTGCACTGGGGGCAGGAAATGCCCTGCATTTCCTGTGAGTTCAGGCCTGTGTGTTCTCCTCACATCCAGTTTCTTGTTTCCAGCATGACCTCCTTACAACTTAATGGCAGAAGTGGTGGGAGGTAGGGGGCAACCTTCTTGCCTACTGAAGGGATAAAGGCGAATTTCTTCCCTAGAGCAACTGGCAAGCTTGGGAAACCAGGAGGTTACAGTGTACACTTGATATTGAGGGCAGGGCAGCAACGGGACAGTCTGTTCTATCTCAGATGGACACTATAGGTCAATAATAGCATTAGGAAGAAAAAGGAGGGATACTGGGTTTGGCAGCCCACTTAGTCCTCCAAAGCGACATTGTTTTCTCTTCCTGGTAAGGTTCTTACTTCCCATGATCAGCAACTACAAAAATGGAGCTGAGCTAAGAACTTTTGCAGGTTGCTTCATTATCTCACAATAATCCTGGATATTAAGACTGTTTATAGATGAGCAAGCAGGCTCAGAGAAGTTCAGGGTCATATTATGTGCAGAACCAGGGTTCAAACCCAAAGCTGTGTGACTCTTACCTGTTTCATCTTCTAACTTTCTATTTGATTGCTTAACTCTTTTTTTCTTGTTCTGGCTTATTTTCACCATGTACCCACCTGTCCACCCTCTGTATGGGTTCCCTTTCCAGAAGCTCAAGGAGAGATGGTCAGAGTAATTTCCATGACACTGGATTTGGAATTTACTCACGGGTCAACAGCTTCTGTATTGCTTGCACTTTTATGGGTAGCATTAGCCTTGGCTTTTGTTGTTGTTGCTGTTGTTACTATCCCTTAGCCTTGGCTTTTACTGACACCATCTGCAAAAGCACAAGTATACTGTAGAAAGAGCCTAGACTTCTGCTCCAGATCCTTTTGTGTTTCATCCTACTCCACCACTTTCAAGCTGTAAGACCTTGAGTCTTACATAAGTGACTTAACTTATCTAAGCTGTAGCTTCCTCATCTGGAAAGACAGTCCTTAAAGGCTGCCTAAGTGGATCAAAAGAAAGAATGTATGAGAAAACACCTAACATAGTTCCTACCCTGATAAATATAAGCTCCCTTTCCTTTCCTCTAGCTCACCCATACACTGGAGGGAATCTGAGTCTAGGAAAAATTCCTCGGACCATAAATTTCTAGTAGGATCATGGGGAAGGGCCTGGGCCAAGAGTGTCCTGGTTCCCTGGGTGCCCTCTTAAAGGTACCTGTCTTTGTTACATCTCCTCCTCCTGCACCATGGCCATTCTTCTGGTGGGGCTATGGGGCGGGTGCGGCGATGGACCGGGCGGGCACAGAACAGGTGGGTGCAGGCTGGGTGTCTGGCGCTGGGACACAAGTGCTCTGTGTGTAGGGTGGGCGGAAGTCAGGGCGTTTGATCTGAATTCTAAAGGGCGTTGTTCAGAACCCCACAAAGGTCCCATTGTGCAGACACTGGGTATAAAGCAGCATATGACTCCCCAGCACCGGGCGGTGATGAATTGGGACGCAGGCGCGGACCCAGGGACCACTCCCTCAGCACAGAAATGAGACCATAGGGGACCTGTCTGGGTGGCCTCAGGGATAGGCGCTCCCCAAGGTAACGGGGCTTTGGGGGTTTGTCCCAGGTTGAAAGTTAAGGAACTGGAGGATGGGGATCCAAAGAGGATAGTTAAAGGCAGAACAAGATGGGCCTGGCAAAGAAAGAGGCTAGAAAGGAAAGAATGTTGGATGAAAACAAAAAAGGGAGATGGGGCTCGGGGAAGTCAAGTCAAGTGAGTGAGTGGGTGAGGAGGGGGAGAGGCTGGCAAGGGAGATGGGGCGATGAGGAAAGCTGTGACTATCCTTATCCCTTTCCTGTCACTGGCTCTTGGAAGGCCTGAGAGGTGTGCAAGGCAGTGTGGTGATGGCTGGCCCTCTGGCCCAGCTCTCCTCCAGCGTACTTTGTGGCTCCTGTCTTGCAGGTGTGAACGAGGCAGGATGAACTGGACGGGCCTGTACACCGTGCTCAGTGGCGTGAACCGGCACTCTACTGCCATTGGCCGGGTATGGCTCTCAGTCATCTTCATCTTCAGAATCATGGTGCTGGTGGTGGCTGCAGAGAGTGTGTGGGGTGACGAGAAGTCTTCCTTCATCTGCAACACCCTCCAGCCTGGCTGCAACAGCGTCTGCTATGACCATTTTTTCCCCATTTCCCATGTGCGTCTGTGGTCTCTGCAACTCATCTTGGTTTCCACCCCAGCTCTCCTCGTGGCCATGCACGTGGCTCACCAGCAGCACATAGAAAAGAAAATGCTGCGACTTGAGGGCCATGGGGACCCCCTACACCTGGAGGAGGTAAAGAGGCACAAGGTCCACATCTCAGGGACATTGTGGTGGACCTACGTCATCAGTGTGGTCTTCCGGCTGCTGTTCGAGGCCGCCTTCATGTACGTCTTTTACCTGCTCTACCCCGGCTACGCTATGGTACGGCTTGTCAAGTGTGAGGCCTACCCCTGCCCCAACACAGTGGACTGCTTCGTGTCCCGCCCCACGGAGAAAACAGTCTTCACTGTCTTCATGCTGGTCGCCTCGGGCATCTGCATCGTCCTCAACGTGGCCGAGGTGGTGTACCTCATCGTCCGCGCCTGCGCCCGCAGGGGCCGGGCGCGTGGCCGCTCCAATCCTCCCTCACGTAAGGGCTCGGGCTTCGGCCACCGCCTCTCACCTGAATACAAGCAGAATGAGATCAACAGGCTGCTGAGTGAGCAAGACGGCTCCCTGAAAGACTTACTGCGGCGCAGCCCAGGCACTGGGGCCGGACTGGCTGAGAAGAGTGACCGCTGCTCTGCCTGTTGATGCCCCAGGCCAGGCAACCCCCCCATCCCGCTCCCATCCTGCCCTGCCGGGCCTGTGCCTCCTTCTCCCCTGCCTGCGCAAGGGCTCTGCCTGCCGGGAAGAGAGAGCGCCATCAGAACCTTCCTTCCCTTCCTAAGCCCATTCCCCCTGAGGCCTTCTGTCTCAGGGGCTGAGGGGGTGGGGAGCTGGAGGCCACCAACTCCAGTGCTCAAGGTCCTGGGGATGTGGGGCAGCTCTTGTTCCCTGTACCCCTTCCTCTTCCCTCTCCTTCTCCCTGGGGCCACTGGGGACAAGAGATAGGACACTCTGACAGCATCTCCAATTTTGAAACTAATCTTAACCCTGTGCTGTCAGATACCTTATTTCTGGAGTCACATCAGTGGGGAGGGAAGTGAGCAAGTGAACTGGAGGGAGGGTGCTGCAGGCCTGTGAGAAGGTAGCAAAAGAAGGAGGATAGCACTTGTGGCCTCAAGGAAAAGGAGAACCCGTCTGGGATGGAGGCTTAGGGAGGGAGAAAGAAGCAGGCAGATAAGTTGGAGTGGGGCTGGTCGGGGCTGCCTTTGCCTCTAGTCTCCAGGGCCTCTTTCTGCCTGAAATGTTACACATTAAACAAGATTTTACAGTAAACGAAGGGGTGCCCTGTGTGTTTGTCAACTTTTTTCTCTTGCAACCTCTGCCCTCCCCAGGCTGAGCTGGCCTTGGCTTTTGCTGATCAAGAAAAGAATGGGTGAAAAACAGTGATTTGAGGAGCTGAAGCTGCAAATGAGGAACCGCAGCCTTCCTGGCCCACAAAACCAGTCCCTGAGCTGTTCTCCCCTGGGTTCCGTTGTATTGCCTTTTGTGTGTGTGTGTGTATGTGTGTGTGTTTTCATTTCTTAATAATATCGTTATTGGTATTTAATTCACTTGCTCCCTTCCTCTGATTTGATTTACTTTTTTATCCATTTTAAGTATACAGTTTATTGAGTTTTGGTAATTGTGTGCAGTTTTGTAAACTTGACCACAATGTATTATAAAACAGTAACATTACCTCAAAAAGTTTCTTTGGGCCCCTTCCTCTGGTTTTGAAAAGATTAAAATGACAAATCCATCCAGGGAAACAGGAAATGATAGAGAAATTTCGCAGGTCTCAGAGAGGAGCAGTCCTCTCCTCTGCACTCCTAGGAGAAATAATCCCCTTCCTCCCTTGAAATTCAGCATTCTAGGCAAATTAATGCTCTGCAAGCCAGCCATCCAATTGTGCAGTGACTTTGACCCCTTTCCTCTGGACCTACCCCCTAATTCTCCCCTCCTCCCCAGTTTCCTTCCCTCAGGGATCAATACCACCCACCCCAGAGATGTCTGCATCCCAGGTCAAACATTACATAGCAGCTGTGTCCTCACCAGCATAGCATCATTCTCCAAAGCAGCAGGTAGCCTCCCCTCCCTCATCAGCTGTGGTGAGAAAAGCCCCACACTGGGACTTGACAAAGCTGTGTTCCAGTCCTAATTGTGTCACTTATTAGCAAGGCATTCTCTTCTCCAAGTCTTAGTTTCCTTGAGAGCAAATAGGGCTGGCTTTGCACATCTCCAGCTCCCTTTAAAATTCTGTGCCTCCGGTATTCGGAAACGTCTTCCCCAGCCTCACAGGGGTTTCCTCTCTCAGAGTTGCTGCCCTCATCAATGGCCTCTCAGAGTAAAAGTTTTCCCCATAGTGAATTTCTCTCCTCAGCTTTCCTACCTCCTAACAGAAAAAAAAATTCTTTGCCACTCCCTCTCAGAGTGTGCTGCCACCACGTGGGAAGTAGAGAAAGGAAGAGAAACTCAGGCATAAACTTAGCAGAATTGCCCTCCCCTCGAAAGTCTCTCCTTCCTACAGAAAGCATGGAAGTTTTCCTTATTCCAAGCCATTTCTCCTATAGAAAAGAAAAGGGAGAGTAAGTGGTCTCCCCGCCCCTCCAGTCAGCAATCAGAGAGAGAGCTTCTTCCTCTCTTAAACTAGACACATTCCTTTCCTGCAAGAAATTTCCTTTCTCCTTAGAAACCAACATCATATCCTGTCAGAGGAGAGATTCTTTTCTTCTTGAAATCTATCTGCTCCTCACCCACACCACAACACAACACACACACAGCATCTCCTCTCTCTCCAAAAGGTTACCAAGAGAAAGATTTTCTTTTAAATTCCATCATGGTTCCACAAAGGAACCTCATGCCTTCTTCCCCACACTGAGAAATGCTAAATCCATCATCACCTCAGAAATCTCCTTTCTTTTCCAAAGACTCTACAAATCCCCTTTGGAAAGAGGCTCCAACTCTAGATCAAGATTTTCCTCTCCAGGGGGCAGTAGTAGGACAATAAAGCTACCCAGCCAGCCCTAGCCAGCTTGCCCCAGTGGTTAGAGCGTCAACCTTTGGACTGAAGGGTCCAGGGTTCAATTCTGGCCTAGGGCACATACCTCGGTTGTAGGCTCGATCCCCAGCCCAGTTGGGTGCGTACAGAAGGCAACAACATTGATGTTTCTCTCTCCCTCTCTCTCTTCCCAGTGGAAAAAATATCCTAGGGTGAGGATTTAAAAAAAAAAAAGCAAAAGCTACCCAGCTGGTGTTACAGCCAAAAGGAAGACACTTAACTCTGTGTCCTATGAACCAGGTGGGAGCAGGCCAAAGGAAGCCTGAGCGGAGCCGGTGAACACACTGTTGGAGGGAGGGAGGAGGATGAGTAGGGGTAACCCAGGGACTGGCTTTTTAATTTCAGGTTCTGGTCACAAGAGTGTAAGGGAGAAACAGGAGGCAAGTGGGGCTTAATACCTGCCACACAGTAGACAATATATTGAGTGATTGGGGTAGTGAAGTGGACATCAGAATCAGGAGACCTTGGTCTCCATTTGTTAGCTCTGTCCATTGGACACATTAGACTTACCCTCTCTGAGTCTCAGTTTCCTCATCTGCAATATAAGATTGATAATAACCTTTCTACTTCTTTCTCACAGCTTCTGTGAGAATCAAACGAGATATACTCAAAAGCTGGTTATAAACTGTAATGTAAGATAGCATCAGAAGCACTAAGACCACAGCCTGAAGGCATGCTAAAACCTGCAACAAACCAGAAAGTAGTGAGGCTGGTTCAGCTTGGCTGGAGCTAGTGGGAAGAACTTGGCAATAATAGGGTTGGCTCCCCCAGGGAACGGCCCGCAGTCCAAACAGCAAAGTCCAAAAGATGTTGCAAACTTCTCTTGAGCATGATCCATCTAAGGGTCAATATTCAAGGGGTCTGAAAGGGGGCAGGAAAAGCCTAATAACAGGAGTTTCTCACACTCTCGTGCCTGGTACTGGGGCTTTTAGGAACATTTATGATCTTTTAGAGGCATCTGTGTGCAGAGCTACTAGGAACTGGGGGCAAAGGGACAGAGTCAGCTCCTGGATGAAGGGACAGGCTGAACTAGGAGAGCAGTCAAGGTCCCAGCCAGCTGAAATGGTATTTCAAAGCAGGCTGCAGTATCTGCAAAGAATTGGCATGGCAACCATGAACTGACTCAGAGGCCCAATCAGATAGCTTGGGTGCACACAGTGGCAGCTAGAAGGAATGTTCCATTTACTGATTCCACAATACTTAAATGTCAGGCCTAACCTATGTTAGAGAAGGGGCTATAAATACCCACCAAGCTGGGCCCCCTTTGATTCATGGACTAGGCCAGGTGGAACCTGTCAGGATTGGGCCATTGTAGGGAAGGGGAATAAAGCAGGCAAACAGCACCATATCTGAAAGCGCGCAATGTTGTCTTCAGGTTCAGACTAATAATCTGCTGTGGAGGGTTTAAGGAGTGGAATAGCTATAGGGGAGGTGGGAAAGATAAACTATGACTAGTTTAGGATTGGCCTTATATGTCACTATAGGGGTTAAGACTGTCCTGTAGGTAGTGGAAACTGTTAGGGTTGTGAGTGGGGGAGTGTCAGTTTCAGATTTGTGGTTTGGGAGCTCACTCTGCAGCCACAAGGAAAGTAGATTAGGGATTGGGAAGAGAAAAGGTAGAATGACCGGCTATGTATAGTCCAAGTAGAGCCCATAAGACTAGGACAGTGGCAGAAGGAATAAAAGAAGACAGATGTGAGAGACACCTTGTAGAATTCACAACAGGACTTGATCTCTGAGTGTGGGGAGATGGAGGAGCCGAAGATAATTTGGACATTTCCTTCCCCTTCTTTGATGGGCAGATACCTAATCATTCAAGACTCAGCTCAAGCCCGGCCGGTGTGGCTCAGCGGTTGAACATCAACCTACAATCCAGGAATTGAGGTTCAATTCCCGGTCAGGGCACATGCTGGGACTGTGGGCTCAATTCCCAGCAGGGAGCCCACAGGAGGCAGCACATCACTGACTCATCATTGATGTTTCTATCTCTCTCCCTCTCCCTTTCTCTCTCTGAAATCAATAAAGATATATATATATATTTCAAGGTTTAAGTAGAGTTTATTGGGGTCGATATTTGGGAGCAGATATTTAAGAGAATCCTTGTTTTCCACACCCTTCATAGGAATTTTGTGAGGTTATAGTCCCTTCAATCCCTAGTTTTGCTCCATCAAAATTGAATAGGAAATTGGTGGATCCTGGGGAGATTACCTAGCAAACCAAGTTCTCAGTGCTTCGAGGTACTTGTGGATCCCTGCAGTCCACCTGGTGATGCTTTGTCCTTCACCTCATCCTCTTGAACTTAAGTCTGCTACCCAGCTCTAACTGACGAGGGGCCCCTGTGAATTTAGAAGCCAGATCTTCAAGGTAAAAACACTTTTACATGAGTTACAGACAATCTTGCATCTTCTTGGCTGCTCTAATGGAAAACTCGTTCAGAAGCTCTTCTAGTCTAACCTCTTTTTCTGGATCCTGTACCCTCCGGCCACTTCAGTCATGTTTCTGTCCTCTGTGTCTTTGGCCTCTCTGTTTTTCCTCCTTTCTTCTTCTTGTAGCATAGCATAGAAATATCAGGATATTTTTTCTTTTTTAATATATCTTAGTTGAAGTCTCCACAGCCTTTGACACTGTTGATCTCTGTATGTTTCTTTTCTCCCACAGCTTCCTGACAGTTCAGTCTCCTGGTTCTTCCTGTATGTCTTGGGTCATCTTTCTTTGGCCCTTTCCCTGCTCTCCTCATCCCCTTGCCATCCTTCAAACATCCTACTCCTCATGCCTCTTCTCTTGCCCCTCTACATGGAATATTTTTAATCTGAGGGTCCCCACATTGAGTTGCAATCCTGTTTCCATATTTTTCACCCCCATCTGAGAACAAAGAAGTGTTTTCTTCATCTTTGTGCCTCCAGGAGTTAACACAGTATCCTTTCTTTGCTCTTGCCTCCACAGTGGCTGAAGGGGGGACGATCAGTGACCTGAGGGCCAAGGACTTCTTGTTCAACTGTGATGCTTCCCACCCGGACACACTGAGGTACTTGAATGCTACCTTTCTCCTCTCCTGTCTGCCACAGTGGCATGGCCTCCTACCTGGTCTCTCAGTTGCTTCTCGAGTTCAAGATACATATATTTTTTGAAAGACTCAGCTCAAATGTCATTTATTATGTGAAGCTGTCAACTCTCTCCTCTTCGCCCCCTCTCCCCAGTTCCTCTGCAGGAATGGGTCTCCCTCCCCTTCTGAATTTCTGCCATACATTGTAGTGTATGTTGCTTAGAGTGCTTATCAAATTGTGTGGTAATTATTTGCATAACCTCAACACACAGGAGGTGCTTAGCCTGTTCAATTAAGGGCAGTAGGGACAGGATATAGGCATGTGCTAAGGTTCAGCATCTTGAAAGAGTAGCGTGTGCTCAGTGTGACTAGAGCAGAGAATCTATGGAATTGGGCAAGGGTCGTAGTAGGAGGTGAGGAGACTGGCAAAGAAGGTTGGGGCCAGTTCGTGAAGGGTCTCATGTACTGTGCATGGAAGTTTGCACAGGAGTTTGAAGTTTCAGCTATCACTTGTGATTTCCAAGTTAGGCCCCTGCTATACTTATAGGCAATTCTGTACTCATAATTAGAGACTGACTGCAGAGATTTTGAGGAGATCCAGGTCAGAGCAGACCTTTGCACAAACAGATATGTTAAGGTTCACTGTGAACTATATGAAAGAAAGAGCAGTGATTTAACAGTGGACTTCAAGGAGAAAAGTTTATTTACACAGGATGGTGACAACTGTTCTCCATTCCAACTGAAGTCTCTCTGAAAAGTCAATATAGCATAGTGACTAAGAGCATGGTCCACTTCCTACCTGTGTGACTTCAGTTAAGTTACTCAGCCACTCTGTGCCTCTGTTTTCTCATCTGTCATATAAAGATAATGATAGTCCCTATGTCACGGGGCTGTAGTGAGGATTAAATGCATTGATTATATATAAAGCACTTGGAAGAGTGCTGAGTTGATAGTTCTATACAAGTGTGTGCTGTTAGGATTTCATTTCGCTATCTTTTCCATCCTCCAGATATTCACCAGCTCTCTCAAACACTGAGCTAAACTCTTTGCCTCACCTAATTAACATGCTTTCTTGTCTTTAGTTGTCAATTGACATGTGTGTGCTTAAGTAAGCAAGTCTGCATATTTGCATACATATGTCATGATATATATCACCACATTGGTGTATATATGTGGCAGGATGGCTTTGAAGGGTGTCTTAATTCTTAATGTAGTTTCAATGTAAAGGATATGTCTCAATCATAATATAGTCTGAAACTTTATTATCAGACTTAGAAATCACTTAAGTGGATGAAAGGAAAGGAAACTGTTTATGGAGCACACAGTATGGACCAGATTTGGTGCTAAATTAAGTGCTTTCATACATAATCTCAGTAATGGCGAGGTAGTTATTACTATACCCATACATGCAGATGAGGGAATGGAGGTTCAGAGAGGGTAAGGAATATGTCCAAAGGTTGTATAGTTTAAAGCTGCAGAGCTAGAATTAAAACCTAGACTTATGATAATCCAAAATCTGTGTTGTCTCCTCTATAACAAAGTAAGTAGTCCATGCTGCCTGAGGGAGTGTTTCAGGACATAGGGGTGGGATGGAGTGGGAGAAGCTCACTATGAAATAATATCCCTAAATATTAACTTGCTGGAAAACAAAGTGTGCATTTGGGGATCTTTGAGGTCAAGGGCAAGAGATGGTGGAGATTTCAAAAGCTTATCCTATTTAGGGGTTTGGAGGGTAAGGGTTCTGAATAACTGTCTCTCTCCATCTTGCCTGCACTCCTCAAATTGCCTTCTCTTGGGGGAATGGACTTCTAGATCCTGCTCCAGGCAGAGATCTCTGTGAGAAGTCCTCTTGCTCCAGACTGCCCTCTCTGTCTGAGCACAAGGCAGCTCCTTCCTCAACTTTCACCAACTTTCAAAGGCATGCTTGGTTTCCCAGCCAGCTCCCCTTGCCCCTCCCCCCCTTCCCTTCAAGGGACAAAGCCTTTCATTCCACAATTAGAGATAAAAGTCTTGAAATGCAGATGCCTTGGAGAATTTATGCCAACTAAAACTCATTCACACTAAAATATAATCAGTAAGCCAACAAGCAAGGCTGGCAATGTTGTTTCCCAAATCTTTATCAAGTCCTCTTCCTTTTCGGCTGCTTTTCTTTAGCACATCGTGTGCCTTCCTTCAGGCCTTGCTGATAATGTGGACAATAAAACTATTGTTTATTAAGCTCTTGCTGGGTGCTGGGCACTGTGCTAACCATTAGGCTCCCTTAATCCTCACCAGTGGTTGAGGTAGGCACCATGATCGTTCCCATTTAAAGATGAGGAAACTGAGGTCCACATAGGTTAAGTAACTTGCCCAGGCTACACAGCTAGGAGAGAATGGGCTGAGCCAAGGAACTGGAACTCAGACACCAAAGGCAAAGCATGGAACATTTCTGTTCCACTGCTTCCCTGTAACTGGCCTCCTGAATTTCTTCAGCACCCAGTTCTCCCCCACCTCACCTAAACATGCTAGAGTCACCTTAAGACATGAAACATAGCCTGCCAATTCTTTGTGAAAATCCTTTACTGGCTTTCCATTGCTTTGAAGATAAAGCAAGACTGCTATGGTTTGCCAGGACCTAGGGCTTTCCCAAGACGCTGGACTTTCATTGCTAAAACTGGGAAAGTCCTGTGCAAACCAAGATGGTTGGTCACCCTAGCACGATTGGCATGGCATTCAATGCCTTTCACAACCTGAACGCTAGTTTCCCAGCAACACCCCTCACCACTGCTCATCTTTTTTACTGCACCCTCTCCACCTTCTCTGCAACCCAACCACCCTTCCCTGAAGACACTCCAGGTTCTCACATACCTCTATGCCTTTGTGCACACTGACCCTTGCACCCCTACTCTGCCTGACAAGCTATGCCCACTCTTCATGAAAACCCAGTTCCCACATCACCTCTGTGGTCTTGCTTTCCTACTAGAGAATGAGTAACAATTACATTCTACCCTGGTCATTCTATTGACATGTGAGTCTTCCCCGGGGTCAGTACTAGGGTGAGGCAATCGAGGCACCTAGGGTGCAACATTTCAGGGA
Organism: Miniopterus schreibersii; assembly: GCF_964146895.1. NCBI lineage: Eukaryota > Metazoa > Chordata > Mammalia > Chiroptera > Miniopteridae > Miniopterus > Miniopterus schreibersii. Next base: position 57,620,443 of record NC_138104.1, on the reverse strand, counting down.
GCATTTGCTCTCAGGGTTGCGCAAATGCTGACCCTGTACTCACATGACCCTGGCTGTGAGTGTTTTGTTATATTTTGCACCCTAGGCACTTTGATTGCCCTGCCCTAGTCCCAGCCCTGGTCCTCCCTATCAGACTAGGGACTTTTCAAGAGCAAACTCATCTTTATATTCCTGGTAACCAGCACAAGGCTGGGCACAGAGTCTAAATCTATTTGAACAAATATCAGACTTCTCTGTTCCAGCAGAGGAAGGAGGTAGGAGAGCCAGGTGGCTTTGGGCCCTGTTGAGGATGGGAGAGGGAGGAGACAAATTTAATAAGCTTCACCTTGGCCTGGGATATGAGGATAGCTTTTCATCAGGTGGTTCTGGCATCTGGCAGATTTGGGGCTTCTCCCACTTCTGTGATCTTTCCCTCTCAGTTCCTTTCTCTGAGTAACTGGAGATATTTTCCAAGGTACCATTTTTGTCCTCTTCTCTCTTTGTTCTGTTACTCCCCTCAGTGATCTTGTCCACTTCCATAGCTTCAGCTAGGACCTTCTTGCAGATGACTTCTCTTTTTTTAATATGTTTTTATTGATTTTTAGAGAGAGGAAGGGAGAGGGATAGAGAGATAGAAACATCAATGAGAGAGAATCATCATGGACCGCTGCCTCCTGCACGCCCCCTACTGGGAATCGAGCCCACAACCTGGGCATGTGCCCTGACCAAGAATGGAACTGTGACCTCTAGGTTCCTGGGTCAACACTCAACCACTGAGCCACACTGGCTGGGCTGCAGATGACTTCTTAAGCGACACCTCCTGCATTATGCCAAGTGAAAGAAGTCAGACAGAAAAAAGACAAATACTGTGCGATCTCACTTATATGTGGAGTCAGAAACAGAGAGTAAAATGGTTGCTTTCTGACACAGATTAAGTCGCGAGATGTTGGTCAAAGCGTACAAACTTCCACTTTTCCACTTATAAGATGAATAAGTTCTGGGGAGCTGATGTACAGCATGGTGACTATAGTTAACAATACTGTATGATATACTTGAAAGTTGCTAAAGTTAAATGTTCTCACCACAAAAAAAGAAATAATAATTATGTGTAGGATGGGGGTATTAGCTAACACTGGTGGCCATCATTTTGCAAATTTGTGTATCAAATCAACATGGTGTACACTTTAAACTTAGGCAGTTATATGTCTATTGTATTTCAGTAAAGTTGGACAAAAGACTGTCTTTCTTCTATGCCTCAAACCCACATTTCCAACTGCCTAGTATATATGGTAACATCTAGCATCAATATTACTCTTCATATGCATTTTCTCATCTAACCTTCTCAACAATTCCATGAGAAAGTCAGGGCAGGATAAAAATGCTTTTTAGGTGAAGCTCAAAGAGGTAGGCTTGCACAAGTTTTAGTGGCAGAGCTATGCTTAAAAGTTCAAGTTTGGGTGTTCTTTTACTGTGCCATGCTACACTGCCCACAATGTGGATGTTTCAATGGAGTCTTGAACCCAATGTGATCAAAACCTCAACTTGTTACCAACCTCTTCCTACCCCCCACTCTTCAGCCAAAAAAAAAAAAAAAAAAAAACACACCCAAAAAACAAAGAAAAAAACCCAAACAAAAAAACAAAACAAAACCCTGCCCATTTTCCAACTTGGTTAAAGGCATCTCTCTCCTAATCAAAACATGGGCTTCATGTTTCATGTACAATTCTTTTTTAAAAATGTTTTTATTGATTTTAGAGAGGAAGGGAGAGACAGAAAGACACAGACATCAATGTGAGAGTGAAACATCTATTGGCTGCCTACTGCACGCCCCCTACCGGGGATTGAGCCTGACCGTGACCAGGAATCCAACCTGAGACATTCGGGTGCACAGGATGATGCCCAACCAAGCCATACCGGCCAGGGCTTCATGTACAATTCTTTCCCTCAGATCCTGCAGACTCTACCTTCATATTTGAAGTTCATGTGAGTCCATTCTCTCTTTTCCTTCTGTATCCCCGCGGCCCCCATAACCTCTTAGCCACACTTTTTTCAGTGATCTCCTGGCCTTCAGAACTGCCACCAACCCATCCTCCATATTGTTCTAGGGATCTCCTCTCTAAAGCAACAGATCTGATCCTGTATTTCCCTGGTTGGAAAAATCTCAGCCTTTGATTGTGCTGGTCCCCAACCCCTCCCACTTGCTCAGGCCCAGGTCAAATGTCACCTCACAAAGAGAACTTTTATATAACCTCCCTATAATCTTTTTAAAAAATTATTTATTGATTTTATTTGAGAAACATCGATTTATTGTTCCACTTATTTATGCATTCATTGGTTGAATCTTTAAGTGCCCTGACGGGGGATCGAACCTGCAACCTTGGGCTATCAAGATGTCACTCTAGCCCAGCCGGGCGTGGCTCAGCAGTTGAGCGTCAACCTGGGGTCCAGGAGATCAGGGTTCGATTCCCAATCAGGGCACATGCCCAGGTTGCGGGCTCGATCCCCAGTTGGGGGCATGCAGGAGGCAGCCAATCAATGACACTCTCCTCATCGATGTTTCTATCTCTCTCTCCCTCTCACTTCCTCTCTCTGAAATCAATAAAGAATTAAAAAAAAAAAAAGATGACACTCTAACCAACTGAGCTAATGAGCCAGGGCTAACCTCCCTATAACCTTAAAATGAGTTCCTTATTCTTCTACTCTCTCACAGCACTTAGATATTTCTTTCTGTGACTTACAATTAACTATGCACGGGTCTGTCTCCCCTCTAGCCTGGGAACCTTCTGGGGATAGGATTCTGGTCTAATTAATCTTTGTCTTCTCTGAATCTAGGTCCTTAAACATAGTATGTCCTTAATAGGTAGCTGTGGAATAAGTTTTTCCCTTACGTGTCTGGAAACTTGTTATAAGTGAGGTAGGTAAAAATGATTCTCAGACTGAGGTGGGACACTTCACTTCTTCATGCACTGAGATATTTGAAGTTGTCTGGCATGGCTCCTCCATATCCCTCACCCCTCCAAACACTGCACTCCCTCCCCCAGAAAAGGCAAAAGACAATTTTAACTCTTTATTTGAAACAAACAATTCCAGAGACAGAAGGTTAGTCGTGACAACAGCTTCTCACTACAACACAAGGGTGGGCATGGCTCACTGAAGGGACAGGTGAGGCACCTCAGAACAATATATACAATTTAAACAGTGGCTAAACTGGTAACAGTTATAAAAACACAAAAAGAAGGCTGGGGAACAGCAAAGCCAACAGGAAAAGAACTGGGTACTTCCTTTGCTGGACGCTAATAGTTTTCTGGAACTACAAAAGCAAGATGGGGAAGAGAGAAGATAGATGTAGGCAGTGGGGGCAGGACCCAGGCCCACAGCTCCTCCCTATTCTCCGACCACAAATCCCATCCTGCATGATCCAAGGCCCCCACAGGCTTGGCCTGGCTTTTATGATGGGGGAAGAACAAGAGTGGGGAACCCAGCCCCAACCAAATCAGAAGGTAGTTTTTGCCTTGGGAACTGTGTCCATTGAACTAAAGGGAAGCAGTTACAGAAGGGGGCTAAGCATGTTGACTGACACATGGCTCATACCAACCTAAGATGGCAGAGAGAGACAAACACATAAACCAAGGAGACAGTAGTCTGCTCTCTATACTTAGTCATTCTCTGCCTTTGAAGAAAAGAAAGCATGTGGAAGTTTTTTCAATTGCAGCACCAAGAGTTGGTGCTTGCAGGGGTGGGGAGGGGGAACGAGGTGGCCAGAGGGTTCCAACAACCAGTTATCTCATGGGAGGGGAAGAGTGTCTAAGCTCTGTGTTTTAGGTAAATGGTCCCCCCCCCCATTACTTTCAGTGTTTCTTTCATATCTTTCATACAAGCCCCTTTAGCATGTTACTGGGGAAAAGTGGAAAAGGGAGTGGACACAGGGCAGAGAAGGCAGCTGGGTTCTTCCCTTGGCCAAATCTAGGAACAAGGAGCTTTACCTATGTGGGATGGGTCAGGAAACCCAAAGCCAACAGGATCACCAGAGCTATTAACACTCCATCCGGAGTCTGGCCCCAGGAGAAGGGGTTTACTCTGAAGCATATGAAAATGGCCTACCTGGTTTTTGCCTATCACTGGGGCCCCGTGGTTGTCAAGTGGTTTGGAAAAGGGTAAAAGCCAGGGGTTCCTAGGGAAGGCAGGGAATGGATGAATAGAAAAGGATAGTCATGGCCCTTCAGAATGAGTAGCATTGGTTCCTGGGCCGTCGCACTGTGGGACGTGGTTACAAGCCAGACATTGGTGTGAAAGATGGATACAGATAGCACATGGGTTCAGTCCAGGTCTTCATCCCCAGTACGACCCAGCTCCTCATAAATCTCACGCACAGCCAGAATGCGATTGAGCATACTCTCCAACATGCTTCTGTCCATGGGGATCACAGAGTACCAGAGAGGTGACTCAGCAATACAAGACCGCTCAGGTTGAAGGTAGAACACATCATTTCGAGTCCGGAGGCTTTCAGGACTGCAATGGTGGGGGTGGGACAGATCAGTACCAAGGCAAAGTAGATACCATGTGTCCCCATGCCAATGCCATTCTTGCAAACAGGCCAACTCACCATTTTGAGAGATAGAATTCATAGAACTTGACAGGGCAGCGGAGAGGATTCATGCGGTTCTCACGCTGCTCTAAGATAGGGGCTTCGTCCTCTCTCTTCCGCTTCCCAGGACCCATGTCTGTAGAGAAGGCAAATGACTCAGACTCGTTAAAAACACAGTCTCAACAGGCCACTCTAAGTGCACAGTCCAGGGCACCATGGGAAGGCCTCAGGACACAAAATACAGGCTCATAAAGAAATAAAGGCAGAAGAACGGTTGGTCAGTCTCCCCACACCAGCCAAACTGCAGGGGTGTTGCTCTGTAACACCTCCCCCAACCCCATTTGAACTGTTAAAGTCTTACTTTACAATCTTTCCCTGTGCAAGGTTGGGCTTGCCTTCTGGGATAGAGAAACCACAATGGCCCAACACCCAGTACACTAGTCCAGGTAGAGGCTCAGGCCCAGAGAAGGAACCCTGGGAACTGCACTCAGATGGGTCAGGACTTCAGGGTCAGAACAGAAACCAAGGTGCAGTTCATGTTATGCCCAACAGCAAAGAACCATGGAACAACTGTCATTCAACCTGTCAACTCTCTCCCACAGACAACACACCCAACAGCTTCCCACCTGTCTACTCCCCCAGCCAAAAGTAGGCAAGTAAGTCAACTGCCTTGAGATGAGGAAAGGCAGGCAGCAGGCAGCTGGGTGATCTCCTATTTATGCAACAGCCACTGATCATCAGACTGAAGGACTGGCTGTTTTCACCTGTTCTGCAAATGCAGAAATGGAAGGAGGGAAGGTAGTGACAAAGGAGAGGGCAAACCCGGCAGTTAAGATGGGTCATGGGAGGGGAGAGCAGAGAGGGAGGAAAGCAAAGGAGGGGACAGCCTCATACCTCGCCCTTTCCTCTGGCGGACGGGGGCATAGTAGCGGATGCTCACCACCTTGGTGGTGCCCCGAGGGGTGGTGCACTTGCGGGACTGCCGCACCACATTGGTGAAGGAGAGCTGCATGTGTTCCTCAGCTGTCTGCAGTCCAAAAAACTTAGTGTTGAAGAACATGAGGGTGTTGAGAAGGACAAAGGGTGAGTACACGCCCAGCTGCTTACACTCCCAGAGGTGTTCTTCCTCCACTCGGGAGAACACTGTGTCTGCAATGGTCAAGGAGGAGAAGCTGGTCAGGAGCAAGCAACTACCCAAGCCCGACCATTTCTGATCCCAGATGTCCTGCTCATAGGCATTTCTGTTCAGTAAGTGACCACTGTATATAAAATCCTGACACCCTGCTGTATTACACAGTAGGACTAGATGTTTTTTTAATATAGTTTCCACCTGCATTTGGAGCTTCTCTCACCACCCACAAGTTATAGGCAGGTAGATATAAACTTTGTGGAGTCCCACTTCTTCCTTTATTTTCAATTACCACCTAAACTCAGGCCACCTTTTGTGGTTACAGAAATAGTTTTTCAAACCTAAGTTTTGATCCCCTCCTCATGTTCAGGGACAGAGGCTTCATGTCCTCCAGCTCTAAATCCCGAGGCACCCAGCTACACGCTCCTGCCCTCAGACCCTCTGTGAAGAGTGGCAGACCAAACAGCCCAGGACTCTTGGGATGGTGTCTCTGAAGAATGGAGGGAAGCGTGTAGGGGTTGCTAAGTCCCTGTCCCTTACTGTTGGGAAGGAGTGTGGGCTGCCAGGTACTCAGAGATTTGTTGAGTTCTTGAACGAAAGTCAGGTAGTAAAGGTCCGTGAAAATGTTCACCATTCGGTTATTTTCCAGCAAGTACTGGAGAAGGAAAAAGAGACACACATAAAGCTAAACTCTAGGTCCTACAGAAAAGACACTGATGTTGAAGGCCCTAGGCATAGCAACCTTGATAATTAGGAGATGGTGGGAAACAGCTGCTTGATTATGTGACCCAGAGTGCTTTTCCCCAGGTATACCTACAACTCTGAGGCACCAAGGCCGTACTGGAAGAGGAGGCTTGGAGGAGATGTGTCACAGCTGGTTTTTCACAAGCCTAGACCCCTTGTCAGATAATGATGCATGGCTGACCTCTTCCAGTGGGAACTAAACATTACCCCAGCACCCAAGGAGCCCAACTCTACCCATCCCTCCCCTCCTGGAACAGGTTTGAGGATTACAAAGGGGACCCAGAGAGCAATGAAGGAGGCTCCTTGGCCAACGGTCCTGGAATGCAGCTTTGATTTTAGAGGAGTATTGACACATGCTGTCCTGCTTGGAGTAAGAGATGAAAGACTGCCTGCTCAAGGTAGCAGACAAGGTGAGGACCAGGGAGTGGGACAGAATCATTTCTGCTGGGACCTTGCCTGCTGTGTTGCTGTGTTGAGAGTGATGGCAAGTGAAGTGGTGTGCAAGGGATACCTGTTGGATGCCAAGACACAGATAGTAGATACTGTCAGGTTCATATCGTTCACCGTTGGGTCGAGTGATTTCTCTTACAAACTGGGCCAGACCGTAGTTGAGTTCAGCAGCTGAGCATGCCAGAATATCTTCTTTAATACGCATAGGTTTGGCTGCAGTGATATATAGTGAAGGTGGATAGGATTAAGAAAACTTCACATAGATTAATTCATTTAGCTCCACCATTAACTCCTTCATCCCTTAGTTACGGCCAGCTCCAGAACAAACTACCAATTACCAAAAGAGCCCTAAGCTTTGAAACCTAGACAGCATCTCCCCTTATTCTGCAACTCCTCCCCATGTTCACTGGACACCCTTAAGTGATCACAGCCTTATCACTCCTAGACATCTTCAGCTGAATCACAGCCCTGCCCCTTTCCCCTTCCCCTCCTCCTCTAGTCCCTGCCTGCCTCCCCTGGGTACTTACGGCCAAAGCGCAGCTCATCACCCTTGCTGGTTTCTCCATTGGCATATTTCGACTGCACCCAGCACTTCCAAGCATTGACACCATATGAATAGTTGAGTCCAGTACAGCTTGGCTGGCTGCTCATGGAGTCCCGGGAACAACTCTCTGAAAGCACCAGCCGCTTTTGACCCTGGAGGGGTAAAGAAAGGAGGTAGGGTGGAGGAGGTAAGGTCAGGAACACCATGGAAACTAGTCAGGACAGTGTTTACCACCAGGGGAGTGGGGGACTGATATCAGAACACAGCAAGCTTCCATAGCACAGAGCTCCAGGAATAGCTCTGATGACTTCGGGAACTAGGGAGAGAGCAAAGTTTGGCTATATTTTAGTACTCAGGATGGTGGAGAAAGGAGGTCAGTCAGGAAGGTCAAACTAAAGCCGCTGACTTGGCTATAAAGGCATCCTACCCCCAGGCCCTTTAAGCCTCCATCCCTCTTCTGTGGATACAGTAGCCCCAGCCCTCACCTTCCTCATGGTTCGGGGAAGGTCTTGTTCAGTAGACACGTCCTCGGGCCCTACCAGGCCACAATCAAAGAGGAAGTCTACGCTGGGGTTAATGTCCAAAGGATCTGTTAGAGAGGAAAGGAAGCAGATTGATTTTTAAGATCTCAACCCTGTAGCCCTCCCACCACACCCCTGCTACTTACACACCTGACTCAAGACAAGCCTCTCAGACAGCTCCAATTGCATTCAGTAGGAACCAGCAAAGTCAGACCAAGAACATGCTCAGAGGCACACAAATGCAAAAACTCACAACAATGGGAAAGCTCATAACACTGCTGAACTGCACACTCAAACGTGGTCAAGGTGCTAAATTTCATATGTGTTTTACCACAATTAAAACAAAATAAGACTCAAGTGTAAAATTGTGCATCTGCCCCGGTGTCTCTGCCACTACTCCCTGTGAACGCCTTTTATTACTGGGTCACAAGGAGCACTGTTAGGGTCATGTTCCGGGTCACAAAAAACAGTCCTTTTCTTATGGCACAAATGCTACTGTGCCCAGTGGGCATGCCTTGAATCCCACTCACTCTTGGGGAAGTCTGCCTCCAAGTCTTGCCCAGGCTCATCCAAGACATTGGCCATCTTGACAGCCATGGCAAGGACATCGTCTCGAGCTGGCCCAAACAGGTCACAGTCTTCCAGAAGTCCCTCTGCACTCTGGTTGCTCACAAGATCTGGGAGGCAAAAAAGTTGGCTTAGTCACTGTAGCTCCTACCTAGCTCCCTCACAGGCTTTTAGGGGCTGATTCCAGCTACTCCCCCATCCCACTAGGTACCAAGGTCACCACTCCCCGCCCCCTTAGGCAGAGACAGACTAGTAAAACCCTGACTCCCTTGTCGCCGTTGTCCATGGCATACCACAAAGGTCAGATGAGGCCTTGTCTAACTCTTCAGCCTCTGCAATCATTTCTGCCATAGCCAGGATGTCGGCCTCCAAGGGGTTGGAAGGGATCTTCACTTTCAGCTCCTCAATGGTCTCCACAATCTTGTCTGTGCTCTCCAAGGTAGTGGGCAGGAACATGGGCACAGGCACCTGGAGACATGAATCCCAACTAAACGCCAAGAACCAAACCAGTGGAATGAGAAGGACAGGTGGTGAGAGTAAGGGGCAGGGGTGGCTCAATCCTTGATGGGAAACTTACTGGGATGGGCATTGAGAAAGGCACCGGGACTTTCTGGCAGTACAGATGCATAGGCACTGGCACAAAGATGGGCACTGGGATGGGCAGCACGATCACCTGTGGCTTCCACTCTTCTGCTGACAAGAAAGGGGTCTTCTCAGAGTCCACTAGATAGGTCATATCCAACCCACCACCTGATGCTTGTCAGGTGGAGAGTCAACTCTGTGATTCTAGGATGACCATATCCATGATACTTCAGCCATCTAAGAAATCCCTTGTCTAGCTCCTAGGCATAGGGCTGCAGGCCTAGGACTATAGAATACAGCTTGTGGTGTACCCTGGCTCACCTGTCTGACTCCCTTTGGACTTCATCTCCACTTTGCAGGAGACCCCCCGATTCTGCATCAGAGGTTTACACATGGCAGCTTTGTTTTTGCGGGGTGTGGCTGAGGGTGGTGGTGGGGGAGGAGGGGTGGAAGCAGTGGAAGCCAACCGGATCTTCACAGGGATCTGCAGACAAAGGAACATTAGTGCCACCAACTGCTAGACTCTCCTCTGAGACCATCCTCCCCCTTGGCTTTTGCTCTGACCTTGCCCAGATTCCCATTTTCCTCTGGGGTCTTCACTGTATTGCTGTTCTCCACTTTGGTTTGAGAGGGTGTTTGGGGCTTTGACTCAGGAGACTGACCTGTAGATCAAAACAAATGAATGTTTTCCTCTGCAAAACCAGCTCTGTTCTCATTAGCCTATTCCAGGAGAGCTTCATTAAGAGGTACATCAAATTTGAATGGGAAATCTAGAATTTCTACTCCTCACCACCCCAGGTCTAGTCTTCTCTAGGCCCCAGAAACAGTAGCCAAGAAGATTCTTTGCGCCCGGCCGGGCGTGGCTCAGCAGTTGAGGGTCAACCTAGGATCCAGGCAATCGGGGTTCAATTCCCGGTCAGGGCACATGCCCGGGTTGCGGGCTCGATCCCCAGTCGGGGGCGTGCAGGAGGCAGCCGATCAATGACTCTCTCATCATTGATGTTTCTACCCCTCTATTCCTCTCCTTTCCTTTCTCTGAAATCAATAAAGATATATTTAAAACAAAGAAGATTCTTTGCTCCTGGCTGCTACAGAGAATGAAAAAGATTAAGTCTCCCCAATAACCCATCACTTGAGCCCTTCCATTTCATGACCCTCAGGAGTTTGGTACCCCTGGAGTGGCAGAGGGGCCAGGGTAACATTCTTGAAACGGCAATGGTCTTCAGTTTCACTAAAGGCAAAGCTTATGCTGACACTCTCTTCTCTCTGAAAACTAGCCACAGCCCCCACATGCCCCATCTACCTGGTACCCATTCCCTAAAAATACATCCTTTATAGAAAATCAGTAGAATGCAGCTCTGGAAACCTTTAAACAAGACTCCCCCTAGTACCTGCATAGTCTAGAAGCTAAAAGCACAGTATCAGGAGCTCTGGCCAGGGGTGAGATGAAAGCAAGAGGAAGAGAAGGGCCAGGCCCAGGATTAGAGTTCAGGCGAGTCCTAACAGAGTGTGCCCCCAGCCCAGGACTCACTGTTCAGGAGGCTCTCAGGCCCGCTCTGGGTGTCCAAGTTGGGTTGGTTCTGCTGGCTGTAGAAGCGCAGCAGACACTGTTGGTTGCAGAAATGACGGATCTGCCCACGCCAGTGGATGGTCTCCAGCAGCTTCCCCTGGCGCTTACAGGCATGGCACCGGGCAGCCTGGAGGCATTGACAGGATGATCAGACCTGCCTCCCTAAAACACGCTGGGCCCTTTGCCCTGGGATAAGCCCTGCCCTTGAAGGCTGGGTCATCTGGAGCCCGCTCCCTGGAGACTGGCCCACACCTGATCACAGCACAACAGCCTGTGCTCCCTGCTGCTCTCTCCACCCTTTCCACCCCACTTACCTTGCAGTACCACAGCAAGTACTTGCTCTTACAGTCCTCGCTGCAAAAGTCCCAGGTGCTGCCATCCAGCTGCTCGGTGACTCCACGCTGGCAGGTCTGGGAGCAGTAAGTACAAGTGATACAGCACAATCCCAGCTTCTTAGTGAAGTCCTGTTTGTACAGCAGCACACAGCCTGGAAAGAGTCCAGAGACACAGAGATCTCCATGGTTGTGAGACCCACCTTTTCAAGGTGGTACAACTAAAAGCTCTCCTCAACAGCCTCTCTCGGGCCCAAAGCCTTAGGATGGACAGGGGCCAGAGCATCCTGAGCAGAAGGCCCTTGCCCCAAGGACCACATCCCAAGTCCTCATCCTTTCTCTGCCATTCTCCCCACTGTGAGGTCTAGGGCCTTTGGCCCCTTCTTCAATTCCTTACCTTCACTGCAGAAACTCTTCTCCACCCCGCTGAATCGGAGTTTCTCATGCAGGAGTTTTTCCTGCCGGCAATGCTCACACTGGGACACCACACCCCGAAGCCGCTTGAAGTCCTCACAGCAATCACGGCAGCAGAACTGGAACACCTGGTCCTAGGATGGGGTCACAGGGCAGGGAGGAGTGCTGTGACATCTTGACCTGGCAGGAGCCAAGTGCAAGGACCCCTTCAGACAAATGTCTGGTCATGTGGCAAGATGTGGGCAGGGTGGGGTCTTACCTGCCAGTCCAAGACCTCAGGCTTGCCACTGAAGAGGCTGTGGCAGTAGTGACAGCTCAGGTGAATGCCCCCCTCAGGGCTTGTGCGCTGGAGGGAAGGAAGACAAGTAAGGGAGGGGCAAGAGGTGTGTGGTTGTGGTGGGGAGAGGAGGTCAGGCTTGTTCTTTGCTCTGCCCAGGCCTACCTACCCCAATTCTCATACCCTCTCTATGGCACCACACCCTTTATCCCTGGTCCAGGGTCTGAAGTACCTGGAACTTGGTCCAGCAGCTGGGGCTGCAGAATTGGTAGACTGTGCGATCGACCTTGTTGTAGTAACAGGGGTCAGAGAGGCTGCGGCGGCAGAAGCTGCAGGGTCGGGGAGGGCCTGGGGCATAGAGAGAATGGGAGAGCGAAAGAGAGAGAGAGGGAGAGAGAGAGAGACAGAGATGGGGAGAGAGCACAGAAGGTGTAAGGCAGTGCAGAGATGGAACAGGAAATCCATGGGAAGATGTGGTTGGGGCTGAGGTCAGGCAGCAGGGGTTACTTTAGAAGAGGGGAGTATAGGGGGTAGAAGGAAGGCCAGCAGGGATCTCAGAGAAGAGGGCTTTGCACCTACCAGTGAGCCCTGCCTGCTTCACTTTGTAAGAGGTGGTACAGCAGAGGGAACAGAACAAGCTCGTCTTGCCATTACGATCCACATGTGATAGCATCTCAAAGTTCTTACACAGGGTCTTGCACCAGACACAGGGGTACACACGTGTGTTTTTCTGTGAGGATGGGGAAGGAGAGGCTGAGGCTGGATTTGTCCCTTCACTTTTATTTTTTAAATTTTTAAAACATGAAGTATTTCAAGCATACAAAAAGTATAGATGATGATATAACAAAGACCTGTGTATCCACCAGCCAGCTTCAAAAAATAAAACATAACAGATACAATTGAAACCCCCTTTATTTGTTTTATTCCTCCCAGCCCTTGACCCATCAGGCACCTTTATTTATCACCCAAGAACCGCACCCCCTTCCACAGCCCTCTAATGTACTACTCCCTCGGCCCCACCTTCTTGTACGCCCCCAAGCAGGTTGTGTTGCAGAACCGCTTTTGCTGGCCCTCATGGAAGAGGAGCTCAGGGCCAGGGCTCCCGGGCTTGGCGTAGATGTAAGCCCCGCACTGGTCACAACAGTTGGTTTTCAGTCCCTTGTTGGCCCGGAATTTGGAGAAGCAAGAATCGCTGCAGAGCCGGTGTACCACGCTGCCATTGCTGACCTCATGCTGGACCTGCCATACACACACACATACCCTGAGCTGGGGCCTGGCCACCACCACCCACCCCAATGCAAGGATAGCCCACCCCGCCTCACCCTAGACCTTCACAGCAGACATTGCGCCCAGGGACCCCCCAACCTGCACATCAGGCTGCCGACTTGATGGTGAGGTCCTGGGAGGCAAGGAAGGCCGGCTGCACACATCCTGGAGAAGCTCTAATCTTGAATACACTCCCTCATGATGGCTGCCTTTCCTCCCCACTCCCCTCCTCCACAGGGCCTGGCCCCTGCAGCCCCAGGATTGCAGGGGCAGGTCAGGGCTGGCAGGCTCTGTAAATCAGCCCCCATCGAGCTTGCTTACCTCTCCAGTCTTCTGGCATATGCTGCAGCGAGTGGCATCAGCAGGATCCCCAGACTGGGGGATTGGGCGCTGCTGCTGGGCCTCATACAGGGAGAGGCAGACAGATGTGCAGAACTCATGGAAGGAGCCTCCTGAACCAGTCTGCGCCACAACCAAGTCCTTGGTGTTCCAGATCTCCCTGCAGGTGAGAACAGGCTTCAACATTCACTCGTTTCATCAGCTTCCAGCCTTCCCCTGGGATCAATGACCACAGAGCCAAATGCTCTCACACCCCCTACCCAAATTGCCTCTCTCTCCCAGTTCTACTAGGTTCTTGCCAACACAGTCTCTGTCCCACCCATAATTCTTGGCCTGATGCCTGCCCTCCCCACACCCCAGTACCCTCACATACTTCTTGCAGAAGGTACAGGTCTTTTTGCCCGAGGGCTTCTTGGAGAAAGTGGTGAGACAGGATGAGGAGCAAAAGAGCTGAGGTAGCCCCTTGCGCTGGTAGGCAGTCTGCCCCTTCTGCAGTGGCGTTCGGCAGTGTGCACAAGTCATCTTAGTGCCCACTGCAGAGCGCCCGGCCCTTTGTGCCACGCTGGAGCGTAGAGACATGCGAGGAGAGCGCCGGGGCCGGAATGGCACAAAGTCCTCATCGTTGGGGTCATCTACCATGGCATCAGAATCCTCATCTGACACTGGAACTGAGGAAGGGGGGAGGGGCCATGAGAAAATGCTACCGGACCAGGTCTCCAGCCAGCCCCTGACCAACAGATAGCTCTGCTGCTCCTGGGATCCCATGAGTTCTTGCCTTTACTCTCCCCGCACCCCATCACATTGGTATCTTAAGCCATTGGTGTCGCTCTCCCTTAGGGAGGGCTCTAAGTGGGGAGATTCTCCAGGACAGGGATGGCAGAGCTGAAACAGGAAACTCCATTCTCACTGCTCGTTTTCAATCTCCCCTACTGCCCCTGGTTCCCATGCCAACCCAGAACAGAGATAGGCGCGTCACACTCTGCATGGAGCCAGGAGATCCATGGCAGCCACTTCCCACTCATCCCACTGGGTCACACTTCCTTAAGTCCTACTCACTGCTCTCAGTAGAATCCACAACCTCAGGTTTTGGAGGTTCTACTCTTCTAACACGCTCACTTCTCTTCTGCACCTTGGAAAGATGGGGAGGGAAGGAAAGCTGACACCAGGGACAGGCTAAAGGGCCTGCTGTACTAGCACAGGGTTTAGTGGGGTACAGAGATGGGAGCGGGAAGGGAGAGTAGGGACCCTTGGCCCAGCCCATAGGAGGAGGGGGAAAAAGGAGGCTGGACTTTGCCTTAAGAAGCAATAGACATGAGAGCTCCCTCCCTCCTTCTAACAATCCTCACACATACCCTCCACAGAACAATATCTGGAGGAGAAAATGAAGAGTCTGTCCTTCCCAGAGCTATAGGGGGAACCAGACTCCTTCCAATCCCCTCCCCCCCTCACCCTCTCAGGTGGCTTCTCACTGGCCTTCCCAGTCAGGCCATCTCCTGCAAAGGAAGCAGAAAGCAGTCTAAATATTCAGCCTGCCCTCACACCCCTTCCCTGGCTCAACCTGGGCCTCCATTCCTGGGGAAGAACTTACTCAAAACTGAAAGGGAAAACTCAAGTGCCTGTGGCTTCTTGGGGCCCCTCTCAGGGTTACCTCAAGCTCTGCACTAAGGGGAGGGTGCTGGTGCAACTACTCTCTATGGGGAAAAAAATCCTACCCTTCCCACCAGCTTTCTGTCCAAATCATTGGGAGTCCAGGAAACACAGGTAACACACCTTTCATCCAGAATTTATAGATTACCAACAAAAGCCAGTGCAATCCCCCAAAGGTAGGTAGCAAGGGGAGAAGGTAGGTCCCCTGGACTCAGGTGGTTATATAAGTGCTAAGACCCTGGTCCAGCCTGGGAGAGGCACCTCTAGGCAGAACAGGAGAGAAATGAGAACCGCTCGACGTCTAGGTTGTCCCTCCCCTATCACAGACTCAATCCTAGGCCTTGCATTTCTACCATTCCTCTGAATTCACAATGCTGTTGGTGGCTCAAGAACCTAGTCATCACTCATAAAACCCAGAACCCCCACTTTCATTTAAAACAAAACATCTGGAAAGATCTTAGAACCAAGAAGCCTGGAGTCCTCCCCAAATCCTGAAGGACCTGGCACCAAAAACGCAGTGGGCTAAGAAAAAGGGAACCTCTCCCACCAAATTCACTCTCTAACCCACCCCCTGAAACCTCACCCATATTCCTCCCCTACCCCTACCTTCCTTAATCTTCTTCACCACCCCCACTTCTTCCTCCCAAACCCCAACTCCTTCTCCATACACGTTGCTCCTCTTATCTCTCAAACCTCCTCCTCTTCCTCTTCCCCAGACACAGCAGCCCCTCCTTACCCCCACCCTCTCTCCAGCCTTGATTTGTCAGCTCAGTAGGCAACCTACCTGGTAAGGAAGGGTGTGCAGGGGGGCTAGGGTCCCCAGGTTTGGTCTGAGAACTGTTGATTCCATCCCCCAGAGTCTCTCCCACTGAAGGGCTGGGGGGGCCATTTGGGCTCTGTGGCTGCCCTTGGGGAAGCTCCTCCTCCTGCCCAGGGGAGCCCCTTCTCCCTGTAGCTATGGAGGTGGTCTCCTCCTCTTCAACATGTGGGGACTGAAGGGTTATTGGAGAATCTGTAGCCAAAGGTTCTAGTAGGCCCTCGGATGTAGAGGGATTTGCCCCAGTCCCTGGGTCAGGTGGCACCACCTCAGGGGTCTGGCCCCCTGGTCCAGGCTCTAGGGTCTGATCTCCTGCATCCCATGCAAGGGTCTCCTCAGGACCATGGTCCACCTCTGGGGGGGAGGGGGCTTTATAGAGCAGCCCCCCCAGCCCCAGCAGCTCAGTGGCTCCATCCAGGACTCCAGGGTCTTTTTCCAGGCCAGCAGGGGTATCAAGCAGGTCCAGGGCTCCTGAGGATGGAGAAGGGCCAGGGGGGGCCCATCCTCGAGTTGGGGCAGTCTGGGATTCCAGTAGATCCTCTCCAAATTCCATGTCTACTGGAAGGTCTCCAGCCAGGGGCTTCTCTGGCAGGGTCAATGGGTCAAACGGACTGGGGAAATCACTGGGGTCCATGAGGATGGCTGGATATGGGCTGTAGATTAGGGGTAGAAGAGGGGGCAGAAGAGGTGGTCTTCGCCAGAATTCCTTCTTATATAGGCTCTGGGACACACCCCACCATCCACTTGGATTTCTCATGAACAGCCCCCACCACAAACGACAAGAATTTCCACAGGCTTTGGTCCAAATGACCACTCCCCCCACCACCACAAACAGCGCCCCCTGTGGGGAGAGGCGTTCCCCGCCCTGGCCCTGGGCCCACACTCACCAGGCAGTCAGTCGTTGGGCCTACCCCCACCACCCCACTGCCAGTTTCCCTCCCTCTTTACCTTTCAGCCACCCCCAACTCGGGCTGAACACCCCATTAGGGTCTACTAGGGCCGTTGCCACCAGGAGCCTTTCCCGCCCCCGCGATTTCAGTTTCTGCCCTCTCCTCTCGCTCCTAGAGCCCCCCAGTTCCCCAGTCTCTACTCACCCAGTCTGGCCCCACCTCCCCTCCCCGCGCTGCAGGGCCCTCCCTCAGCCCTTCCCTCGCCCCCACAAATTGCCCTTCCTAACCCCTCCCCCCAGTTACCTTTCAGGTCGCCCACTTCCTCAGCCCCGTTACCCTTTCCTATTGCTCCCTCAGTCCTCCTTCTCCTGTTGCCCACCCCCCACCTCAGGCATTTACAGGAAGACATTTTGGAGCTATGATCTCTCCTTAGACCCCCCTCCCGGCTACTGCGAGATCCCGCCTGCAGGTTCGGTTCGGCTTGATCAGGCCCGACCCCTACCTGCGGCAGGGTTAGTGTAACGGCTATAAGCCTAGAACTGCAGACAGAGACGGCCCCGCGCTCCTTCTCCACCTCCCTCCCTAGCAGCCGGGACAGGGGTCGCGGCCCCTTTAAATGGCAGCGCGGCTCACAGCGCCGAGCGCTCTGCACCAGGCGGGCGGGCGGCGCCAGCAACCAACCCCATTGGCTGGCTCCAGGAGGGGGCTCGCGAGACAGCGCCGGCCCCCGGCGCGAGACTCCCAGCCCAGTGGCCGCCTGGAAATTGCGGAGTGGAGCCTAGTTGTTGGAGATGGAGCTTGAGCCCCCGCCCGGAGCCCCGCTAGTTGAAAAGGAAAAGATAGGCTCTGGAGCCTTGAAGCCCGCCCCCGGGAAAGGCGGCACCCCCTTTCCACCAAAAGGCCGAGTACACTAAACCACAAAAAACAGATCTACGCACCTGCTTCCCTTACCTGGCTCAAGAGTCTGCCCCCCTCACACCAGTGCATGCCCTACCTCCTGGAGCCCACTCTACTCGTGATCCCCTCCTCTCATTCAAATGGTTCCCGGTCCCCCCCCCCGTGTCTCTCTTCGCTTCCCACTCGTGTTCAACCCCCCCCCCCGGCGTCCGCCCCCCTCAACAGTCCCTACCTATGCCGTGCAGCAAGCGCCTGCCAAGATTACCCTCCCCCCCAACCCCACCTCTCCGGGGCCCGCCCCCTGGGCGACTGTTGAGGGTAATGAGTGACAGCAGAGGGTGAGGGGAGGCAGGGACCCAGCCCTCACGTGCCCCACCTCCCCTTGTCTGCAGCCCCGAGCCCCCCTAACCATTCCGAGAGAGTCACAGTTGTGGGGCATCTTGAGCTTGCTCTCCAGCCACCCAGGGCGAGTAACATGGCTCAGGCTCAGTGACAACGCCTATGCAGTAACCGTTACTGCCTGACGACTCCAAAACCAGGTCCTGCAAAGACACTCCCCCCACTCCCTCAAGGGTCTTAGGGTAAGTTCTGGGATCTTCTCCCTGAGTCTTCCCGCAGGAGCTCCCAGCGTTATCTCTTCAGTAGGTTTTCTCACCAAGGCCAGTAGCTTTCCTTTCTCGTTTTTCTCTCTCTCTCTCAGCCTCTCCTGGTCTCTATCTCTCCCTCCTTTCCTCTTTCTTTTAGTCCCGATCAATCTCTTTCCTCCCCCACCCCACTTTCCCTTTCCCTGGCGCGTTCCCTCTCTCTCTCTCTCTCTCTCTCCCCCCCCCCCCCAGTCTCTTTTTGTCTTAGTCTCTGTCTCTCTGCCTCTCAAAGGCACGAGAGCGTGCGCCACGCACACCCACCTTCCCCTCCTGGAGGGTCCTTAGCATGTGGGTGTGGCTGAGGTCGTGGCTAGATAAGTGGGGTAGGGGGAAGGGGCACTAGCATTAGGCCTACTTACTGGCTTTAAAAATTGTATGCCAGGATCCATTTTCAGTCCCCATTATAGTTTGAGCACTTTACAATCCCCGCTCCCCACTTTCCTCCTCCAACCCCTAGGGCTGAAGAGTATAGTATTTGAGATATTAGTGGAGGCTCAGGCTAGTAGAAGTCGTGCCACAGATTTAGAAACAAGAAGGTTTGGTGTCCAGTGCCTACTTGAGCCTGCCTCTTTGATTTGGGCCTTTCTTCCTTCCCACACTAAGCCTTTCCTAGCCTTACAGGGGAGAGTTTTATCCTCCCTTGTCTCGCTCACTTTGCCAGAAACCTTACCCTTCCTGACTCACCACAAGGCCTTGAGGTTATCTTTGCTCTCTCCTTATACACAGAGATAAAACCAAGAGTTTTCCCGGTTTCTCAAACCCAGCTTTCTCTTTATCTTAACCAGTATTCTGTGTACCCATCTTCCACTTTCTGCTTATTTATATGTCCCTGTTTCTCCCTTTGTATTTTCAATTTGTTCTGTCTCAATTGGGACACCTCTTTTTTTTGTATATTGCCTGCCCTTCTCAACACATGCTTGGATCCTTGGTCACTCTGATTGTGAAGAATGCCTGGTTTCAAGATGAGGGGAGACAATCTAGGAGGGTTAATGGTGTATTATTCATTCAGAGGCAGTTCGGTTGCATAAAACTGGGTGGGTTCTGGAGAGATAAGCCAGGATTCTAATCTCAGTTCTGCCCACTTTTTAGCCAGTTGACTTTGGACAAGTCATTTGTCAAGTCACCGGGTCTTACTTATCTCACCTTTAAAAAGAGATAAGAAAACAATGTAAATGTCCAATCATATGGGAACTCTGTACTTTCAGCTCATTTTTGCTGTAAACACAAAACTGCCCTAAAATATAAAGCCTATTAAAAAAACTAATGACACACAAAAATGCTCCTGATACATTTTCAGAAAGGAGTTAAAATATGATACTTTGGCCTGGCCGGCGTGGCTCAGTGGTTGAACATCGACCTATGAACCAGGAGATATATATATATATATTTTACTGATTTTTAGAGAGAGAGGAAGGAAGAGGAAGAGAGAGAAACATTGATGTGAGAGCAAAACATCTATCGGATCGACTGCCTCCTACCAGGGTTCAAGCCTGCAACCTGGGCATGTGCCCTAACTGGGAATCAAACCAGCAACTTTTCAGTGCACAGGGTGATGAACAACCAACAACTGAGCCACACCGACCAGGGCCCACTGTTTTTTGTGTTTTTTTAAAAATATGTCTTTGTTGATTTCAGAGAGAGGAAGGGAGAGGGAGAGAGAGATAGAAACATCAATGATGAGAGAGTCATTGACCAGCTGCCTCCTGCATGCCCCCCACTGGGGATTGAGCCCACAACCTGGACATGTACCCTGACCAACCAGGAATCGAACCATGATCTCCTGGATCCTAGGTCTATGCTCAACCGCTGAGCCACGCTGGTTGGGCTCACTGTTTTTATTGATGTATATCCTTTCCGTCCTTTTTTTGGCATACATATTTTTTTACAAAATTGGAATTATCTTGTACAATATGTTCTACAACATAATTGCAATGGTTGTATATTGTTCCAGCATTTCGATGCACCACGTTTTGTTTAATTACTGCTGACCTCAAACTTTGATTTTCTCATGATACGCAAGTCTACATATAACTTAGTCAAACAAATACAGGCACTAGCTCTGGCCGGTGTGGCTCAGTGGTTAGATGTTGGCCCAGGGGCGTGTACCTGGGTTGCAGGTTTGATCCCTAGCCCAGGTCAGGGAGGGTGCTGGAAGCAACCAATAGATGTTTCTCTCTCTCTCCCTCTTTCCCTCCCTCTCTCTCTCTCCTTTCCTCTTTCCTCCCTTCCACTCTCTCTAAAATCCTTGGGTGAGGATTAACAACAACAAACAAATGGAGGCACTATTTAGCAGTCATTGATTAGAGTGAGGTACACTCTTTAAAACTCACTCTGGAAACACATGGATTCTTTTTCGATATTTTTTCCAATTACAGTTGATGTTTAATATTATATTACTTTCAGGTGTACAGCATAGTGGTTAGACATTTATATAACTTACGAAGTGATCCCCCTGATAAGTCTAGTACCCCCCTGACACCATACATAGTTATTACAGCATTATTGACAATATATCCCTATGCTGTGCTTTACATCCCCATGACTAGAGGGTATTAAGTGTAATAAGTCAGACAGAGAAGGACAAATACCATATGATTTCACTTATATGTGAAATCTAAAACACAAAATAAACAAACAAAGCAAAAACAAGCCTGGCCGGCGTGGCTAAGTGGTTGAGGAGATGGTGGTTCGATTCCCGGTCAGGGCATATGCCTGGGTTGCAGGCTCGATCCCCAGTAGGGGGCATACAGGAGGCGGCCGATCAATGACTCATCATCATGTTTCTCTCTCTCTCCCTCTCCCTTCCCCTCTCTGATATCAATAAAGATATATTTAAAAAACAAACAAAAAAACCAAGCTCATAGATACAGAGAACAAGCTAATGGTTGCCAGATGAGAGAAGGGTTGGGGGGGCTGAGTAAAAAAGGTGAAGGAATTAAGAAGTACAAATTGGCAGTTACAAAACACATGGATTCTTATTTTATGTTTTATACCATTCTAAAGTACCCTGAAGTGAAGAAAAGGGAAATATGTATTCAGGGAGACACTGGGAAAATACTAGCCTGGGAGCTACTCAACAATAGGAACCAATTCTTACTCATCTCTATCTCTAGCATCTAGCATAGTTCCTGATAAATACTCAATAAATGTTTATTGGATGAAATGATGGATGGATGAATAAAGGAGAGAATAAAAAGCCCCAATGAAATAAAATTGTAATAATATTTCTATAATATAAAGCTTAATAAGGAAAGAAATTAAAGTGTAACAAGAGAGAAGCAAAGGCAGGCAAAGATAAGGAATCTTTATAAAGAAAGATACAAGTGAAATGTAGTGAAAAGGCGCCTATTTGACCTTATCAGCAAGTCCAATGGTGGCAGTCTGACTTAGTAGTGTGATTCTGACTATACTCCACTCTTTAACATTCACTCTGTCCTGTCCAAACATATCTCCCAAATTTGGAGGCAACATATCTCAATTTACTCCACAGAAGGTCAACTGACTTTATAAGACATACTCCCTAGGGTCTGTATGGGTCCCAAGGTCTCTACAGGACTTTATGCTATGGCACTGTCCCTTGGAAAATCAACTTAGGTTAGTATTACTTCTTTGGGTCCCACTTATACTTATTTTTTTAAGTTAGAGGTTTATTGAGATATAATTCATATATTATACAATTTTCCCATTTAAAGTATGCAATTCGATGGATTTTAGTATATGCACAGATATGGGTAACCATTACCACAGTTGATTTTGCATTTCATAATTTTATTTATTATTTATTTATTTATTTATTTATTTATTTATTTTTAAACTTTTTGAACTTTAAAAACAATATATCTTTATTGATTTCAGAGAGAGGAAGGCAGAGGGAGAGATAGAAATATCAATGATGAGAGAGTCACTGATCTGCTGCCTCCTGCACGCCCCCCCACTGGGGATCAAGCCCACAGGCCGGGATCATAGGTCAATGCTCAACCGCTGAGCCACGCCAGCTGGGCTTTTTTTTTTTAAATCCTCACTCGAGGATATGTTTTCCATTGCTTTTCAGAGAGAGTGGAAGGGGGAGAGAGAGAGAGAGAGAGGGAGGAGGAAGGGGAGGGAGAGAGTGGAAGGGGGAGGGAAAGAGAGAAACATCGATGTGAGACACACTCATCCATTGCTTTCCTCCTGCTCCAACCAGGGCAGGGGACTGAGCCTGCAACAGAGGTACCCACCTTGGCCCAGAATCAAACCTGGGACCCTTCAGTCTCAGCCCGAGGGCCAAAGCTCTAACCACTGAACAATATGGGTAGGACCCACTTATAGTTCTTAAAACAGTCTTGCACACTAGGCCATTCACTTTTTCTTTTTTTTAATTCTCACCGGAGGATATTTTTTCCATTGCTTTTTAGAGAGAGTGGAAGGGGGAGGGAGAGAAACATCTATGTGAGAGACACATCAACTGGTTGCCTCCCCCAGGTGCCCTGACTGGGGCCGGGGACCAAGTCTGCAACCAAGGTACATGCCCTTGCCAGAATCGAACCCGGGACCCTTCAGTCTGTGGGCTGACACTCTAACTATTGAGCAAACTGGCCAGGGCACATTCACTTTTTCTTGATGTTTCTTGTTTATCTAGTTACTTGGCAATTTACTGAGAACAGTAATCAACTTTAGTACTGACAAACAACATATTATTATGTTCAATACCTTGAAAGTATTCAATAAATATTATGTGACTGATAATGATAGTAATTAGAAAAAGAAAAAAAAGACCTCTCAGAGCTCACTTGGACCCTGTTCTTCTGTTGCTTGGCTGACTCCTCTCACCTCTAACTCAACTTGACCAAAACTGCATTGATTGACTTTCTCCCAATGGTGCTCTGCCTCCTCTATTTCCTGTCCTGGTTAGTGGTACAACCAGACAACCAGGCATCCAAAACAGAAACCTGGAAATTGTTCTAGTCTTCTTCCACTTCTTACCCTCTACATTTACTTGGTTATTATGTCCCTTTGAGCGTATCTTCTAAATATTTGGATTTGGTTTCCTCTTCTCTATCCCTACAACCACTGTCTTAGTTCAGGCTTTCCTCGTCTCTCACCTGAAATTATTATTTTTGTGTTCTAACTCGTGTCCTTAGCTCCTGGCTTATCTTCTCCAATCTTTTCTACACACTATTGCCAGTGTGATTGTAGTAAGCTGCATAATACACACCCAAAGATATCCCTGTCCTAATTCCTGGAGCCTGTGAATGTTACCTTATATGGCAAAAAAGTAGGACTTTGCAGGTGTGATTAATTTAAATATCTTAAGATGGGGAGATTATCAAGGTAGGCCCTAAATGTAGTGACAAGTAATTTTTTTTTAATCCTCATGCAAGGAAATTTTTTCCCATTGATTTTTAGAGAGTGGAAGGGAGGGAGGGAGAGAGGGAAAGGGGGAGAGAGAAAGAGAGAGGAAGAGATGTCGATTGGTTGTCTCCAACATGTGCCCTGACCCCAACCCGGGCCAGGGATCGAACCCTTGACCCTTTGGTGCATGGGCCTAACCACTGAACTAACCAGCCAGGGCATGACCAATGTTCTCATAAGAGAGGCAGAGAGAGATTTGACACACAAAGAGGAAAAGGCCATGTGACCACGAAGGCAGAGATTGGAGTGATGCAGCCGCATACCAGGGAATGCCAGCATCCCCCAAAAGCTGGAAGAAACAAGAAAGTCTCCCCTAGAGCCTCCTGAGGGATCATGGCCCTGCCGACACCTAGATTTCAGCCCAGTGATACTGATTTCAGATTTCTGGCTTCCAGAACTATGAGAGAATACATTTCTGTTGTTTTAAGTCACTGAGTTTATGGTAATTTTTCACAGCAACCTTAGGACATGAATACAGTGATCTTTCTGAAGTTCAAACCTATCATACACAGAAAAAATTTATTCTCTTTATCTCTTTCAGTCTGTTTGTGTATCTATCTATCTGTATCTATATATAGGACCCCCCCCCCACACACACACACATGCCTGTGAATGCATATATGAGAGAGTCTGGAAGAAAATATACCAAAATGTTACTTCTACATAGTGGGATTATGATTTTTATACTTCTGTGTATTTCAAGCTTTTCCCTCAATAAGCATATATTACTTTTATAATCAGAAAAGACAACATAAGTTATTTTTTAAAAAAACCTTTCAATATCTCCCCAATACCTACAGATTAAAGTACAAACTTCTAATCATTGTACAGGCCCTTGATTATTTGGCCTACGCCTATCTCTCTAGTCTAATTTCCTATTACTTAGCCTCCCTCTTCTCTTCAGCCATGAAAAATTACCTAAAACACAGGTCATTCTGCCTCTGACCCTTTGCACATGGGTCTCTTAGACTTCAACCTCTTGGTTAAGACCCAATTCAAAGGTGTTCTTTCCTGTGAAGTCATTCTTGATCCACTCAAGCAGAGTCACGCTTCCTTTAAGTTACCACTTTACCTCTAATATGCTATTGTTATTTTATTTGCCGACAGTACTGAAATTATTTTTCATTAGCATTTCTCTGCTTATACTGTGATTGCCTTGAGGAGATACACAAATGTATTATAGTACCTTTAAAATAATTTTTCCCCACAACAGATACTAAAAGCCATCACGTGGTACTTAATGTTAAAATGTCCTCATAAATCTTTATGTATTTATATAAAAAGATAGCTAAAGTGATTTTTTAGTGAGGTCATGACTCAGAAAAGTATATATAGTTTAATCCTACATATGTAAAAAAGTATAAACATTTCTGTTTGTCCAGGATAGTACAAACACAGAAAATAGAAATGCAAGAAAGTGGTGATAATTGTAACCATTAGAATGAGTAGAGAAAGAGACTTGTCTCTTTATACTGTTGGGTATTGTTTGATTTTTTTTTTCCCCATGAGCAGGGAAAAAAGTCTTTTTCAGAAAAGATAGATGTAAAATTTTTTTTCATAATAGAGGTGTTATTAATTCTCAAAAAATTTGGGAACCACTGGTCCAGATACACCCAATATGGTAGCCACTAGCTATATGTAACTAAATTTTAGCTAATTAAAATGAAAGAATTGCCTGGCCAGTGTGCTTAGTGGTTAGAGCATCGGTCCTTGCAGGGAAGGGTCTCAGGTTTGATTTCCCCGTCAAGGGCATGTACCTGGATTGCAGGTTCAATCCTGGCCCAGTCAGGGTGTGTGCAGGAGGCAAACCAATCAATGTTTCTCACATTGATGTTTCTCTCTCTCTCTCTTTCCCCGCTTTCCTCTCTCCCTCCCTTCTGCTCTCTAAAAATCAATGGAAAAAATACCCTCGGGTGAGGATTAACAAAAAAAATAGAATTAACAATTCAGTTCCTCAGTTGCACTAAGTCATATTTCAAGCCCTCAATGGTCACATATGGCCAGTAGCTGCTGTACTGAACAGAGGAGGTACAGAACATTGCTATCATTGCAGAAGGCTCTATTGGACAGTGCAGGTCTAGTTCACTGTGTCCCCACATAAGGTGGAGCCAATTGGGATTGGGACACTCTGAAAACCTGAATGTGAGTTAAGTTAATTAGAGGGAATTAACTACATAGAGCTATCAGTTGAGCCTTGTAGCCCTTGATTAACCCACAGGGCTAGGGCTAGTTAGGTGTTGCTGAAAAATAAAGGCGATTACCTGATTGGTGTCCTACAGAATATAGAAATCAATCTGTATCCATGGCAATGATGACACCTTAGGAACAATAGTGGTGTTTGGAAGGCTGGTTTTCCCGGTTACCATGGAAATGAGTACCTGGCTACAATTCTGTGTAATCACAGAGAATAAGGTATCAATCCTTCCTTCCCTCCCCCACCCCTTTTATAACCATACTGATGATTTCAGTTGGGCTTCATGAGCAGACCTGGCAGCAGGAAAACCAACTAGAAACCCGATTAAGTATGGCGTATCAGAGTGCAAGCTTTAATGAGGAAGTGTGAAAAAGAAACATGGCGGGGCCTTTTTTTCAGTAGGAAAAGACTAGATCTACTACACTGAATACAATGACATTGTTACTCTTGCTTCTTGCACACGCGCAGTGCAGGAATCCTCAGAGCACGCCTACGCGCACATTTTCTCCCCTTCTCTCTCTCTCTTTCCATTTCTCCTCTCTCTCCCTTTTCTCCCTCTCCTTTCCCTCTCGCATCATTTGGTCTTCCAGTCTTTCCGTTAGCTCGGTTACGTCTCTCCTTCCGAGCCTCCCTCCCCCTCTCCCCCTTCCTTTTCAGTCTTTAGCGGACGCAACTAGCGCATGCGCAATACGTACAAAGTCTCGCTCTTTGTCCCCATCAGTCTTTCACACGAACCCAAGTCTTTCGCATTCAGCAGCCAATAGGATCTTAGAAATGGCGGAAAACTGATTCCACCTCCGAAGATGAACCTTGATTGGCAGTTCAGAGAACCAATCGAAGATGCCACTTTGTACCCCTGGGGAGGCACCGAGCTCCGTCGTCTCGTTTCCGGCGGTCGCGCGCTCTTTTCTTGGGACGGTAGAGGCCGTGTAGCGTCGCCGTTACTTTGAGGAGAGAACAGTCGGTAGAGGGTGAGTTTGGGGACGACTTAGTTCTCATTTGAGAGGGGAGTAGGGTTTCTCGCGACAATCGGTGAAGGAAGAGGAAGGCTAGGTTTGGAGGGAGGCAGGCCCTTCTTTCCAAGGCCCCTTGAGGCCTTGTCCCCGCCACCCCACGGGCTTCCCAGCCCACCCGCACACAGGGTCCCATCGCACTCAAACCTGACTCCCGCTTCCTCTCTCGTCGCCTTTCTTTGTGCGACGTAGCCTCCAGTCTTAGCCCTGTCAATAAGTTCCCAGGCCCTTGTGCCGCCCTGGGCCTGAGGGTGTGGGGTCTACCATCCCAGAGCAGTGGAGTCGCGGCAGGAGGAGGAGGCGCTTTGTCGGGAGCTCCTCCCCTCGGCCTCGCGAAGCCTACAATTCTGTATGTGCAACTGCGCCCCCCCCCCCCCCCAGCGGAGATGTTTCTTTGTCAAAACTCTTAGCTGGGAGGTTAATCCAGACCCCTCCGCTTTCCTCCTCAGTTTCCTGCATGCCCTTTTTTTTAGTCTTGTTGCCTAGCTACTTGACCCACGTGTAGCATCACTTTTAAAAAATGAAACTTAATTTTATGGATCTTTTTAATCAACTATTTTCCACACGGAGAAACGATTGTCATAAGGTGACACCTTTCTTTGTGTTCTTAACAGAGAAGACCAGGTTAGAGAAGTCTGGGAGGCATGTTGCTGTCTTAAATCTAGGTTGAGGTAGGTGTAGGGTAGTCAAAATATAGGACGCCCCGTTAAATTTGAATTTCACACGGACAACGAATTATTTTTTAGTATACTTTGCATGGGACTTACACAAAAAAATGATTCATTTTTTTAATCATAAATTCAAACTTTACTATGTCGTGTATCTTTATTTTATAAATCTGCTAACTCTAGTCGGGGTACACTGGCTAGATTTATACTGCCTTTGTCCAACTTCCTTGTTATCAAATGAATGGTCCTGAAAAACTCTTAGAAAATAAAAAAGGACCTTACCGTGTCAGTGCCTTTTACAGCTTTCAGGCTGTCCACATCCAGGCGGCCATCTGGGTCTGGTAGATTTTTTTTACCAGATATTCCCCACTGTTTTGCACTTAAAAAGTTGATCCTTATCCGGAAAATTAAGGGGACATTTATTTAGATTTCAGATATGTGTGATATAGTAACATACTTGGTCCTGTGTCTAAACACTTCTGCAATTGTATCTCATTCCCAGTAGCCCCAGTCTTTCTAAACCAGCAATACATATTTTCTCAAGCAAGTCCTTCATCAGGGTTGGTCTTTCAGACAGAAATCCTTGCTACCGATCTTTGTACTTTGTTCTCTTCTCAGAGGCCCCATGGTTAGGGGGCGATGATTTCTGTACATATTTCCAAATTATATTGGTAGTCATTATCAGAAGTACTTAGCTACTCTGTGGGTACTGTGTTAAGTGATTTATACAATATTACTTAGTCTTCACCATTGAATACCTGCTTGGGAAAGAACAAATGGAAAGGAAAGGTTATAAAGATGAACATTATGGAGACATTTATTTTAAAACACAAAGGTTGGGAATTTGGTTATACAAGTGATTTTTTGCTAGAATACAGAAGAGTGGAGGAAGAATGTAATTAATGACATTTGTCTAACTGAATCACTCACCATATGTAGAAATAAGGTTAGTCACTGCCAGCAGAACAAGTGTATGCTATGTTATGTACATGATCTCATTTAGTCCTTAATATAACCAGCCCTGTGAGGTAGGTATTGTTATCCCCATCTTACAGGTGGGGAAATTGAGGCTCAGAAGTTAGGTGACATGTCTAGTAAGTTTGTTGCATTCTGAACTCTGAAACTGAGCTGAGTTTGATTACAAAGCTTGTAGTATAGTTGTATGAGATTCTCCACTCCATGCTCCGTCACACTGTGTGACCTTGGATAGGCATCATTTTTCTTATCCAGAAGAATGATAATTGTAAATACTAAATGAGATAATACAGACTTAGCACAGTGCCTGACATAAAATGGTGGATAAATATCTTGCATTATTACTGTAACTACTAGGCTGCACTTTCTAAAATCAAAAATAACCTCCCTTGAAGTAATCTTAAATGGTTTAGAACATATTAGCACTTTATCCTCAAAGAGGTAGGTCATTTCTACTAAGAAGTTGTAAAATGGCCCCTTTTTAAAAATATGTTTTTATTGATTTCAGAGAGAGAGAGATCAGTGATGAGAGTCATTGATCAGCTGCCTCCTGCACTCCCCCTAGTGGGGATCGGGCCTGCAACCCGGGCATGTGCCCTGACTGGGAATCAAACCTCTATCTCCTGGATCATAGGTTGATGCTCAACCGCTGAGCCACTCCAGCCGGGCTAAAATGGCCTTTTTGAAATGGAATGATGAGGTGTGGGTAAGATGTAAAGATAGTTCTTAATATTTCAGTTTTGAATGGATCTCTAAAGATTTCTATTAACATGTAAATTATAAATTGTGGATTCCTGAATGGGATGCAAAGTACTCAGGCTGAGATCTCAATTAAAGGCTGGAGAAAAAAAGAGGGTCCTTGGATTCTAGCCAGATAAGACCTAGTTGAAGAAATGGCTGTGAAGATCATTCAAGTTTCTGTTATAGGCCACTTTGGGTTCAGGGAAGGGCGGTGGAACTCAAATAGGAAAAGAACTGATTCTAATGAACACCTTACCCTGCCTCCAACTGTTGCTGGGGTAGACTTTAAATTTTGTATGTTTTTATTTCTTTTAAAATCATGATTTCCTTTTTAACAAAAAAATATCTTTATTGATTTCAGAGGGAGGAAGGGAGAGGGAGAGGGAGAGAGAGAAACATCACTGATGAGAGAATTGTCATTGATCCGCTGCCTCCTGCATGCCCCTAACTGGGGATCGAGCCACAACCCAGGCATGTGCCCTGACCGGGAATTGAACCAAGATCTCCTGGATCTTACTTAGGTCGATACTCAACTGCTGATCCATGCCCTGCTGGTCATGATTTCTTTTTTTTAAAAGTTACTCCATTTGCTGTGAAACTGGTATACCTATTCATGGCATTTAAAGTTATTACAACTTTTTGAGAAAACAGTGCTGCACTATGTGGCAAGAGTCACAGATTCAGTTATTCTATTTTTATCCTAAGGAAATTATTAAGCAGAAAGCTACAAGCACTGAGATACTTACTGCAGCGTTATAACAAAATGTTGAGCCCAGCCGGGCATGGCTCAGCAGTTGAGCATCGACCTAGGATCCAGGCGATCGGGGTTCGATTCCCGGTCAGGGCACATGCCTGGGTTGCGGGTTCGATCAATGACTCTCATCATTGATGTTTCTATCTCTCTCCCTCTCTTTTCCCCTCTCTGAAATCAATAAAAATATATTTAAAAAATTTTTGAAAACAACCCAAATGTCTCATAGTAGAGAGTAGTTTAGTAAATCCATATGGGCTTTATGTAGCTGTTAAAAATTATAATTATGTTCATACTATAGAAATGAGGAAAAGCTGAATATACAGTGGTGCATTGAACTGATAATGTATGTTCTGGAAGGTAAAGAAACAAAAAAGGAAATTGTGAGAGAAATATTTACTCAGGACTGTGCCCCAAGATTTAGCTATGGGCATTGTTTATAATTGTGAAAAATTAGAAACAATCCAAGTGTCCAATACAACAATGGCTTGGTTGACAGCTGAACACCATGTCCATGAACAATTAATGTAGAATATTTAGTAACATGAAAACTGTTAGTCATGTGTTGTAAAGTAGAAAAGGCATTATAAAACTATTATAAAATAGTTTTTATCATATCCTATTTAGAGTACCTACAAATATGTAAGTCAGTGACTGGAAGGGTAGACCAGAATGTTAAGTGACTATTTTTTATTTATATATATATATATATATATATATATATATATATATATATATATATACACACACACACATATATATATATATACACACACACATATCTTTATTGATTTGAGAGAGAGAGAGAGAAACATCAATGATGAGAGAGTCATTGATCGGCCGCCTCCTGCATGCCCCCAACGGGATCGAGCCTGCAACCCAGGCATGTGCCCTGACCGGGAATGAAACCTTGATCTCCTGGATCCTAGGCCAACGCTCAACCACTGAGCCATGCCCAGCTGGACAACAGTGACTATTTTTTTAGTGCTGGGTCTTTGGATTTTTTTAAAAAAATATGTCTTTATTGATTGCAGAGAAAGGAAGGGAGAGGGAGAGAGATAAAAACATCAATGATGAGAGTCATTGATCAGCTGCCTCCTGCACACCCCCTACTAATGAAGCCTGCAACCCTGGCATGTGCCCTGACCAGGAATCAAACCTTGATCTCCTGGATCTTAGGTCAATGCTCAACTTCTGAGCCATGCCGGCTGGGCGGGTCTTTGGAGTTTTATCTTATTTTTGTTTTTATTTCTAAGTTTTCCATAACAAAGATATAGTTTGTGATAGGTGCCTTACTGATGAGAAACATAAAGTTGACGAACTGACATAAATGAGAAAATTCATAACTGGGCTTAAATGTTAATTTTCCAGTGAGGTTACCTCACAGCTCTATTTAAAATTGCTATTTTCAACCTTCCATTCCCTATCCACTTTGTCCCCCCTTTTCTTTTCTTTTCTTTTCTTTTCTTTTCTTTTCTTTTCTTTTCTTTTCTTTTCTTTTCTTTTCTTTTCTTTTCTTTTCTTTTCTTTTCTTTTCTTTTCGGTAACACCTCTTATTAACTACTATGTAATTTAATTATTATGTATATTGTTGTTTTTTAAGTTGAGTTCTTTCAGTAGGACTTTAGATTATTATTTTTTTTTAATATATCTTTATTGATTTCGGAGAGAGGAAGGGAGAGGGAGAGAGAGATAGAAACATCAGTGATGAAAGGTTGTCTTTGGTCGGCTGCCTCCTGCATGCCCCCTCCTGGGGATTGAGTCCGCAACCCCGGGCATGTGCCCTGACCGGGAATCGAACCTTGATCTCCTGGATTCTAGGTCGATGCTCAACCACTGAGCCATACCCGGCCGGGCATGTATATTGTTTTATCTCTCACTAGAAGGTAAGGTCCCGGAAGGCAAGAATATTTGCTTCGTTCATTGATGCATCCCAAGCACCTAGAATAGTGCCTAACAAATAGTAGGCATTCAGTGAATATTTATTTGTTGAATGAATTAGTAAGAAAAAATTATCAATGACCTACAAGCAGGACAGTTTTCATTTTTGCCTACCTTCTGTTCCTTGTCTACATTCATGCATTAAAAAAAAAACAAAAAACCCTTTCCCTCTTAGAGCATCAACATTTTTCATGTAAACTATGCCCCTAATTTTGGGTAAGTCATTTTGATTGTTTTGTTACCATAAAGGCCATTGCAGTGAATATTTCATGGTGAGATTTTTAAATTTTAAAGTTATATTCTGAGGATGAATTTCTAGGAATAGAATTCCTGAATTAAAGAATATGAACATCTTTATAGCTCTTGTTGCCTGTTGTCTTATGAAACAACTTTTGGATATAGTATTTCATAATTGCAGTGATGTTCCCAGTTTTGGTGGGATATGATATAAAATATATTAGGAAAGTTTTTATACACATAAAAGTATTCTTTCTGCCAGGCCGGGCTTGTCTCAGTGGTTGAGCATCAACCTAGAATCCAGAAGATCGCGGTTTGATTCCCATCAGATCAGGGCACATGCCCGGGTTGCAGGCTCGATCCCCAGTTAGGGGCGTGCAGGAGGCAGCCGATCAATGACTCTCTCATCATTGATGTTTCTATCTTTCTCTCTCCCCCTCTCCCTTCCTCTCTCTGAAATCAATAAAGATATATATTTTTAAAAGTATTCATTCTTATATGACCATTATCCAAAATAACAGTCATCAAGCCTTTGTCAGATTTTCTTCATCTAAGGAATATAACTGGCACTATTTTAAAGGAATTGTGTAATAACATAATATTCACAAAAAGGTCTTTTTCTACACCTTTCCTTCAGCTAAATTCTGACTAGAGGGTTTTGTGTTTAGGGGAAAGGACATAGAATTGACTTTGCCCTTTTATTTCATTTACTGAATAACTGTCCTTGACTGCCAAAGACTCTTCAGTTTGTTAATTTGATCAGTTAGAAAATTTGCATTTTAAAACCATCAACCATCAATTTCTGGATTGTACCAGGAATTCTCATTTTGTTTTCTTTTAATTTTATTTTGATTTTTAAATGAATTTAACATTTTGTTTGTATATTCATCTTTTTGTATTGGCTGCTGTTACTGCTTTGGTAGCCAATTATCTATTCATTAATCCTCATAGCCACCTTGAGAGAGGTGGGTATTTATTATATACCCTTTATAGCAGCTTAAGAAACCGATGCAGAAGTAATTTACTAAGTAGTACATAATTAGTATTAGGACCATGCTTGAAACTTAAGTATGTCTAACTCCACAGCCCATACTTTTCCTGCTGTTCATTCCATAGTATCTAGTGTAGGCTAGGACTGGGCAACATGCCAGAGAAGAGCAAGTCTTACTAGTTTCTTGTCCTGTGATAACTAGAATCTCTTTCGGTCATTGTGTTTTTAAAATGTGCTTTAATATTATGATAGGGCCAATATTTAAGGGGTAGATTCTTTTGGCAAAGTAGTTTCCTATTATGTATAAAAGTATTGAACTAGAAGATTCCTCAAGTCATTCTAGTGCAAGCTGTTCTTATCTGGTGCTTGTCTAGTTTCTGTGTGCAACGTAACTGCTAGTGTCTGGTTGTTTTTATATTTTTGAATTGTACTCCTTTGCTGTACTTGTTCAAAATAACCAATTGTTTGGATCTGGTAAAAGCCAGGATACCAAAGGTGATTGATGACATAAGTTATCAGGAAGGTGACTGATTACATTCTTAGTACTGAATGTATTTGACAGTCTACATTTTCTTTTTAAGGTACAAAAAATGCAGAGCAATAAAACCTTTAACTTGGAGAAGCAAAATCATGCTCCAAGAAAGCATCATCAGCATCACCACCAGCAGCACCACCAGCAGCAACAGCAGCAGCCACCGCCGCCACCAATACCTGCAAATGGGCAACAAGCCAGCAGCCAAAGTTAGTGCATGCTAAGTAATGGGGTAGAGATAGGTTCCCTCTTGGGAATGTGTTCTTGATTTTTTTAAATTAGTCTTTTGGGATTATAAAGGAATATTTACCTCTTAATACTTCTTAGGATAGAAAAAGGCTGATTCTCTGAAACCAAGGAGCAGACATGTTGTAGAAATAGCAGTTGAATAGAGGTTGCTTTGCTGTGTTGGCACATTTTACTGCTAAACAGATGTCTGTGTTTTACCTCAGAGCTTGGTTTCCTAGAGGTAATCAGATGACTAGCAGGGAACATATAGGACAAGTCTTCAAGACTTAATAGAGAAGTAGTCTCGTACTGAGTATTACACTTTTAGCCTGGGGCCTGTGCCAGCCCATTTTTAATCAGTGAAAAGCCTTTAAAGGTGTGTTCCCATTTGTTCAGCAAACTTGAAAGTCTATTATGTGCCTCTAAGACTAGAACCTAGAAAGGGGGGGTGGGAAGAGAGAGAACTCATGAACATGGACAACAGTGTGGTGATTGCAGAAGGGGGTGGAGGTGCAAGAGGACATAGAGGGGATAAATGATGATGGGGAAAAAAGACTAGAACCTACTTCAACTCTCTTTATTTCCAGAGATTTCTACAAAGAATACTTTTTTCAAACTCATTTACTTTCATTCTATTACTCCCACGCCTGAGAGAATGGGAACTGTTATGAAGATGGATGAGACTGGGAAATGAAGCAGTTACGTTTACATCTAAAAACCTGTCCCTTCTCACAGAGTTCCTTGACTTGCATAATTTTCTCTTTGGCCAATAGCTCCTGTTGTCTTTCTGTAGTCCCCTCAGATCTATGTATACTGCTTTCATATTCTAAGGTGTAATTTAGTGATAAGTGGTTAGTGGATAGATTTCATTGGGAAATGGTATTTGGATTTTCTACAGCAATTAGGTTTCCTAATCTAGCAGTAGTTGTAGCTCTTTGAGAATGACTGTAAATTTCTTGTCTTCTCTCAGATGAAGGCTTGACTATTGACCTGAAGAATTTTAGGAAACCAGGAGAGAAGACCTTCACCCAACGTAGCCGGCTCTTTGTGGGCAATCTTCCTCCTGACATCACTGAGGAGGAAATGAGGAAACTATTTGAGAAATATGGGAAGGCAGGCGAAGTCTTCATTCATAAGGATAAGGGCTTTGGCTTTATTCGCTTGGTAAGCAACTGTAGGTTTATAGAACAAAGGTGGGGAAGCCGGGGAATGATGGATATGGAAAATTAGGCAGTAAATAATTATCAGATGGTCTGTTAAAAGCTTGTAGTCATAGTTGATGGAATAGGACAAAAATGCAGATTTAAAAATTTTTTCCTCATAGGTGTTTTTTTAAAAATATATTTTTATTGATTTTTAGAGAGAGGAAGGGAGAGACATTGATTGCCTGCCTCTTGTATGTCCCCTACTGGGGATCAAGCCCAAAACCTGGGCATGTGCCCTGACTGGGGATCAAAATTTTTATTGATTTTAGAGAGAGAGGGGAGGGAGGGGGAGAGAGAGAGAGAGAAACATCCATACGAGAGTTGCCTTCCACACGCACCCTGACTAGGGATCGAACCTGCAACCTGGGCATGTGCCCTAGTGGGGAATCAGACCGGCGACCTTTTAGTGCACAGGACAATGTTCAACCAACTGAGCCACACCGGTCAGAGCTGTGTCTATTTTTAAAAATTTAATTGTGCTAATATACACATAGCATTAAATTTATTATCTTAATCATTTTTTTAAATATATCTTTATTGATTTCATAGAGAGGAAAGGAGAGGGCGAGAGAGAGAGATAGAAACATCAATGATGAAGGAGTCATTGATTGGCTGCCTCCTGCACGCCCCCAACTGGGGATCGAGCCAGCAACCAGGGCATGTGTCCTGACTGGGAATTGAACCCCGATCGCCTGGATCCTGGGTCAACGCTCAACCGCTGAGCCATGCCCGGCCGGGCCTTAATCATTTTTTAAAAGTATGCTTTTGTTGATTTCAGAGAGGAAGGGAGGGGGGGGTTCGGGAGAGAGAGAGAGAGAAACATCAATGATGAGAGAGTCTTTGATCGGCTGCCTCCTGCATGCCCCTGACTGGGAATCGAACCTTGACCTCCTGATTCATAGGTTGATGCTCAACCACTGAGCCATGCCAATCAGGCCTATCTTAATCATTTTTAAGTGTAGATCTTTTTTAAAAATCTGATTTAATTTAGGAAACGTGTTAAGTGTATGGGGGAACCTTTCGAGGCATTATCTATCTCCGTAAATGAGGAACATGATATAGTCAACTAGTTTTCCTTCCAGATGTACCACTCACTCAAGACTATATAGGCAAGTCATTTTCTCTGGGGCTCAGATTCCTCTTTAGTAATATGAAGGGGGTCCCATCAAGGTATGTGGTTCTAAAGAGGCCTCTTGGAGGGCATAAGTGATTCTGGTTAACTTGTTTGTAGCTAGCTAAAATTTAAATTTTCTAGCTACTATAATATAAGGGTAGGTTTTAGGCTTGTCGTTGTTTAGATGATTTGTTACCTGTTGGGAGAATAACCTGTGATACTGATGACCATGTAAGTGTTACTAACTTTTAGGACTTTCAGTTGGTTTATTGCAAGGTCATCAGAGTAGTTAGGCTAACCAAAGATTTACCTGAAACTCACAATTCCATTCTTTCAGTTTAATCTATGTTTCTTTGTATGCTGTTGCCAAGCTTTTTTTTTTTTTTTGAGACTTTTTGTATTGAGCTATCCTAGTTTAGACTTTTTTTTTTGTTCAAAATATTACAGATATCCCTTTTTCTCCCCAGTGACCCATTCCACCCCTCATCCCACACCCCCTTCCCTACTTTAGACTCTTGATCTCTTGATAGCTGTGTAGTTGGTCTGTCAAACTGAGTTATTCTAACTTCTCTCTGCTTCCTAGGAAACACGGACCCTAGCAGAGATTGCTAAAGTGGAACTGGACAACATGCCACTCCGTGGAAAGCAGCTGCGTGTGCGCTTTGCCTGCCATAGTGCATCCCTTACGGTCCGAAACCTTCCTCAGTATGTGTCCAACGAACTGCTGGAGGAAGCTTTTTCTGTCTTCGGCCAGGTGGAGAGGGCCGTAGTCATTGTGGATGATCGAGGAAGGCCCTCAGGAAAAGGCATTGTTGAATTCTCAGGGAAGCCAGCTGCTCGGAAAGCTCTGGACAGATGCAGTGAAGGCTCCTTCCTGCTAACCACGTGAGTGAGGGGTCATTTTCAGAAACAGACCTTAGATTGATACTTCCTTTTGTGGTCTGGGGAGTTAGCCTTTAGAAACCCTGTTCCTCGTGTTCATTTAAAGACTATTGATACTATTTCAGCTTTCTAGTAGGGTTTTTAATGTAATCTTAACACAAGTAGAGTGAGGATTAAGAAATAACCTTTAATAGCCCTGGCTGGGTAGCTCAGTTGGAGCATCATCCCATACACCAAAAGTTTGTGGCACTTACAGGAGGCAGTCGATGAATGATTCTCTCTCACATCCATGTTTCTCTCTCCTCCTTCCTTTCTCTCTAAAATCAATAAAAACATATCCTTGGGTGAGGATTAAATAAATACTTTTTTAGTCCTTCAGTGGGTTGTCATTTAATCAATGTTAAATCTCCCCTTTGAAGTTTTATAACTCTGAAAAGTTGTTTTGTGCATGCAACATCTTAGTATTTACCCCAAGTTATCTGTAGTTCTGTAGATAACATGTTTAGGTTGCACTTAAGTACTGTATCTACTTAGGCTGTATTCAGAGATCTGAAGCCTGACTTGATCCTATCAACCCCAGATTCCACATAATGCCATTAAAAAGGAATTGGTTACTTGGGACTGGGTATAAAACTCCTTCAGAAGTTTAATTGTCTAATCCTGACCCCTAAAACTAGTTCATTGTGTCCATGGCAGGTGTAGAAAGGAAGCCTAGTGTAGGGTATAATTTGATCTTTCTTTTTCCCAGATTTCCTCGGCCTGTGACTGTGGAACCCATGGACCAGTTAGATGATGAAGAGGGACTTCCAGAGAAGCTGGTTATAAAGAACCAGCAATTTCACAAGTATGTTGTCCTGACAGATTCCTGTTAGGTGTTTGCCTGTTCTTAAGGAAGCTTGTAAAGGAATGTGTAAAAGAGGCAGGTCTTTGCTATATATGTTCACTAGCAGCCATTATCTTGGCCCTCAGGAGGAATGCATTGCTTAGTTGGAATCTTGGACAGAGTTTTAGTAACCTAGGAACCTTGTCTTTAGGGAGCGGGAACAGCCACCTAGATTTGCACAGCCTGGCTCCTTTGAGTATGAGTATGCCATGCGCTGGAAGGCACTCATTGAGATGGAGAAACAGCAGCAGGACCAAGTGGACCGCAACATCAAGGAAGCTCGTGAGAAACTGGAGATGGAGATGGAGGCTGCTCGCCATGAGCACCAGGTCATGCTAATGAGGCAGGGTGAGTATAGACCTATAAGTCTTAAAACTAGAAGAACAACAAAATAAGTTTTTCTGGAGTTTCTTTGTATCAATCAGTAGAGAAAGGCCTAAACCTCTACTTTTAGTCTCTGAAATATTTTGTTGATCTTGGTAGGCAAATGAGCTTGGAGATGTGGCAGAGAATACTGGATTCTGTGGAGAAGGAAATAATAGGTTTGGCTTTATTTTTGGAATCTGGATACCTCGGATGGCCACTCAGGGATTATATATCCCCTTTGCTTTCTGGATCTTTAATTATGGAAAATTATTGGGCCCATATGAGGAGAATGAAGAATACTCTCAATCAGTCTGTTGTTTTTCTAGATTTGATGAGGCGTCAAGAAGAACTTCGGAGGATGGAAGAGCTGCACAACCAAGAAGTGCAAAAACGAAAGCAACTGGAGCTCAGGTAACTCTTCTCAACCCTTTTTCTCTCAACCACTCTAGAAGGTAATGTCTCACTCCTGCTTTCCTACTACTGTGCTACCTCTTGCATTTGTAAATATGTTGACAAACATTTCCTGGTGGTTTCTGAAGTTCTCCCTTTGGGTGGGAGGTGTTTCAGCTGCCAGTGGTTCTGGGAATTACCCAGGGCTACCCTAAAGAGAAAACAGCTGAGTGCTGGTCTCATGAGGTGCCTTTGGGAGAGAACTTTTTTCCCCTGAGGGGCACAACTAGAGTGCTTTAGGGTTGGGCACATTTAACATTTGAGTTTCCTGGAGAGCTATGATAGTTTTCAGTAGGCTCTTGATCCCCTTGACTGAGTCTCCCCTATTAAGGCAATCTGCTCAAGTTCTGGAATGCCTCTACTTAAATACCTTGGTGACTCTAGACAGGAGGAAGAGCGCAGGCGCCGTGAGGAAGAGATGCGGCGACAGCAGGAAGAAATGATGCGGCGACAGCAAGAAGGATTCAAGGGGACCTTCCCTGATGCGGTATATCTCCTTTGTGCCCATGATGTACCAGGCCAGTCGTGATATGACAAATCCACCATGAATTGTCTGCCCACTAGGACTATACAACACACCAGGTTATGATCAATTTTTCCATTCTGTGAAACTCCTTTTAGAAATAATTCATAGGAAGGAAAGGTAAGGTTTGAAGGAGAGCTCTTTTTGCCCCACAGGCCATTTAGGATGAAAAGCTGGGGCCAGTATATGCCATTTAGACTCAGTGACTACAGGATGAGATACATCCAGTTCCATAGCAGCCTTTGCTGTGCTAGAAGTTGTACAGGTTGGAGCTATAGAAGAAATCTACTATCCCCTTTCCTTTCACCTCACTTGTACCTAATAGGAGATTCTGGCTTGTGTCCTAGTAGCTCTGATCTTGAATTCACTGTACAACTAGTGAGGAGCTGTTGTTAGTGTTCCTCAGCTTGGTTTCAGTGTACTTGGGATGTGTTACCACTCTATACTTTCCTTAGTGTGTGGTCTTCAGTGGATTGTGGTAGAATGCAGTGCTGTCTTAGACTGTCTTTAGTGTCTTTTTGTTTTTCAGAGAGAGCAGGAGATACGGATGGGCCAGATGGCTATGGGAGGTAAGGACTCAAGAGATTAATGACTCTGATTTCCTTTTTTGTCTCATCTCTGGTGAACTATGTAGCTTATCTTACCTAGTCCAGATTTAAGGGGTCCACATTTCTGGGAGCATTGTTTTTGGGGGGTGGGGATGGGGTAACATGTCTTAGCCCAAAGGTCTTGTTGAATTGTTTCCTTTACACAGAAAGACACTGATATCTGTCTCCTGTACTGATCACACTACTCTGCTTTAGGTGCTATGGGCATAAACAACAGAGGTGCCATGCCCCCTGCTCCTGTGCCTGCTGGTACCCCAGCTCCTCCAGGACCTGCCACTATGATGCCAGATGGAACCTTGGGATTGGTAATAACTATGGGGCCTTAACAGTAACTCTGAATAGTGATAGGAGAAAGGACTTTGCCTCTATAGCCCTTGGGCCTGCCACGGTTTTGCTACAGATAACAGTGTTTAGAACCACTGTTATCCAGTGTAACCTCAAGATCTTTATTTCTGAATCTTGAGCAAACCCAGTCTTAAAAATACACTTTATGTAGGACTAAGAAGATGGCTCTGATGGGCCAGTCTAGTCTGACCGACTGACTAGTTAGTTGCTATCCTAGGTGAACAGGTTCTTTTTTGGCAAGAGCGCAATGAAGGCTACGCATTATCACACAAAATAGATGTGAATACAAAAGGCTTTATGGTTCATGCAATTCTGAGGTTATTTTAGTTCTCATGAAAAAATGTTAAAACTGGATAGGCTTTCAAGTTGCATGAAGAGTGATGGCCTATTCTTGTCCATGTGCCTAATTCAGCAAAAAGGACATAGGTAGAACTTCACCATCTTAGGCATTTAGTGTGTAATATTGCTTAGCCATTAAGGATAGGGATAAAAAAGTAAAGGTGGTATGGTTGAGTGGGTCCATAATTCAGGCAACCTTCCTTTCAGGGACATGTATCTACTAGAGTTTTATCTGCTAGTTTTAAACATGCTTAGGCACCCAGAGCCTTGAAAAATTGGGTGGAAATGGCCTCCAAGGGAGGGACTGCAGATGGGTGGGAAGTTTAGGATAGGTTATATTGTAATGTTGCTCTCTTTCTCTCTTTAAGACTCCACCAACTACCGAACGCTTTGGCCAAGCTGCTACAATGGAAGGAATAGGGGCAATTGGTGGAACCCCTCCTGCATTCAACCGTGCAGCTCCTGGAGCTGAATTTGCTCCAAACAAACGTCGCCGATACTAATAAAATTGCAGTGTCTAGTTTCCCAAAACCCTTAAGAGAAGGACCCTTTTTGGACTAGCCAGAATTCTACCCTGGAAAAGTGTTAAGGTTTCCTCCTAATAGTTAGGTCTTCCCTGCCTGTACTACTCTAGGGAGTATGCTGGAAACAGAGGGCAAGGGAGGGGCGATATTTAACAAATAATTTCTGTGTGGTATATTGTTTAATCATGTCTGTGTGGTGCATTCCTGAAGTCTCGTGATTATTGAAGGCCTAGGGGTGGGGGACAATGGCAAAGTGGATGCAGTTAGAGCCCCCATTAATCTTGATCATTCCATTCTGTTTATCCTGTTCTATTTGTGTTCTCATTCTTAAATTCCCCAACCC
The DNA here is from genome assembly GCF_964146895.1 of Miniopterus schreibersii. Taxonomy (NCBI): domain Eukaryota; kingdom Metazoa; phylum Chordata; class Mammalia; order Chiroptera; family Miniopteridae; genus Miniopterus; species Miniopterus schreibersii. The sequence goes on along the minus strand of NC_138104.1, from coordinate 57,579,005 downwards.
CAGAGACACTGCCACATGTACCACAAAAACCAGACACATCCTCCAATGACCTTAGCCCCATAACTTCATTCACTCCCAGGTGGGAATTTAGGCAAATGTCCGCAGAGGTCGCAGATAACATACATACGGTTCTGTTGTATCCCATATATTATCCCTTCATGTCCTAAGCAAGACATTTTTCTCTTAGAGATTTTCATTTTAGTGTATCTTTTTAAAAATCTTGTGTTATCTTGCCTACATCCTTTTCTTGGGTAAGGACAACCCAGGAATCGCCCTTTGGTGTCTGATGTTGCTGTTCACAGCTTTTCTTGATAGGCCTAGCACAGTCTTGGGAACAGGGTTGCTGTATGCTGGTTGTCAAACAGTAGCTCTTAGCCTTGCCTATCTTAGGTAGTTATGCTGTGCTTTTTTTTAAAAAAAAAAAAATTGGTGTACCAAGTTTGATTTGTCCCTGATACCTTTGGAGTTTTTCTGAAAAAATGGAGCAGTAATGCAGCATCAACTTATTAAAATACATTTTAATCCTTTTCATTTTCTGTGCTATTTTTGAAGGGGAAGGGAGGGAGGGGAGTTTCCCTGTCTCAGAAAATGAGCAGTAGATTTTATAAAGTATTTATCCATTTAGGCCAGGGCTGGGGAACACGGGCCATATACTGCCCGCAAAATCATTTGGCCTGGCCCTGCCAAGGAACTGCAGGCAGGACTTGAAATTCAGTAAATCTAGGAGCTTTTTTCATAGCTAATTTTTAAAATACGGTTTTTTAATTGATTTTTAGAGAGGGGGAGAGGGATAGAGAGACATTGATGAGAGTCATTGATTGGCTGCCTCCTGCATGCCCCCTGCATGGGGTGGAGCCTACAACCCAGGCATGTTCCCTGACCGGGAATTGAACCAGGATCACCTGGATCATAGGTCATTGCTCAACCGCTGAGCTACACCAGCCAGTCCATAGCTAATTTTTAAGCTGATAATTTTATGTGCCCTGACAATGGTGTTACAAGTATCCAAGTGGCCCTTGGCATAAAAAGTTCCCCACCCCTGATCTAAGCAAATATGGCAGGGGTTGGGTACATACTATGGCAGAAATGGCTGACAAAGATCGGTGTTATTAAGGGTACACAGAGGTAATAAGGCTGGGAGGAAAGCTGCTTTGAAAAAATGGGCTGAGGGATTGGGGTACCCTCATTGAGCTGGGAGGGGTCTCAAAATTGGTGTTTGTTTCTGAGCAGCTGCTGGTATGTTGCTCAGAATCGACATGGTAAATCTAAAACAATCTGTCAGCAGTTATTAGCTGACCTCACCCAAGTTCCAAGCCCTACTCTGCCTGATCCTTTTCTTGAGCCTCAGAGCTAAAATGCTCCTGAGCTCTTTCCTATTGGCTGGAAAGACCAATTGAAGTTCCCTTGCCCATGTTAGGAGGTGTACGCCTCCTGAACTAAAGATAGATACAGCTGGCCCTTCCAGGCAGCTAAAAGCTTCCAGACTAAGAGGTGTTCCCCATTCGGCAGCCAGACTCCTTGAAATACCCTTTTAGTAATTCTACCAACGCTTCCATGTCTCTACTCTGCCATAACAAAGGCTGTGGGCAGCACTTTGACCCCAATACCAACCTTCCTGGTGAGTAATCCTGGTCTTGGGGGGGGGCTCTGTGGATCCTGGGGAGTAGTCATCTGTCTGCAGTCTGTTAAAGGAGTAGAAAAATTTAGTGTACCTGCCCTAGTTTAACCACTCTGGGTGGTCTTCAACCTTTACTGATTTTTTTTTTTTTTAAATATTATATGGAAACACCACAGTGTATAGGGGAAGAGGTTAGAAGTGACATTTGGTATAGTTTCCTTTCTTGATCCTTCTACTGGTATCCACAGATTCCTGTTGCCATCACCCTGGGATTCCAATCTTCCATGATGCACTTAAGGTGAGGTATAAGTGAGGGGGGATAGCAGGAGTATTTCCCAAAGGAAATACACCCAGGAATCTAAGCTGAGCTGGGTCTTGTTATCAGGGTTGGTCCTGCTGCCGGAAACGAACTGTAGATTTCTCTGAGTTCTTAAACATCAAGGTAAATTCTTTACTTAGATTCTTCCCCTAATAGAATGATTCTATCTCTAATCCTTCTTTCCTTATCTGTATTAGGGCTGTACTGTGGGACCACACTGTGCTGAGAAGCTCCCTGAAGCCCCTCAACCTGAAGGCCCTGGCACAAGCAGTTCACTTCAGGAGCAAAAACTGACTATGATTCCAAAGTCAGCAGAGACTTTGCGTCGGGAGAGGCCCAAGTAAAGAGGAGGAGGTCCCAGGGTTTTTGCTACATTCATGGAGCTCCCTAGGAGTGACTAATGGGTCATTGCTGTTTGGGAGCTAGGGCATAGAGATGTGAGGAGGGCCAGATGTCAAGGCTTGGTATATATTTTGTGCCATAGGTAAACTCTGTCCAGAAATAATGTTGCTTGCTGTAAGGTGGTATGGTGTGAGAGGCTAGGTATTTCGACTTAACAGGGCAGATAGCCCCTCATGAATACATATTTAGTTAAAGTAGTTTTACATCAAGAAAGGGATGTAGTAGTATTGGCAGCCAGGAGGCTGCAGATAAGTAAGTTAACTTTGTGGAAATAGTATGAACAACAGAAGAAAGTCATATTAGGTCCACAATTAATTAGAGGAAGAGGAAACGGTGCAATTCTACAGAGAAATATGAGATTCAGAGCAATTGAGTAGCTGGGCAAGAGAAGTCCTGGGGATTTCCCCAGGGTCAGGGATTTGGGATGTCCACAAAGAAGAAAATTGGCAATGGGGTTGCTACCCAACTTCTTCAACCCTGGCCCCACTTTCACCAGACATCTTTGACTCTATTAGCACTGGTGGGAGTGTCGGAGCTGTTGATCATGGTTAATGAGTCAGGACTAAATTACCCCACCCTTACCCTGTAGGTCGGAGTTGCCTCCAAAGTTGCTTCCACTAAATATATCCCAAGCTCTGGAAATGGCATTGGAAAAGAAGGAATTAGACCAGGAATCTGGAGCAGGTAAGTGAGTCCTTAGTAGGACAGGCCTCACAGACTGGAATTTAGTGAAATTGGCAATTGGGTGGATGGAATGGGTAAGTTCCTGACTCTGTTTCCCTTGCCCAGGACTTGACAGTAGTCTGATCCGGACTGGTTCCAGCTGCCAGAACCCAGGATGTGATGCTGTGAGTTTATGGGTGCTCAAGCATGTGGCTGAGGGGTACTATACCTAAGAGATGGCTGGGTACAGATAGGAAGTTGCATGGGGTACACTTTAGAATGACCTGATTCTTTTCCTATTCTCCTTGATCTGGCTTAGGTTTATCAAGGCCCTGAGAGTGATGCTACTCCATGTACCTACCACCCAGGAGCACCTCGATTCCATGAGGGGTGAGGGAGGATACTGGGTGGGCTGTGAGAGGTTTCTCCCAATGTTGATCATAATATGGGAGTGGGGGGCTTGTGGGAGTAGAAAGGGATTCAGTTGAATTATCTTCCTACCTCAGGATGAAGTCTTGGAGCTGCTGTGGCATCCAGACCCTGGATTTTGGGGCCTTCCTGGCACAGCCAGGATGCCGAGTTGGTAGACATGACTGGGGAAAGCAGGTAAGCTCCAACTTTTCTGAATTCTTGATTAGAATCCAATTCCAGAAATAATTTTTCCTCCCCATACCTCATAGCAAGCTCTCTGTCTCCCCTTTGTATGGACCAAATAAGATTCTGCTCCTTATCCCACAACAGTCCAGAAGCTTTGTAATATAAGGTAGTGTTAATCTTTCTGAGACTTTGTCTCTTCTCTACACAAACCATGAGAGCTCCTCTTGGGTTAAGAATTCATTTTTACCACTCACATTTCACATTTCTTTAGCTACCAGCATCTTGCCGTCACGATTGGCACCAGACAGATTCCTTAGTAGTGGTGACTGTGTATGGCCAGATTCCACTTCCCGCATTCAACTGGGTGAAGGCCAGTCAAACTGAGGTAAGGAATGTCTGGTGCTGGGTGGGAGGCTAGTGAGCTGGGTGGTATTACAATCTGACAGGCAGAGTTGCTCTTTGTAGTTAACATGTAGGCTCCATAGTCCCCTGAGAGGAAGGTAGAGCTATTAGGTCAGGGTTATCTGACTGACCTGTGGATGTATGGATCACACCTCTGGCCTGGTTCTATGTCATAATGACCTGTTCTGACCTTCTGGATTGTTACTACCCTTGTAATTCTTTTCTCTCAGCTTCATGTCCACATTGTCTTTGATGGTAACCGTGTGTTCCAAGCACAGATGAAGCTCTGGGGGGTAAGTGAAGATAAGGGAGCACAGGAGGGGGGCTGATGGCGTGAAAAGAAGGGCCAAGCTGCAATGAATAGAGGGTGTCTTGAGGGAAGGAGTTGTAGTGGGGAAAAGTGGAGGTTTTCTCTTCATTTGCTTTTATATTCTCTCCTCCCTCCCTCTTTTTCTTCCTCTCTTCCCCCCTCCCTCTTTCTTTCTTCTTTCTCTCTCTCCCTTACTATGTTGTCTTATTCCTCCATCTTTTCCCCACCTTACATTTGATTTTTCTCCCTGTCACTTATCCCCACCCCTTCCTGGCCCCAATCCCTTTGATTTCATTTTCTCTTTTTCCTGTGTTCCTGTATCTTTCCCTCTTTCTCAGGTCATAAACGTGGAGCAGAGCTCTGTCTCCTTGATGCCATCTCGGGTTGAAATCTCCCTGGTGAAAGCTGACCCAGGATCCTGGGCCCAGCTGGAGCACCCTGATGCACTAGCTGAGAAGGCTAAGGCAGGGCTTGGGTTAGAAATGGATGAGGAAGAATCTGAGGATTCAGATGATCTGAGCTGGACAGAGGAGGAGGACGAGGAGGAAGCGATGGGGGAATAGTGACACCAAACAGTCAAGTATCTAGACAGGACCTCAAGGACTCGCTTAGGATCTCAGAGACCAGGATATGGTTGGCCATGTGGTATTGAGCAGCAGGAGGCTGAAGGAGGGGAGAACAAAAGTATCCAAATCATGCTGTTTTTTCTCTTAAATAAATCTTATATTCTACAGTTTCACATAGTGTCGTTCTCTCACCTCACTAAGATTGTATTCATTCCCCCAACTTCTGTGTGTGTTTGACGCACATGTGTGAAAACAAGCACATGCACATTCAATCTATTCTTTACAACCACCAGTATTTACTGAGTACTTACTATATGCCCAGTTATGTGTTAGGTGGTTTAGAGATATTTGAGAAACAGAAGACTTATTCATTCCTCTCAAGAAAATTACAGTCTGGCTGACAAGTCATGGCTAATCTACATGAAATAATATTATTAGGTAGTTAAACTGAGTACTAAATTGTGTAGGACAGTTTTAAGAGCTGTGGGAATTGAGGGAATGGAGAGATTAATGTGGACTGTAGTAGAAAGGGAAGGCTCAATAGAAGAGGTAATTTTTAAAAAAGCTGTATTGAGGTACAATTCACATACCACACAACACCCATTTAAGTATAAAATACAGTGTTTTTTCTAGTATACTCAGACTTGTACAGCCACTATCAATTTTAGAACATTTTCATCACTTCAAAAGAAACCCTGTCTGTACCCATTAGCAGTTACTCCCAATTTCCCTTCAAACTCATAGCCCTAGGCAACCATTAATCTTTCTGCCTCCATGGAATGGAATAAAAAAATATGCGGTCTTTTGTGACAGACTTCTTTTACTTGGCATATTTTCAAAGTTCATCCATATGTAACATGTATCAGTACTTCATTCCTTTTTATGAACAAATAATATTCTACTGTGTGATATACCACATTTTGTTTATTTATTCATCAGTTGAGGAACATTTATTTCCCCCTCCACTTTTTGGCTATGAGTAATGCTGCTATGAACATTCATGTATAGGCTTTTATGTGGACATATGTTTTCATTTCTCTTGGATATATACCTAGGAGCGTAATTTCTGGGTCGAATGGTAACTTTAACCTTTTGAGCAACTGCCAGACTATTTCCAAAGAGGCTGCACCATTTTATATTCCCATCAGCTATGTAAGAGGGTTCCAGTTTCTCCACATCTTCAATAACAATTATTTGTCTTATTTTATTATAGCCATCCTAGTGGGTGTGAAGTGGAATCTCACTGTGGTTTTAATTTGCATTTCCCTGATGGCTAATGATGTTGAGTATTTTTCTTGTGCTTAGTGGTAATTTTTGTCTCTTATTTAGAAAAATGCCCATTCATATCCTTTGCCCATTTGCTAATTGGGTCATTTGTCTTTTTATTGAGTTGTAAGAGTTTTTAAATATAGGGTGTTCCAAAAAATGTATACACACACTTTGAATAATTATAAAGGCAGTGTTTATTAAAGTATGTTTCATTTTCAAAATTGAGCTATCAGCTGTTAAAGTGTGTATACATTTTTTGGGGACACTGTATATTTTGGAGACAAGTCTCCTGTCAGATATTTCTCCTATTGTGTATGTTGTCATTCCACTTCCTTAGTGGTATCCTTTGGTACACAAAAGTTCTTTTGTTTTTTTTAAATATATCTTTATTGATTTCAGAGAGAGGAAGGGAGATGGAGAGAGAGAGACAGAAACATCAATGATGAGAGAGTCATCATTGATCGGCTGCCTCCTGCATGGCCCCAACTGGGGACCGAGCTCGCAAACCTGGTGTATGCCCTGACTGGGAATCGAACCACGATCGCCTGGATCCTAGGTCGATGCTCAGCTACTGAGCCATGCCCAGCCAGGCTATACTAAAGTTTTAAATTTTTGTTAAGTCCAGTTTATCTATTTTTCCTTTGGTTTCTTATGCTTTTGATATCATATCCAAGAAACCATTGCCTAATCCAAGGTCATGAAGATTTGCTCCTATGTTTTCTTATAAGAGTTTTAGTTTTAGCTCTTACATTTAGGTCTTCAACCCATCTTGAGTTAATTTTTGTATGTGTTATGAGGTAAGGGGTCCAATTTTACGTTTATGCATATAGATATCCAGTTGTCCCAGCACCATTTTTTGGAAAAGAATCTTCTGTCCCCATTGAATTGCCTTGGCACCCTAGTTGAAAATCAATTGACCATAAGTGTGAGAGTTAAGAAATACATTCTGAATGGAAATTTGAAGAATGAGAAATTTGGATGGATATAGAAGAGAGGGAGAGCCAGAGTGGGGCAAGAAGATGTTTTGTTTTACTTTTCATGTTTTAATTTTAATTCCAAAAGTAATACATTGCCACTGTAGAAAAACTCAGTGCAGAAGTATGCAGAGTAAAAAGTAAATGCTCCTCTTCAGATGTTCCCCAAGCTTAGTCCCTTTGCTGTTTGTAACCACTGCTAACATATAAGAAGGCATGTTTAAGGGAGGGGACAAAAAAGTTAAATGAAGCCCTGCCTACATGGCTCAGCGGTTGAGCACTGACCTGTCATCCAGGAGATCGAGGTTCAATTCCCGGTCAGGGCACATGCCCGGGTTGTGGGCTCGATCCCCAGTGAGGGGCGTGCAGGAGGCATCTGATCAGTGACTTCTCTCATCATTGATATTTCTGTCTCTCTCTCCCTCTTCCTTCCTCTCTCTGAAATCAATAAAGACCTATTTAAAAAAAAGTTAAATGGAGTGTGGTTAGATTGGGAGGAGCCTAAAATTCTAGATCAAGGATTTTTAACATGATTTAAAAGAGCGTTAAAAAGGCATTATAGGCTTTTTCTTTTCTTTTCTTTTTATTTATATATATATATATTTTATTGATTTCAGAGAGAGGAGAGGAGAGGGAGAGAGAGAGAGAGAAACATCAATGATGAGAAGAGTCACTGATTAGCTGCCTCGTGCATGCCCTCTACTGGGGATTGAACCCACAACCCAGGCATGTGCCCTGACCGGGAATTGAACCGTGGCCTCCTGGTTCATAGGTTGACACTCAACCACTGAGCCACGCCGGCTAGCCTAGGCTTTTTCTTTTTAAATGTAGTTTCTTAATCAGAGGATACTCTCTTTTAAGTATCCCTTGAGTCAAATTTACTTCCTCAACAGCATGGCCAAGAATCAGAAATTCAGACTCCAAGAAACATCAAACTAAGAAGCTTACCAAACTTCAGATGATCTCAAGTTCTTTTCATAGCAACCTCCCTTCTCAGTTCAGATCCAAGAAACATAGGGTCTCATTGGGAGCTAGGAGTAAGATAGGGGTGGGAGAACGGACATGGGCAACAAAGGTAAAGGATCACAGCATATGTGGCTGAGAATTTGGAGACTGAGGCAAAATTGGGGGATATTAGGGAATGAGCTTTGGAATACCTTACAGATCAGAGGTAAAGGGGGTTCCTGGACCGCCAGGATATTCAACAGTTCTCTGCTCTCATTCTCTGGATTTGAAGTGCAAATAAAATTTCCCTCTCAAACTGAACCCTTCAGATCTTTTCTAACCCTGGCAGCAGTTCACTTTTAATGTCATTTTTCCATGGGTGAGTTAACATCCAGAGGGGCTTTGGTGGACATTAAAAAATATGTAGAAGTGAAAATGCCTATTAAAGAACACATCAAGTGCACTAATCTTAAATGTACAAATTTTTTTCTATCTTCTTATCAAAATCAGGGGACCAGCAACTACCCAGAAATCCTGGAGAGGATGGAGGTGAGGAATCAGAAAGTTCAAGTAACCCTTGTTGTACAGAAACTTGATATATAAAACTTCAAATTTACAGCATTAATAAAGTTGTGTACTAGCTCATTTTACATAGCCCAAAGCCTAAAATGTAAGAAATTTTCAGGCAGGTATATAACATTAATAATAACAACAACAATAACCATAGCTACCATTTCTGATACAAACTAACTTGCCAGACACTGTGCTAAGTACTTTGCATGCATTATCTAATTTAATCCACCACTTCCTACCACGAAATAAATAAATAAATATATATATATATATATATATATATATATATATATATTTGTTCATATTAACACAAATCCTCTCTCTATCTTATTTTACACTTCTCATTTCTTCCTACTGTGCTTTGTATCCTAACCCCTCACACCTTCCCAGAAACCTTATACCATTAATATCCTTTCTTTTTCTTGTTTATTCAATCTTTCCCTCTTGTTGGATATTTTCATTGGCATTTAAATATGCTCAAGTCTCTCCAATCTTACAAAAACAATTTCCCTTGAGTTCACATCTCTCTCTAGCTGCTACTTAACTCTTTTCTCTCCTTGAAATAACTACTTTTTCCATTCCCTCTTCCTAATCCCTTCACAACACTCTTCATTCTGTCTTCCAACCCCCTCAATCTGTGGTGATAAGGTCACCATTGGCCACCAAGTCACTAAATCCAATGGATACTTTTAGTCCTCATCTTGCTTGATCTCTCAAGTAAAATTTGACATCAATGATGGTTTCTTCCTTGAAATACACTGGCTTCTGTGACCCATCGCTCCTCTTGGTTGTCCTCCTACATCTCACCATTCCTTTTAGTCTCCTTTTCAGGCTCCTCCTTTTCTACTTGGCCATTAAAAAATTATGAAGTTCTTGAGGACTCAGTCCTAGGCTTTCTCTCATATATAACTCTTCTAGACACTCTCATTTATGCCCATGATTTCAAATACCACCCATATGCAGATGACTCACATACTTTTATCTCTGGGATATATCTTTCCTTTGAGGTCCAGATCTGTGTACTATAGTACTAATAGCTAGCACATATTTGGAACAGTGTCTGGCATATAGTAAGTACTATATATGTATTTGCTATTATTAGTACTACTACTACTCTTTCTCTTCATCAAAAGCTTTCACCTCAGACTATTAGGAAAGTTGGGGTGCTTTTTTCTTAGGATGGACACATCTCCAATATCCAATTTTATAATGTTTCAGAAAGAAAATAGCATTTTATTGACAGTCAGGTTTTGCTATTCTATAAAATGATAACATATTCACCATAATATTGCATCAGCTTCAGGTTTGATAGATATTATATTCACCTGCTGAGGGAGTAAAGTCTCATGAACAGAATACCACTGGGTTAGGCACTTCTACCCACATTATTTCACTTAATCCTGACACCTGCTCTGTGAAGTAGGTATTTCCCCAAATTTTTACAGATGAGGAAACCAAGGCTCAAAAAAGGAAATAGCTTGCTTAAGGTCACAAAGCTACTGATTAAAACCTCAGTTATTGCTAAGAGCCATCCTAGAGCTGTTTGAAGACTGGGATCGTAGAAGAGGAACTTGATACCACACCCCTCTAGCCTACCAGAGTCCCTTTGACAAGCCTAACTAGAAAGCAGCGAAGCCCATAATACTTTTCCACTTACTCTCTGATCACCTCATCTCTAACCTCAGTGGGATTCCTAGGTGCTTTACCATTCACTTCATCCAGATCAATAATTATCTTCCAGTTATACCAGATTCAATGTTACTGTCTCTGGGCCTCCACTGTACTCTTTTTTCTCTCTGCTCCCAAAGTCCCAGAACACTGCTAGAAGGAGAACCAAGTGGACCAGTATGAATTTATGCTGTCCAGTTTCAACTTAGCCTTTGCAGCTGCTCAGCAACCCTTTTATTTGTCTCATACATTCCCTGGCACTCCCCACAGAGGCTGTTCCAGACCTTCCTCTTCTCAAATTCCAGCTCCTTCTGTTTCACTCCTTCAGAATAACACACACTTTCATCAGATGCTTGACAATTCAATAACATTGTTTTAAAACTTTTAATGGAGAACTTAAAACATGTACAAAAGTAGACAATAATATAATGAGTCTCCATTTACTACTCAGCTTCAATTAGTATCAACTCTTAGGTACTCTTGTTTCATCTCTTTCCTCCTTCCCATATTGTTTTGGAGCAAATCCCAGGCATATCATTCCATACCTAAATATTTCAGTATGTGTCTTTAAAAGGTAAGCATTCTTTTTTAAAAATCACAAGTGTAATACCATTAGCACACATAAAATAAACAAGCAATAATTCCTTAATGTCATCAAGTGCCAAGTCAATATTTAAATTTCCAATAGTTTCATAAATGTCCAAAGATTTTACAGCTTTTCTGTTTGAGTCTGTATCCAAATAAAGTCCACACATTGTGATTGGTGGATACCTATTATATGTTCACTTTTTAACTAAAGGTTCTCCTTCATTTCTTCTTTTCCTTATAACTGTCCAGGAAATTGGATTGTTTTTCAGTAGTTTCACACAGTCTGGGTTTTGCTGATTACATCTCTGTTGTATAGTTTACCTGTTTGACCTCTCTTGTATATATTGGTAAAATCAATGACATCTGTACAATGCAACTTCTATATTTATTGTCTTGTTTTCAGTGGTGTGAGGAAATTGCCTATATGACAAAAGAAATGGAAGGTTTCTAGCTTGAAGAGTGACTCAGGAAGGAGCTAGGACCTCTTTATCAGGACTGAAACAGATGGTTGGGGTCAAAGCTCAATAAATAGTAACAGAAGTCCAGGCAAGATAGGACGGGTGAGGGGCCATGTCGTGTCAGATTTCCACTCTGCTGGTATGTAGAGCAGGACAGGCAGGGAAGGAATGATCAGGCTGAAGTCAGAACTGGAAAAGGAGAGGTAGCACTTGAGGCAGCAGCTGGGATTATTTCTCAGGGGATTACTCTATTTGCTATACTCTGTTTTCTAAATATATCTTATTCATTCCCACCTCTGCACTTTTGCCCAGGATGTTTCCTCTGCTTGGAATATTGTCTCCTTTCTCTCCACCTATCCAAATTCTACTTATCTTTAATAACCAGTGCAAGTTCCCTTTTTTCTGTATTTTTGCTTGTAGAGTCATCAAATCTCTCTCAAAGGATAAATAAGAGATCATTGATTGCTTTCCCATGAAGGAGACTGGATAGCCAGAGGACAGGGCTGTAAGGGAGAAAGATATTACTGATTTGTTGCAGGAAGGACAGTTCATCTGATGAAAGTATCTAATATGAAGTCTGTGGAAGTGGAAGCATGGAGAGTGGAATTTGTAGTTTGAGGAGAAAGAGGAAGGTCTGGAACAGCCTCTGTGGGGAGTGCCAGGGAATGTATGAGACAAATAAAAGGGTTGCTGAGCAGCTGCAAGGGCCATGTTGAAATTGGACAGCATGAGTTCATGCTGGTCTGCTTGGTTCTCCTTCTAGCAGTGTTCTGGGACTTTGGGAGCAGAAAGGAAGAAAGTGGACAGTGGAGGCAGGGGTCTCAGAGACAGTAACACTGAATCTGGTGTAACTGGGAGATAATTATTGATCTGAATGAAGTGAAGAGTCCCACTGAGGGTAGAGATGTGATCAGAAACATAAAAGTTTTTTGGAAAAGCATTATATCAATGTGAGATACCATTGATCAATCAAGAGCCTCGCTGCTTTCCAGTTAGGCTTGTCAAAGGGATTCTGCTAGGCTAGAGGGGTGTGGTGTCAACTTCCTCTTCTAAGATCCCAGTGGGTCCTTAGGTCTGGGATATTCTCAAATGACTCCAGGATGGCTCTTCACAATAACCGAGATTTTAAGCAGGTGGAATTTATCACTGAAACTGGAGCTTCTGCAAGAGGCATGGTGTAAGGAGTCATTTAAAAAATTTTTGTATTTACAAATTTGAGAGAGAGAAGGGAGAGACACACAGAGGGGGAGAGAGAGAGAGAGGAAGAGGGAGGGAGAGGGAGAGAGGGAGATCTGTTGTTCCACCCATCCATGCTTTCACCAGATGACCCCTGCATGTGCCCTGACCGGGGATCAAACCTGCAACCCAACCAGGGTGGTATAAGGAGTCATTTAAAAATTAAAGAAACTACTCTTTATTGAGGCTTTGCTATGATCCAAGCACTTTAATAAAGACATATTTTTTTTTCTCTTTTCTCTTTCCATCTGGTGTGTGTGTGTGTGTGTGTGTGTGTGTATATAAATATGTATATAAAATATATATATTTTCTCATTTAATTCTCACAACTGTGTATTAAAGCATTATTATCATTTTTTTAATAGATGAAGAAACTGAAGCTCAGGGAGGTTACATAATTTTCTCTAGGTCATATACTTATCAAATGTCAGATCTGAGACTCAAATTCAAGTTTGACCACAAAGCCTGTGCTCTTTGGTGTCCAGCAATACTTTCAAGCAATCACTTCCCTCTAATAAATGAATCTTATTTTACCAATGATATCTGTTATACAATTACAGATGCATTCCCATCAAAAAGAATTATACACAGAATTGCAAGCTTTTGGTGAGTACGGAGTTAACTGAGTAGGTTGGAAGAACTTCTTGGAGACAGTGAAACCAGTTGGATAATTGCAGTGATCCAGGGGAGAAAGATGAGACCTCAGACTAAGTTGGTGTGGTAAAAAGAGTGGAGGAGAGAGTAATGAATTTAAGAGATAGTTCTTAGTCAGTTCTGGCTGCTATAACAAAGTTCCATAGACTGAGTGGTTTATAAACACAGAAATTTATTTCTTACGTTCTGGAGGCTAAAAGTCCAAGATCAGGGCGCCAGCATGGTTGAGTTCTGGTGAAGGTCCTCTGCAGAGAAAGCAGGGAAAGCAATCTCTGTCATGACTGTTATAAGGGCATTAATCTCACTCATGACCTCATCTAGTCCTAATTACCTGCCAAAGGCCCCATCTCCTAATACCATCACAGTGGGGGATAGGATTTCAACATATGAATTTTTGGGGGACATGTTCAGTCTATAACAAGATAGTTCCACAGGTAGGAGTGAAAGTAATCTGGCCAGGCTGGTCTTTTAAAAAATTTTTAATTGATTTTTTTTTTTTTTTTTTTGAGAGAGAGATCAATTTATTGTTGCACTTATTTATGACCAGGGATTGAACTCGCAACCTTGGCGTATCGGGATGACACTCTAATCAACTGGGCTGTCTGGCCAGGACTGCCATGCTGGTCTCCTGTGGTCTTTGAACTTAATCCACCTCACTTCTTCCTCAATGCCTCTTTACTCTCTGATACCCCTGCCTGTGGATAGTTTTCCTCCAGGTCTTTGAATACCCAGCTTCCTCCTTGTCATTCACATCTCAGCTCAGATATCACCTCTCATGATAAACCAATTCATTAGCTTGAAAATGCATCAATAAAGGGAGAGAATCGAGCATTTATCCTGCCTTTCCTAGATGAACTTAGGTAACAACAGAGTAGGATGAGGGGACGTGTCTTTTTACAGAACTATTCCAATGAATAAAAAATAATAGTAAAATTAGACTATCACCATTCTGCAACCCTTGATAAACAGATATAGATGGTAAGCATCAACAACTTTTAAGATTACAAAAAGAGAGACATCAAACATTATGTCTATCCTAAAGGCATACCAAAGGGATGGAACCCGAGTTTGATCTAGTCTTTGGATCCAGTTGCCAATTTGCAGGAAATATAGAGGAACTGCATGATGCCTGTGCAGTTGGCAAGATCCACGGTGAGAAACAGTTCTTCCATACAAAAATCACCTCTCAGGCCTTTAAAAAAAAAAATCTTCATCTGAGAATATATTTTTTTGTTTTTAAAGAGAGAGGAAAGAATCACCTCTCAGAGAGGCCTTTAAAAAAAAAAAAATCTTCATCTGAGGATATATTTTTTGTTTTTAAAGAGAGAGGAAAGAATCACCTCTCAGAGAGGCCTTTAAAAAAAAAAATCTTCATCTGAGGATATATTTTTTGTTTTTAAAGAGAGAGGAAAGGGGGGGGGAGAGAGAGAGAGAGAGAGAAACATGGATCAGTTGCCTCCTGTATGCGCTCCTACCGGAGATCGAACCCTCAACTTAGGTATGCGTCCTGACCAGGAATCAAACCTGCAACCTTTTGGTGCACATCACAATGCTCCAATCTACTGAGCCTGGCCAGGACTCAGAGAGACGTTTCTTGACCATGCTATCTAAATTAGCATCTACTATCCAAGTTTGATTTTTCTCATAGCCCATATCAACTGAGGTTTCCCTACATAAGAAGCAATATAGCATTAACAGTTAAGAGAACAAACTATAACATCAAGCTGCTTGGGTTCAAATCTTGATTCCTCCACTTACTATCTGACTTTACTTAAAAGCTATGTGCCTCAGTTTCCCCAATTATAAAATGGGATTAATAACAGTGCCTATATCATAGGGTCATTAGGAGTATTAAATGAGTTAATGTATTAAAAGAGCTTAGCACAATGCCTGGTACAGGATAAGCATTATAAAAGTGTTAACAATATTATTGCATAATTATTTTCACTTGTACATTATTTCTTTCTTTCACTAGTATATAAGTATGTTTTTCTGCACTATTCCCATCACTTAAAACTGCCTAGTATGTACATAATATGTACTCACAAGTATTTGTTGAGTGAGGGGTCTGAATTAGGGTGGCAAAGAATGGACAGGAAAGAGACATGCAATATATTATTTAAAAGGAAGAAAAAATACCGTGGACTTGCATTTTTTTCCGATAGGGGAGGGAAGGTTATAAGACTATTACTCCAAGGCCTCAAGCTTAAGTAACAGGTAGAAGGCTAGTGCTTTTAACAGAAATAGAAAAATGAGGAACTAGAACTAATACTATTTGGATATTCTGATAATGAATTTTATTTTAGATACAAGTTTGAAATAATAGCAAAACATGAGTGGAAATGCTAGCAGGCAGTTAATTGTAAATACAGAATTTGAGTTCATGAGAAAAGTCTAGCACTGAAGATAGATTTGAGTATTGTCTACATCAATATGACACTTAAATATTCAACTTTCTGGTATGAGCTTCCTTCGCCTTTACAAAACAACTTGCAGAAGTGAATACAATGGAAAACAAAATATTTGAACCCTTAAATTTATTACTCAGAAGAAGTCACTGTTACCAGTTTGGTGTGTATCCTTCAAACATTTTGTATGCATTTGTAAACATATATTGGCATATAACATGTAGAGACATAGTAAAAGTCTGAGTGGATACCTACATACCAATCTGGAATCATTCGGTAATATTTTTATGTAACTTGTTTAATCTTTAAGCATGTCACTTTATAGTCCTTGAAGGTATTTCCATGTTAATATGTATAGACCTCTCAGAATCCAAGATGGCAGCACATTAAGTGGAAGCTACACTAACACTCTCCCAGGAACAAACTGGAATTAAACTAAAATATAGAAAAACCATCTTGAATAATCAACTGAAGACTAGCTGGAGAGCACCCTCATAACCAAGGACATAAAGGAAAGATCGGATAGAGACTAGTAGGAAGTGTGGAGGCGTGAGAGGGCTGGCTGGGCTCCCACAGGCAGCAGCTGAATGTTTGAAGGGATATCTCAGCTGTAGGTGGTTCCCACTGAGAACTCTGCAGTCTAAACCCCAAGCTGGGCTCCCCAGCCCAGAGCACCAGAACTGAGAAAAGTGCCCACATAACAACTGGCCATGAAAAGGAGCAGGGTTTCTGTCTGCCAGAGAGAGAAGGCTGGAAATGCAGGCACCCTCTTAAAGGCCAACACAAAGTTCTGTGTGCAACCACTCACCTTGGGCTCTGGCAGAAAGAGGGCAGAGTGGACTAGAGAGGTGTGAGGAGAATCTAGGGTTGCATGCTCTAGAAATAGAGCTCGGAGGGCACCCATCTGGATTCCTGTGCCAAGTCATTCCCCCATACTGCAGAGGTCATCTTTCTCAGGGAGACCTATACCAGCCAGGCAACTTTTGCCTGGGGCTGGGGTGGAGCAATTTCCCCGCCTGTTGAAAACCTCTCTGCCCACCCTGTGGAGTTTATACCTTGCTGTGGTCTATAGCCTGAGGCTCGTTAAGAGACTCATTAATCAGCCTGTAGGCAGATGCAGACCTCTGGGTGCTTTGAGTCTTTGCCTGATCTGCTTCTGGACCTGGGCCCTGGAAAAGCAGACTCTAGTGTGCAACTTGGTCTTTTCCAAATGCCCCCAGCCCCAGCAGAGGGAACCACAAGCCACCGATTATTGATAGGTCCAAACAGGGTACTCAAGGCCAGTCACAAACAGCGTCTGACATTGGCCTGCACCAGAGACCATCCAAAAAGACTGGGAGTCCTAGAAGATCTACCTAAAACATAGAAACAAACTCAAACAGGCAGCCTGAATGGGGAGACCAAAAAACAAGACCCAAGTGAAAGAAAAAGAGAATTCTCCAGAAGAAGAGATAAATGAAATGGAGATAAGCAATCTATCATATACAGAGTTCAGAATGCTGATCATAAGAATGATCAACAGCATAAGAAAGATATGGAAACTATGAAGGAAAGTGAGAATGACATAGTAGAAATTAAAAAAATAAAAAAACATTGGAAGGAATAAACAGCAGATTAGGGGAAGCTGAGAATCAGATCAGCAAATTAGAAGACCAGGTAGAATAAATCACTCAATCAGAGAACCAAAAAGAAAAAACAATTGAAAAACAGAAGGACAGTTTAAGGGAGCTGTGGGACAACATGAAATGTAACAATATTCACATCATAGGAGTACCAGAAATGTAGAAAGTAAGCAAGGGTTAGAGAACCTGTTTGAAGAAATCATGGCAGAAAACTCCCCTAATCTGGTCAAGGAAAAAGCCACACAAGTTCAGGAGGCACAGAGAATCCCAAGCAAGAAGAACCCAAAGAGGCCCACGCCAAGATACATCATAATTAAAGTGCCAAAAGTTCAAGACAAAGAGAGAATATTAAAGGCAGCAAGATAAAAGCAAGCTGTTGCCTACAAAGGAGCTTCCATAAGGTTGTCATCTGACTTCTCATCAGAAACTCTACAGGCCAGAAGTGAATGCCATGATGTATTCAAGATAATGCAAAATAAGGATCTGAAATCAAGACTACTCTATCCAGCAAGGCTATCACTCAAAATAGATGGTGAAATAAAGAGCTTCCCAGACAAAAAAAGGCTAAAGGAGTTTATCACCACCAAACCAGCATTGCAGGAAATGTTAAAGGGACTGCTGTAATTAGAAGTAGAAATAGAAAAACGGCATAAAGAATTAAAATGGCAATAGATAAGTACCTATCAATAACCACCTTAAGTGTAAATGGATTTAATGCTCCAATCAAAAGACATAGGGTAGCTGAATGGATAAGAAAACATGGCCCGCCCTGCCGGGCATGGCTCAGCGGTTGAGCGTCGACCTAGGATCCAGGTGATCGGGGTTCGATTCCCGGTCAAGGCACATGCCCGGGGCTCAATCAATGACTCTCTCATCATTGATGTTTCTATCTCTCTCTCTCCTTCTCCTTTCCGCTCTCTGAAATTAATAAAGATATATTTAAAAAACAAAAACAAAAACAAAAAAACATGGCCCAGATATATGCTGTCTTCAAGATACCCACCTCAGAACAAAAGACTCACACAGGCTGAAAAAAACTTCTGGAGGACTTTAAAGGAGAGATGGATAGCAATACGATCATAGTAAGGACTTTAACACCCCACTGACTTCACTGGATAGATCTTCCAGACAAAAAAGTCAACAAGGAAACAGTGACTCTAAATGACACAGTAGGTCAGATGAATTTAATTGACATTTTCAGAACATTTCATCCCAAAGGTGCAGAATATACATTCCTCTCAAGTGCACATGGGTCATTCTCAAAGAGAGACCACATGTTAGGACACAAAATAAATCTCTTCAAGTTCAAGAAGATTGAAATCATATCAAGCATCTTCTCGGACATTTACACCATGGAATACTATGCAGCTGTTAAAAAGAAGGATCCTTTACCCTTTGAGACAGCATGGTGGATCCTGGAGAATATTATGCTAAGAGAAATAAGCCATGTGGAATCTAATGAACAAAATTAATTGAGGAACAAAGTAGATCCAGAGACATAGAAGCACTGAACAGACTGACAAGTCTCAGAGGGAAGGCAGGGGTGGGTGGGGAGAGATTAACTGAAGAACTTATATGCATAACCCAAGGACACAGACAATAGTGTGATGATGGCCTGGGGGGGGGGGGTGGAAGGTGGAAGGGATCAATAGGGAGAAAAAGGGGACAGCTGAAATATTTTCAGCAATAAAAATAAATTTAAAAAAACACCTCAGGGAAGACAAAAAAATATGTATACATCTCAGAAAAATATGTATAGATCTCTGACATTCTTTTTGGTGCTGTATAGTACTTTACTATATGGATATGCCATAATTTAGTTAACTTCCCCTATTGATGAACACTCAGGTTGTTTCCAAATTTTTGTTATTACAAATTATACAGCAATGAAAATCATTATACAATATCTTTCAATATTTGTGGTAATATATATATATATATATATATATATATATATACACACACACACATATATATACACATATATATGTATATATATATATATTTTAAATATATCTTTATTGATTTCAGAGAGGAAAGGAGAGGGAGAGAGAAACATTAATGATGAGAGAGTCATTGATCAGCTGCCTAGCCCGCAACCTGGGCATGAAGCCTGACCAGGAATCGAACCCCGATCTCCTTGATCCTAGATCGATGCTCAACCGCTGAGCCACGCCCGGCCGGGCTGTGGTAATATATATTTTAATCCTCACCTGAGGATATGTTTTTGTTTATTTTAGAGAGAGAGTAAGGGAGAGAGAGCAAAACATTGATGTGAAAGAGAAACATCAATCAGTTGCTTCCTGTACAGGCCCCAACCTGTGATCACACCTGAAACTTGGGTATGTGCCCTGACCAGGAATCAAACATGCAACACCAGCCAGGGCTGTGCTAATATTTCTTGAGGATAGATTCATAGAAGTGGAGTTGCTTGAAAGAAGACATACACATTCTAACATATCTGAAATATTAATAGATAGTGCTCAATTTTCCTCCACAAAGGCTGTTCCAATTTACATGGCTGCCCAACAGTGTATGAGGTACCAGTTTCCCCATGACCCTCATCAATACTTTATGCTATCAATTAAACTTTTTCCCCAACCAGATGTACAAATAATCTCATTTTTATTTTGCATTTCCTTTTATTGTAGGAGAGGATGAGATTTTTTAACCAAATATTCATGTACAGATTTTTAATTAAACTCTGTTTTCAGCCCCCATGTGTCATGCCCATCCTCTGCTGTACCCGGTGTCTTGGATCCTGGAGCTTTCTATAGTTTTACTGGTAAAATGGCACCTTCTCATCTGTATCCTTGTCTGCATGTCTCAGCTACTATTTCAGCTACCATTTCTCAAATGGCTTTCCTGCCTCTAGAGAACCCCTAGAACTTTTTGTCTTTTGGGTTTGCACATATTTTATGTATTATTTTAGTGTACTTTTAGAGGTGTCTCATAGGGATGTGAAATGTTATATTTGTCATATACTTAATTTTCATCTGTAACTGCCTCTCTATTCAATTCCATTGATCCGTTGTCTATTCTGTGTTTTTAAAAAATGTTTTATTGATTTCAGAGAGTGGAAGGGAGAGGGATCGAACTCTGGATCATAGGTTGATGCTCAACTGCTGAGCTGTGCTGGCTAGGCCTGTATTTTTTGTAATCTTCATCTGTGAATATGTTTTACTGATTTTTTTAGAGAGAGAAGAAGGGAGGGAGGAATGGAGGGAGGGAGAGAGAGGTGGAGGAGAGAAACATCGATGTGAGGAGAAACATCAATTGATTGCCTCTAGTACTTGCCCCCAACCAGGGACTGAACCTGAAACCAGGCATGTGCCCCTACCGGGAATCCAAACAGTGACCCTTCGGTGCACAGGAATATACTCCAACCAACTGAGCCACACTGGCCAGGGCGATCTGTTTATTCTTGAACCATATCACAGCTTTATATAATAACTTGATATCTGGGAGATAAGTCTTTCCTTATTCATCTCTTTTAAAGGTTTCTTTTTGTATATTCTTCCATATGAAATTCAGAACCAACTTGTTGAGTTCTCCCACCCTATCCCCCCAATTCCCAATGAGATTGTTATGGGAATTTATACTTATTTGGATTTTTTTCCAATTATGAAACTTCTCCTTCAGGGATATTGTACATCTATCCACTTGTCATATCTTCATAGTTGTAGCTTTTAGTAATATGTTGTAGTTTTGTTCATGTAAATGCTTTGTACATTTATGTTAGGTTTATTCCCATCATTTTCTTCACTACTGTAAACGAGATTTTTTTCTCTCCATTTTGATAATTGGATATTGTTTTTCTATAGATCCTGTTTAATTTTAATAGTATCTCAGTTTATTCTCTTAGATTATCTCTATATTATATATAAACAAGGACATTTTATGACTCTTCCTTTACAACATTTATAACTTTTATCTTCTTTTGTCTTGATGTTTTGACTAGAACCTACAGAGCAATGCTGAGTAATAGTTGTAAAAACAGGTGGATATTCTTGTTTTGTTCTGATTTTAAGGTGAATGCCACTAGTATTTCACTATTGAGTATGATGATTGCAGCAGTTTTCTATATTCTTTAGCAAGTTATAAAATTCTGTTCCTAGCCTACTGAGGAAATATTTTTAAGGTACTATAAGCACAAGGTAAAAAATCTAAAGAGTACAAAAGTGTACATGAAGAGTTGTCCACCTCTATTCCCCAGTTCCCTTACTAAGAGGCAATTCCTATTAACAATTTTTGTGTGAACTACCAGAGATAAATTAATGCGAATATAAGCATATATGTAAATATGTCATTTTTTACACAAACAGTGACATACTAAAAACATTATTCTAAACCTTGATTTTTTTTTTTTGGTTGATAAATCAGCTGACAGTCATTTATTTGTAGGTAATCTGTCTTTTCTTTTTGACTCTTTTTTTCCCCCTACTTTCATTATGAAAAATTTCAAAAGTACAAAAGTAGGGAATAGTATACTGGATCTCCATGTACCTGTCACCCAACTTCAATGATTATTAACTCATGACCAATCCTTTTTTGAAATGTATCAATTTTTTAGAAAGGAGAGAGAGAGAGAAACATTGATTTGTTGTTCCACCCATTCATGCATTTATTGGTTGATTTTTGTATGTGCCTGACTGGGGATCAAACCAGCAGTCTTGGCGTATTCGGATGACACTCGAACCAACTGAATTACGTGACCAGGGCTCATGACCAATCTTGTTTCATCTGCTATATTCCCCTAACCTCTGCTCCCCTACCTGAACACCAAGGTTATTCTGAAGCAAACATCAGACATCCCAGTATTTCATTTCATTCATAAATATTTTGGTATATATCTCTACAATATAAGGACTTTTCTTAAACATTACAACAAAACCACCACCTCTAAAAAATTAACAATTCTTTAATATCATCAAATGTACTATCACTGTTCAAATTTTCCTGATAGTCTCATAAATGTTTGTTTGTTTATTTTTAGTTTTTTTAAACAGGATCCAAATAAGGACGATACCTTTAATGTTCTGAAGTTTCACTACAATGTGTCTGGGTGGGGAGTTCTTCCTTTTCCTGTTTGGAATTCCTAACTCTTAAAGATTGGTATCTTTCAATTCTCAGCTATTTTTCTCTTCAAATACTGCTGCTCCACTGTTTTCTTTATTCTTCTCCTGAATTAGGCATCGAATTAGATGTCATATTAGACATCACCTCTAAGCACGAGCTTTAAAACTTAGGCTGTAGGCTACCAGGGATCAGATGACTTCAGAGCAAAAGTCTGCTCCAGCACTTACCCAGTAGAGTTTCAGTTATTCATTGTTTCCCCTACTTTTCTGCCAGTGCACCATATATGTGTGCATAGGTGGAGATATATAGATCTCTATACACACTTAAAATATATCTTTAAATTCATTTCATATCACTATAGAATTTACCTTACTCCTTTTCTCTTTTCATTTATTGAGGTGTAACTTACATATAGTAAAATGCACAAATATTAAGTACACCTTTTTACGTGAGGATATGCCTATGTGACCTCCCCTCAGGTCAAAATACAGAACATTTCTAGCACCACAAGGGTGAGTTATAAAATAAACGAGTCATGTGGATGTAATGTACAGCATATGTGTGTGCACATGTGTTTGGGTATCTCTATCTGGTCTGGTTATTGATGAAAACAGGAGTTTCCCTTTTTCATTTAAAAATATATCAATATCTATATATCCATCTCTTCTCCCTTTTACTTCACAAATGGTAGCAGGCTATTCACTTTGTTTTTTTCATTTAATATATCTCTGAGATTGTGTCATATCAGTACATTTACTCTTTCATATGGCTACAGCATAATTTATTTAACCAGATCAAGGCATTTCAGTTGTTTCCAATATTCCTGTTATAAACAAACAGCCTCTTTGATCATACTTATCTGTGTACATGTGCCAGTATATTTGTAGGATAAATTACTAGAAGTATGGTTGCTGGATCAAAGTATATTGTGGCTGATGTGGTTTCCTGCCCAACATCCATTCTGTGTCTTCCCCATTGTTTGGCAGTTATAAAGTTTGAAGTGGTATAATTGATCTCATCCCCAGCTTTTGGCAGGTGGTACCACCATGTAACCCAATCAGGGTAAGTCCATTGCCCTATACCTCAGTGACTGGTTTGAGCAACCCAAGCCTTAGCCAATCAATGCATACCATTGTCCTGTCAAGGAGATTGTTCAGGAATGGGCCACTAACCCAATTCAAATTCGTGAAATATTAGAGAATGATTCTTGAGGTACTTAGGGGAAGAAGTTTTTTTGTTTGTTTTTGTTCTTTGCTCTTCTGAGAGAGATAACAGCTTTGTCTCTTCTTTTGGACAATGTAGTATGGCTGATGCGAAGCCTTCAAATGCTGCAGCCCATTTGCTACCAAAAAGGGAGTCGAATTTACCTTGAAGCTCACACTGTGGAAGGCTGAACTGACAGATGTAAGAAAATGAGACCTTTGGTTATATTGTTGATCCATGGAATCAAACCAATTGCAAAGCCTGCTCATCCCCTGGAATTTGCAGTTGTATAAACCAATAAGTCCTCTTTATTGTTTAAGCCTATTGGAGTTGGGTTTTCTGTTACTTAGCAATAAAAAAGGCATATTTACTTTTTAAAAATTTTATCTTTATTGTTGAAAGTATTACAGATGTCCCCTTTTTACCCCCATTGATCCCCTCCACCCTGCATCCACCCCACCCCCAGGCCTTCCCCATACCAATGTCTGTGTCCATAGGTTAAGGGCATATTTACTTTTTTTAAAAAATATATCTTTATTGACTTCAGAGAGAGGAAAGGAGAGGGAGAGAGAGATAGAAACATCAGTGATGAGAGAGTCATTGATCGGCTGCAGCCCTCAACCCAGGCATGTGCCCTCACCGGGAATTGAACCCCGATCACCTGGATCCTAGGTCGATACTCAACCGCTGAGCCACGCCCAGCTGGGCGCATATTTAATTTTAAAATGTTTTGACAAGGTGCCTTCCAAAAGTTATACTAATTTACAACCAAACAACGAAATATGAATCTGTTCCTCCACGCACTTGCAAAAACAATACATTATCAGACTTTCTGTTATTGTCATTTTTATAGGAAAAGAGTGGTATCATATTTTTATCATGAATAAGGTTAAGCTTTCTAATATGCTGAAGTCACAAGTATTTCCTTTGTGTGTGTGTGTGTGGGGTGGGGGCACCCACACATGTGTGTGTATACTGCTCGTGTCCTTTGCTTAGTTTTCTATTTCTATTTATCTTTTTCTTATTGCTTTGTAAAAGCTTTTTATACTACAAAAACCAGGCCTTTATCATATGGGTTGAAATATATTTTCTGAGTTTCTCCTTTAGCTTGTTACTTCTTTTTTGTATTTTCTATGGCAAAATATATATAACATAAAATTTACCATTTTAAAGTGTACAGTTCAGTGGCTATTCAGCGTCCCTTAAGATTCTATATGAATTTTAGGATCTATTTTTCTATTTCTTCAAAAAACATTATATTGGAAAGGGAACCCTAGTACACTGCTGGTGGGAATGCATAGTAGTGCAGACGCTATGGAAAACAGTATGGAGTTTCCTCAAAAAATTAAAAATGGGACTGCCACTTGACCCAGTGATCCCACTTCTAGGAATATATCCTAAGAAACCCAAAACAACAATTAGAAAGAATCTCTGCACCCCTATGTTCATAGCAGCACAATTTACAATAGCTAAGATCTGGAAACAGCCCAAGTATCCATCAGTAGATGAGTGGATAAAAAAAAAGCTGTGGTACATTTACACCACGGAATAGTATGCAGCTGTAAAAAAGAAGGATCTCTTACCCTTTGGGACAGCATGGATGGACCTGGAGAGTATTATGCTAAGCGAAATAAACCAGTCAGAGAAAGACAACTATCACATGATCTCACTCATATGTGGAATCTAATGAACAAAACAGACTGATGAACAAAATAGATAGAGATATAGAGCCATGGAGCAGTCTGATGAATTTCAGAGGGAAGGTGGTGGTGGGGAGTGGGGGAGGGAGAGATTAATCAAAAAACTTATATGCGTATACACATGACCTATGGACACAGACAATAGTGTATAGAAGGCTGGGGGGAGGGCAGGGGTGGATGCCAGTTGGAGGGGATCAGTGGGGAGGGGGAAGAGGGACATCTGTAATACTTTCAACAATAAAGACAAATTTTTAAATATTCCACTGGGATTTTTATTGGAATTGCATTGAATCTGTACTGTAGATCACTTTGAAGACTATTTTCACTGTAACGATATCAAGTCTTTCAATCCATGAACACAGGATATCTTTCCATTTTTTAAATGTCTTCTTTAGTTCAGCTTTAGTTCAGCAATGTTTTATGGTTTTTGTTGCTAATGTATAGAAATGTTACTGATTTTTTGTGTATTTTGTATTCTACAACTTTGCTGAATTTGTTTATTAGCAAAGCAGTTTTGTGGAATCTTTAGGGTTTCTACATATAAGATCATGTCATCTGTGAACAGAGATACTTTTACTTCTTCCTTTCCAACCTGGTTACCTTTTCTTTCTTTTTTTTGCCTAATTGCTGGTTAGAACTTCCACTATTATGTTGAATAGACATGGCAAGGATATTCCTGATCTTATAGGAAAAGCTTTCAGTCTTTCATCATTGTGTATGATGTTAGTTGTGGGTTTTTCATACATGGCCTTTATCATGTTGAGGAAGTGTCCTTTTATTCCTAGCTTATTGAGTGCTTTTACTATGAGTTTTGGATTCCATTAAATGATTTTTCTGTGTCTAT
This sequence comes from Miniopterus schreibersii, assembly GCF_964146895.1. Lineage (NCBI taxonomy): Eukaryota > Metazoa > Chordata > Mammalia > Chiroptera > Miniopteridae > Miniopterus > Miniopterus schreibersii. Next base: position 57,552,907 of record NC_138104.1, on the reverse strand, counting down.
TGAGATGATCATGTGATTCTTATTCTTTATGTTAATGTGGCATGTTACATTGACTGATTTGCATGTGTTGAACCATCCTTGCATTCCAGAGATAAATCCCATTTGCTCGTGGTATATGATCCTTTTAATGTGCTGTTGAAATAAGTTTGCTAGTATTTTTCTGAGGATTTTTGCATCCGTGTTCATCAGGAATCTTGGCCTGTAGTTTTCTTGTGCTGTCTTTGTCTGGCTTTGGTATTAGGATGATGCTAGCTTCATATAATGAGTTAGGAAGTGTTTCCTCCTCTTTAATTTTTTGGAAGAGTCTGAGAAGGATTGGTTTTAATTCTTTAAAAATTTGGTTGAGCCCGGCCGGGCGTGGCTCAGCAGTTGAGCGTCGACCTAGGGTCCAGGAGATCGGGGTTCGATTCCCAGTCAGGGCACATGCCCAGGTTTCGGGCTTGATCAATGACTCTCTCATCATTGATGTTTCTATCTCTCTCTCTCCCTCTCCTTTCCTCTCTCTGAAATCAATAAAGATATATTAAAAAATATACTATATCTTTATTTTAAAAAAATAAGAGGTATAAATATTGCCAAGGTAAAGACAAAACTGTCATTATTTCTAGTTGATATGAAAATCCAAGAAATAAATTTTTAAGTTATTAAACAACAACAAAAATGTCTACATTGCAAGATGGCCACTTATAAAATATAATACCAAAATCAATAACTTTCCTAAATATAAGCAGTAACCAAGTAGAAAATGTTATAAAAAGAAATTCCATTCACAATAGTAACAAAAGCTATAAAATACACAAGAATATAGGCAATAATCTCTTACATAAGAGATGACCAAAAAAAAAGCACTAAGCATAAAAGAAAGATCTTATTGGATATCATCAAAATTAAAAACTTCTGCTCTTTCATTTAAGAAGATGAAAGGCAAGCCACAGAGTGGGAGAAAATATTCACAATACATGTGTAACAAAGGACTTGTATCCAGAACCTATAAAGAACTTTTACAACAAAATAAGAAAACAACATAATCACAAAATGGCCTAAAGATTTGAAAGGCACTTCACAAAGAAAGATATATGAATAACCATTAAGTAAATGAAAAGCTGCTCAAACTGATAGTGGGGAAGGGCATGTAATAGGAATAGAGCCATTTCTTCCTGATTCACTTTTACATGATCTCACTCATATGTGGAATCTAATAAACAAAATAGACTGAAGAACAAAATAGATCCAGGGACATAGAAGCATGGAACAGACTAATGAATCTCAGTGGGAAGGTGGGGGTGGGGCAGGAGGTGAGGAGAGATTAATCAAAGAACTTATATGCATATATGCATAACCCATGGACACATACAATAGTGTGGTGAAGGCTTGCGGGGGGAGGGGATCAATGGGGAAACAAAAGGGGGATATCTGTAATACTTTCAACAACAAAGATAAATAAAAATTAAAAAAAGAATAGAGCCACAGTTGTTTAATAATCATTCACCTTACTAACTATAGATAAGAAGTTTTCTTACAGACCCTGGGAAACTGGAGGATGAAACAAGGCTATAAAAAGATAAGTGGGTCCATTACTCAGAAAATAAATACATTTTGAGAATAGACCAAGGACAGGACATGCTTTGATTTGGTTGCTGTGCCCAGACCCTGACCCCCTTAGGGAATTTGCCTCAAGAACACTGACCATTCTCTGGCCCCAGGAACAGGCTGAGCTGTTTGTAACATCATAGAAGGTTAGCCACCTGGTTATTGACTTGGAGCTCCTGAAGTCCAGACTGCAGACCCTCCCCTCCCCTTTTTCTGTTAATACTTGTAGCTTGCAGCTGCATGTAGTTATCTTCTCCCTCACTGGTATATAATCAACCAACTGACAAGGGGAGTCAGAGCAGAATTTCCAGGGTGACCAACTGCTCTCCCATTTTGCCGGCATTATTGGAATAAAAGCTCAAATATGATTCAACCCTGTCTATGCTTAATTTGGCTCAAGTGGTGACAGGTGGCCTTGGACCCCTTGTGTCTGGTATCAAAACCATTAAGCATGCAAATAAAAACCACCATAAAATCCCAGTATATACCCACTAGAATTGCTAAAATTAAAAAAACTGACAAAACTAAGTGATGGTGAAGATGTGGAGCCACTGGGACTCTAACAAATTAGAGTATAAAATGGTACAACAACTTTGGTGTACTATTTTTTTTTTTTTTTAATTTCAGAGAGAGGAAGGGAGAGGGAGAGACAGATAGAAACATTGATGACCTGGAATCAAACCATTACCTCTTGGCTTAACCACTCAGCCCTGCTGGTGTACTATTTAGTAATTTCTTATAATGTTAAATATACATAGTTAAACATATACCTACCCAAAGACCCAATAATTCCTCTCCTAGGTATTCCTCAAGAGAAATGAAAACATATATCCACAAAAAGTCTTACATACAAATATTCATAGCTTTATCCATTATGGCTCCAAATTGAAAGCAAATTGCTATATATATTTGCAATTGAATACCACTAAGCAATAAAGAGGAATGAACTTTTATGCCCAACAACATGAATAAATCTCAGAAATGTTAAGCTGAGCAAAAGAAGTAGACATAAAAGAGTGCATGCTGTATGAATCTATTTATATGAAACTCTAGAAAGGCATAATTAATCTTTAGTGACAGAAAGCAGAACAGTGATCCTCTGGAACTAGGGGTGGTAGGGATGGACTGCAAAAGGGTACAAGTAACTTTAGGTCTTGATTGTGGTAGTAATTACAGGGGTGCATACATTTTGTCAAAAGTCATCAAACTATAAACTTAAATCAGCTTTTTAAATGTCATGCCTCTTTTAGAATTTGATTTAAAAAGAAAAAATACAGCCCAGCTGGGCATGGCTCAGCTGTTGAGCATTGACCTAGGATCCAGGAGATCACGGTCTGATTCCCGGTCAGGGCACATGCCCAGGTTGTGGGATTGATCCCCAGTTCGGGGCGTGCACGAGGCAGCCAATCAATGATTCTCTCATCATTGCTGTTTCTGTCTCTCTCTCTCCCTCTCTCTGAAATCAATAAAGCTATATTTTAAAAATAAAAAGGAAAAAAAATTAAAAGAAAAAAGACAATTCTTCAATAAAAAAGGATGAAGTACTGATACATGCTACTATATGGAGGAAACGCAAAAACATTATGCTAAGTGAAAGAAGCCAGATACAAAAAGATGATATATTGTGCTATCCCATTTATGTGAAACTGTCAGGAAAGAGAACTTTATAGAGACAATAAGTAGATTAGTGGTTGCCTGGGGGTTGGGAAGAGGGAGTGACTACAACTGGGCTTGAGGGATTTTTTTGGTGTGTGTGTGAGAGACACATAGATAGGTTGCCCTCCTCCTCCGTCCCCTTTCGGCTCCTCTTCACCTCCCCTCCCAACATGCCCTGACCAGAATAGAACCCAAAACCCTGACTGGGAATCGAACCCAAGACCTTTTTTTGGTGTATGGAGGATGCTCCAACAAACTGAGCCACTTGGCCAGGGCTAAGGGATCTTTTTTTGGGTGATGCAAATGTTCTAAAATTAGATTGTGATGATAGTAGCACAACATTGTAAAGTTACTAAGAATTATTTCAGTGTACACTCAAAATGAATGAAGTTATGGTATATAAACTATATCTTGATAAAGCTTTTTTAAAAAAATATGCTTTTATTGATTTTAGAAAGGAAGGGGGGGAGAGAAAGAGAAACATCCATAGGCTGCCTCCCGCACACACACACACCCCCCACCAGGGATTGAGCCCACAACCTGGGCATGTGCCCTGACCAGGAATTGAACCTGTGACCTCTTAGTGCATGGGATGATGCCTAACCAATTGAGCCACACCAGCCAAGGCAATGAAGCTTGTTTTTTTTAAAAGATCATTGACCATAGGTCCAACAATCACACTCCTTGGTATTTACCCAAAGGAGTTGAGAACTTTGTGTTCACATAAAACCCTGCACTTGAATGTTTATAGCACTTTACTCATAATTGCCCCAACTTGGAAGCAACCAAGATGTCCTTCAGTAAGTGAACAGATAAATAAACTGTGGCACATTCAGACAGTTGAATATTAGCACTAAAAAGAAATGAGCGAGAGTGGAGTGCTCCTTCTCTGACATACATCGGCAGTGCTTCTTGCGGAGATGCGAGACCGGGGAACTGCAGCCATGTCGGAGGATGATGTAAATCCAAAAGGCCTACCCTCTCGCAGATGCCCACCTCACCAAAAAACTGCTGGACCTCGTTCAGCAGTCATGTAACTACAAGCAGCTTCGGAAAGGAGCCAATGAGGCCACCAAAACCCTGAACAGAGGCATTTCTGAGTTCATTGTGATGGCTGCCCATGCAGAGCCACTGGAGAGTATTCTGCACCTCCCGCTGCTGTGTGAAGACAAGAATGTGCCCTACATGTTCATGCGCTCCAAGCAGCCACTGGTGTGGGCCTGTGAGGTCTCCAGGCCTGTGATTGCCTGTTCTATCACCATCAAAGAAGGCTCACAGCTGAAGCAGCAGATCCAGTCCATTCAGCAGTCCATTGAAAGGCTCTTAGTCTAAACCGGTGGTCTCTGCCATGCTCTCCCACTGACTCCTCCCCCTGGGGTTGTGTATCATATTGTCTGTGTTAGCATGTAGTATTTCCAGCTACCTTCTGTTGTTATAAAATATTGTAGTAGTAAAGAAAAAAAAGACATGGAGAAACCTCAAATGCATATTACTAAGTGAAAGAAGTCAATCTGAAAAGGCTATATATTATGATTCCAACTACAGTATACGACATTCTTCTTTTTTTTTTTTTTGAGAATTTTTATAAGAGTTTATTTGAGCCAAACTGACATGTGCAAGGGAACAAGATCTCAAATGTTCAACTATATGACATTCTTGAAAAGGCAAAACTGTGGAGATGTTACCGGACATGGGACCTGGCCCTGCGCGGATCTGCCTAGGCCCAGCCAGTAGTCTGTGGGTTCTTGACTTCGTGCAGGAAAAATTTCACAACACGAGTCCAGGTGACTATGAGGAAAGGTTTATTAAAGCTGGGGACAGTAAAACAAGAAAAGGCTTAGCACAGAAGAAGCAACAGGAGAGCCTAGGCTGGGCTGCCCTAGCTCTCTGGAAAGTCAGAGAAAAGGGGGCCTTGGGGTCAGGTTCAGGGGTTAGCATGGGACAAGGGGCTGCTGTCCATTGCTCCCCTGGTTGCAAGCCTCATGGGGTTCTTTAGGGTTTAGGAGATGCATGCCTGTGGGGGAAGAGGTGGGAGAAGAGGAGAAAGGGAATGGCAGGGGCTGCTCCCTAGAGGGAGAGCACAGGCTGGGTCCTTGTCTTGAGGCTTTATCTTTCTTGTAGGCGGGAATCTTAGGGGAGGTCTCAGGGGAGGGTTTCAACAGAATATTCACCAGTTTAGGTGTGCTCCTTCGGGGTCATGGTCTCCATAGATTGGTCAGTGTCAGGGCAGGGGTTAGTCATTGCAGCTGGTCCTGGTGTCGCCCACCTAGTTTTGCTGCTTTTCTGGGTCCGGAGCTGAAATACAACAGGCCTAGATGCTACTTCTAGGGAGGTGATCGCCTGTATCTGCTGTAAATTGCTCTGCCATTTTGTTTAACTATCTCAGTTTCCCTATTTCACTTGTCCTGGCTTTCTGGCCTGTCTCAGAGACAGTAAAAAGATCAGTGATTGCCAGGGATTAGAGGGAAGAGGGGGATGAATAGGCAGATCACAGAGGATTTTTAGGGCAGTGAAACTATTCTGTATGCCTTTATAATAGTGGATACATGTCATTATATATTTGGCAAAACTCATAGAATGTACAACACTAATGTAAACTATGGACTTTGGATAATGATGATGTGTCATTGTAGGTTCATCAGCTGTAACAAATGTGCCGACACTCTGGTGAATGCTGATCATGGGGGCAGTTGTGTGCATGAGGGGTTACGGAATACGTGGGAATTCTCTGTATTTTCAATTCAACTTTGCTGTGAACCTAAAACTGTTCTAAAAATAAACTCCATTAATAAAAGAAGAAGAAGAAGAAAAGCCCTGGCTGGGTGGCTTAATTGGTTGGAGTGTCATCCGTACACCAAAAGTTTGCAGGTTTGATTCCATCAGGGCACATGCCCAGGGTTTGGGCTCCATCCCCAGAAGGAGGCGTACAGGAGGCAGCTGATCAATGTTTCTCAGCAATGTTTTTCTCTCTCCCCCTTTCCCTTCCTCTCTCTCTAAAAAATCAATAGAAACATGGTTTTAAAAAAGCTTGTACTGTATGACTCCATTTATATAAAACTCTAGAAAATGCAAACTAATATATGGTGACCTAATTCGTTCACTTACCTCATTTTCTTGTATCAGCTCCATTTTTCCTAACACTTTCTCAGTTCCCTGACTGCCTCTTTATGTTAATATTGGCCCTGAGGAAAACCAGAGGCTTAGGAAGGAAGGCGTGATCTCACTTTGCCAAGGGGAAGGTGAGGCCAGGGGATCCTCCAACCGCGAAACTGGTCCTGGGGTCAGGATGTAAGTAATCCTCGATTACCGGGAGGTGTAGTTTAGGATCCTGTGACTTGCAGACGGCGAGGATGGCCCCAGAACTCCACTTCCCAGGAGGTCTCGGGGCCCGACGCCATGGGACTCGGTTGCTGCCCGGATGTGGCGCTGAGCCCGCCGCCCGGGCAGAGCTGAGCGAGAGACTTTCGGGAGGCTCTGCTAGCGGCGGTTGAACCTCGCAGGAGAACGACCACTTTGGCCCGGTAATCTACTGAGAACCCCCAAGTGGTGCCCACCTCCGCTCTTTTCTCAAGTCCCCCAGTCCCTGGGACCTTAGTATATGAGTCACTCCTCGGATGGAAGAGATCTGAGGGTGGCATGGGCTGTATGTGTAACAGGGAAGGGTGAGTCAGCTCTATTTGTGAATCTGATGTGGGGCACCCCTCTGTCCCAGGCTCGAGTCCAGATGAAGCCCCAGAACCCACCACCCTTGGTGGAGAGGGATGTGAGAGATGTGCCCAGCGGGCTTGTGGTGGCTATTGATGGGTTACTGGGATTGCCTCTCTGGTGAAATTGCCAGGCACAGAATAGTCACTCCTGGCTCCTGGTTGAGGAGTGTTCACAGGGCTTCCTTCGGCCCCAGGTGTCTGAATTCTTTGACTGCACCTGAACCAAAGAAATCAGTGTTCAATGTGAAAAAGCTCCCCTGATTTAGTGAATAACTAAGTTGCAGAAAGTAGTAAATAAAAATGGGGGTCTTCTGAATTGTTTTGGCTTGAGAAATAGTGCTTTCAAGTGGATTAGACTGAGACTTGCTGAAAGGGTGAGACTTCGAGGAGAATGAGCCACAAACAGTAGTGCTTTGATCTGCATTCTTGTTTTCACTGTTATGGGTCTTTTATATTGCATGTCCAACCTAGGAGAAAATTGACTGCTGCGCAGACTGTACATGTGAAGAAGGATGTTTTGTCAGATGAGATGGGAAGATTTAGAAGAAATTGTAATTCCAAGGTTAACAGTGAATGACTAACGTGGAAGGGAGCCTTCTGGGGTGCTGGTGCCTGCAGCTCCAGGCCTCCCAATTTCCAGTCCTAGAGGCATCCTAAAGATCTCTGAGCTGCTCTGATGTCTACTTGACAGGGCTACTGCGAGGTTAAAATAAGAAAAGATGGGTGCAAGTACTTTACACAATGCCTATAGCAGGCTCTCAATTTTTAGTTTCCCTTTGCTTCCCCATAGGGAAACTTTTTCCCCTCTCTGAGCCATGCATTACTGTGTACTGTTATTTGCCTTTTTGTAAGTCCTGCCTTTACCACACGATGGTAAGCTTCTAGCATTCTTTTTCTTTGTTTCTACCCTTTTTTAGTCCCTCCTAGCAGTTCATTGCCCATAGTAGTACTTGGGACAGTGAGGATAGTGGTGGTGATGGGGAGGGAACAGTATTGTGCTGGATCCTGGAACTGAAGTAAACAAGCTTTTCTCATATAGGTGATGAATAGAATATTTGCCTTTCTCTTCTAACTCCTAGCCTTCTCTCAGAGATTCCAACCCTTTAAAAAAGTTTTATTTTTAGTATTTTTAACCAATTTACATATACAGTAGTGTTAACTATGTTTACATTGCTGTGTAACAGATCTCAGATTTTTTTACCTTGCAAAACTGAAACTCTCTACCCATTAAACAACTCTCCATTTCCACCTCCCCCAGCCCCTGGCCACCACCATTCATTCTACTTGCTGTTTCTGTGAGTTTGACTCTTCTAGATACCTCATATAATAGGGATCATGCAGTATTCGGCTTTTTATGACTGGCTTATTTCCCTTAGCATAAAGTCCTCAAGGTTCACCCATGGTGTAGCATGTGAAAAGATTTCCTTTTTCTTCTTCACATTTTCTTTTTTTTTTTTTTTTTTAATATATCTTTATTGATTTCAGAGGAAAGGAGAGGAAGAGAGAGAGAGATAGAAACATCAATGATGAGAGTCATTGATCGAGCCCGCAACCCGGCCATGTGCCCTGACCGGGAATCGAACCCCGATCGCCTGAATCCTAGGTCGAAGTTCAACCGCTGAGCCACACCCTGCCGGGCTTCTTCACATTTTCTTTATCCATTCATCTATTGATGGACATTTAGGCTGCTTCCACTTCTTGGCACTGGTGAATAGTGAAGGAATGAACATGAGTGTGCAACTATCTCTTCAAGATCCTGTTTTCAATTATTTTGGATGTATTTTTAGTATTATTTTAAAACTTTTTAACTGTGGAGAATTTTAAACATATACACAAGTAGATAAAATATTATAATGAACATGCAGGCTGAATAAATGAGTCAGTTGTACCAAACGGCCTCCCAAAATACCTAGGGCTTTTGCTGAACCCTCCCTTTCACAGAGAGCTTGTTATGGGTGAGAATATTTTGAGTTTTGTTTCAGACCCGAGATGTTCTAGCTGCATTTCATCATCTAGGCCCTCAGCCATCAGTGGGACTTGAGTGCCCAGCTGAAGGCCATATATACCAGGAGTATTGGTAGATATAAACAAGTAGAAATCAATGTAGATGCCTTTTCTCAGTTATAAAGATGAGGAGCTGAGCTTGGGGTGCAAAGTTGTCTTTGTGCCCAAGAGTTCTGCTCTGATTCTGCAACTCCCTTAGATGCACTATTGTCCTGAAAGCACTCACTTTGAGCAGAGATGTTTGACACTGGATGATACCTAGAAGAAGCTGAGAAGATGAGTTGTACAAACATTGACTGCTATAGGAATTCAAAGGAAAACTGAATTAATCCAGACTGGGAAAGTCATGGAAGGCTATTCTCAAGGAATGTAATAGTAACTTTGCCCTGTTTCCATTGACCATATGTGTTTGATCCTTATGTTTATTCCTACATGGAAAAAGACAGAGCTGCTGGTCAGCGAATACCCTGGGATGGTAGCCTACTAGTCCTGAATTGCGCTCTGGACTTTTAGCTGTGGGACCTGTGCTACCCAAGGCTTCTAGGTGGAATGCTTCCCTGATCAGAATTGGCTGTGTGGAAAGAGAACTACCCCTAGTTCGTCTGTGTGAAGCATACTCAGAAGGCCAACTTTTCTTTACCATGACCCAAAATGAGTTGTTTTATTTTGTTTTTGTCTATGATACGAGCCTAATACAGACCTTTGCCAATAAGACAACAGGATGGGGGATGTGTCTATTCTCTCAAATTCCCAAGGTGAGGAACTAATTGATTCTCAATATTTGTTTCTATAATCAAATACATATGACAATTTATCCCCTTTCGTTCATGTTCTGACACTTGAAGAAGTTAATGCTATAAAGATTGGGTTTGAAATTAGGGCAATAGGTAAGAAACTAAAGAAACTGGAGTGCTGGGGGGACAGGTAGGACATTGACAGGATATTAATATGGGTGTTTAAACACGGGAGTTCATAGTAAACATGCTTCTTGGAGATCATCTGTGCCATGCCATTAACCTCCAAATACGTTATTCATGAAGAAATGGACAAGAGTATGGTGCTCTTGTGACCTGTAGTTTTACTCAGATAAGGTGGGAAGGGATGAGACCCGTCTTGTCTAGCATTGTAATCACATTACAGAACTTTTGCCTTCCCCAGCAGAATAAAATAATATGTAGACATAGTAGCTTCTAAAACTTAATAAGTACTTCTTACGTGGCAGGCACTAACAATTACTGCACCTGCATTCTTTCATTTAAGCATCAGGTTAAAAATCTTCCCAAGTTCACAAGGCTTAGGATAAGACAGGACTGGTTTTTGACTCTAGGTGGTCTGACCTCAGAGCTTGGGACTCTTAACCACTTCTCTATACAACTGATTCTGACTGGCCCACCTTTCATTCCAGTAGTGTCATTTTTTCAGGAACAGAGGTTCCTTTGCTGAGTTTATAGCCACAGACCCAAGGTGAGAGCCTTGTTTCTTTTGTTTCAACTTTGGGAACCTTCTTTCTATACTTTTTAAAAAATTAGTTACCATTTATTGAGCATCTACTATATTTTAGCACTTTTGGTACAATATACTCAGACTTTATGACAATGTAGCATAAATACCTATGTATATGAATGGTTTTTAATCTTTTTTGGCTCACAGCCCTTTTCAAGAGTCTGATAACAACTTTGGATCTTCTTTCCAGAAAAATTCACTTATGTGCATACATATGATTGCACACAACTTCAGAGGCGACCTTTAGGACCTACTGAAGCCTATCTTCTTGCAGTCCACGGTAAGAGCTCTTGCCCTATACCACCTTTCCCAGCTGATTCTTCTATAGTGTGAAGGGAACCAGCAGTGGAGGGGGTGGTCTCACCTATTCTCTTTCTCGAGACAAACATTTATGACCTTAGGCTCCCTTAATTAACCAAGCATCTGGGAACATTCTTCATTTCTCTCTTATACATAGGACTCCAAAGGGAAGAATGCAGACGATCAAATGTGTGGTTGTAGGAGATGGGGCTGTAGGTAAGACCTGCCTCCTCATCAGTTACACAACAAATGCCTTTCCTGAAGAGTATATCCCCACTGTCTTTGACAACTATAGTGCCCAGACATCTGTGGATGGCCAAATCGTCAGCCTGAACCTGTGGGACACAGCTGGTCAAGAAGAATATGACCGACTGAGAACTCTCTCCTACCCCCAGACAAATATCTTTGTCATTTGTTTTTCCATTGGCAACCCACCCTCTTATGCCAATGTGAGGCATAAGTGGCACCCAGAGGTCTCCCATCATTGCCCCAATGTACCTGTTCTGCTGGTAGGCACCAAGAGGGACTTGCGGAGTGACCTTGAGACAGTGAAGAAGCTGAAGGAACAGAGCCTAGTGCCCACAACTCCTCAGCAAGGCACATCCCTGGCTAAGCAGGTGGGGGCTGTGAAGTATCTGGAATGTTCTGCCCTGATGCAGGATGGGGTACACGAGGTATTTTCAGAAGCTGTCCGTGCTGTGCTTTACCCTGCCACAAAGAAGATCACCAAAAAGTGTGTCCTCTTATAGCTTTCGGAGTGGTACTTTGGGACTTCACACAAGGGGAATAAGGGGGGACTCTTTTGACAGCATTTAACAATGCCCACAGAGCCATTTGTCTCTTCTTCTGGAAACCCTAGGGTCCCAGCTACTAGGCTTTTGGAGGAACGAAGACATACATGGCTGCTTTGCAGTTTGTTCTGAACCTTTTGGAGGAAGTTTAAGTGTGTGTGTGTCCCATCAAAGTGGTAAAAGGAACCACCACCGAGCGCTGTTCTCTCCTGTCCTGGCCAGGCTACAACTAAGTAGTTCTTTGTAGACTTTTACTTGTTTGCTTTTAAAGTTCAGCTTTCTTGGCTGTATTTACCATTTAGCAAGTGCCTCACAGAAGGACAAGGCTTTCCAATTTTCCAATCATTGCCTTAAACTTTCTGATAGAATTTTTTTTGTTAATCCTCACCTGAGGATATTTTTTCCATTGATTTTCAGACAGAGAGGGAGGGAGGGAGGGAGGGAGGGAAACATCAATGTGAGAGACACATCGATTGGTTGCCTCCTGACCAGGACCAGGAATTAAACCTGCAACCCAAGTATGTGCCCTTGACTGGAATCAAACCCATGACCCTTCGGTCTGCTGGGTGATGCTCTAACCACTGAGCAACACCAGCAAAGGCATTATTGAAAACCAATTTGTGTGTGATTCCTGGGTGTTCCCAATGTTGACATGTATCTCCCAATTTTGAGATGAGACATTTTGCAAAACTGGTTAAGCAGTATTTTCCAAAGTTCTGTGACATGGTAAAAGATGTTCCTTAAAAGGGTTCTGTGGTCATATAAGTCAGGGACCAGCTATTTAAGTAAAGATGAAGAGGTTCCTCTACTGCAGGAATCTGTAACTTTTAATAAGTATGCAACATTTCCTGAACTTTTTTTTGGTCTTATGCAACACCTATTAATATCTCTGGAAACAGTTTCAGAGATGCTGGGTTAGTAGGAACTAGGAATTCCCATGGAGAAGGCTATGGGGAAAAAAGCATAATGTGGCCCTCTTCATGCCTTTGAAAGTAATGTCAGTCACAGACTTGTTATTTTTCCTCTTCCATCCTCAGAAGCTAGGTTTGGCACCTGGTCACGATAGTGCATTGGATGTGGGTTCTGATGGTCAGATCTTCTATGAGATTCTAATAGCACTATGGGCCTGGTGAGGTGGAATTAACAATCCCTCTGAAAAGCTGTGCCTCTGAGGCTTCTGTGTGGCTTTTTCCTTCGTCACCTTTCATTTTAAGGAACTACTACTGAAGGCCCTAGCTGCTTTGTCTCAGTGGTTAGAGCATCGGCCTGTGGACTGAAGGGTCCAGGGTTTGATTCCAGCCAAGGGCACGTACCTCAGTTGCAGGCTCAAGCCCTGGCCCCACTGGGGTATGTGCGGGAGGCAACCAATCAATGTCTCTCTCTCACATCGATGATTCTCTCTCTCTCCCTTCCACTCCCTGAAAAGCAATGGAAAAAAAAAAAAAATCTCCAGTGAGGATTTAAAAAAAAAGGAACTACCACTGAAGCTTAACCCCCTAAGTAAAACCAACCAACCAACCAACCATCCAACCAAAATGTTGTCAGTCATTGTGAGGGAGTTTTGTGATTCTGAGACTTCTCTTTTGCTGTCATTCCCGAGTTACTATAAAAGCTACCTTGCTCTCTTCCTGTTCTTCCCTCCTCTGTACATCTTGGGGGATGTGTGTGTGTTTGTGTGTGTGTGTTCAGCCCCGTGTGCCTTGTGAGGTCTCAAGAGAGTTGGAGTTTGTTGGTTCTCCAGCCCGGGGCTGGAGTTGCTCAGCCTGGGGCAGTATGAATCAGATTCCTTCCCCCAGTGCGCCCACTTCTCCATAGTTGTATTTCTGACCTTTTGATATGGAAGAAAAACTTCTCCACCTGGCAGCTAGCTGTTGACAACTCCATTGTGTACATATCCTTTCATGCCAAAATAACATTGGGTTTTTGAGTTTGGCAGCTAAAAGGATCACATACCTCCCTACCTCCTCCTGTGGTGGGTGAAGTGTCTATGCTTTGCTCTGCTATAGTCTTGCTGTGGCTTTCTGACAATCTTACTCTTCGAGAATCTAGAACCTGGAGGTCAAGGAGATGTGATCAGAGCAGCCTCAGGCTAACTGAACCTCCTGGATAGGGTTGCCAGAAAAAACAGTGACACTTTACATGACAGAAGGAGACTAGACCAGGTGGTGAGCACACAATGGGGTATGCAGATGTTGTATTATAAAGTTGTACACCTGAAACATGTTATTAACCAATATTACCCCAATAAATTTAAATTTTAAAAAATTAAAATAATTTTTTACATATAACTTATTTGTATGTATCATGCAATATTTGGGACATACACTAAAACATTATTTGCTTTTTACTTGAAATACAAATTTAATGGGGGCATACTGTATTTTTATTTGCTAAATCAGGCAACCTTACTCTTTGAGAATCTGGAACCTGGAGGTCAAGGAGAAATCAAATGTTGATAGAAGATAGAAGATTATGTCAACTCTCTATTCTTCCTTTTTTTTCTTCTGGTTTCCTTTTTCCCTCACCAGGTACTCAAGTGTTTAGTTTTACTTTTCCTTCATCACTTGTACCCTCCACTTCATATAGCACTTCGTTGGTATTTCTACACCAGTTGATTGTCTAAAGCTGTGGAGGAGCCAGGGTGGATAATATTGTCTGGCATGTGCCGTCTATCTCAATTTCAATGTATTGTTTCACGTTGGGTGACCCAGGGCTTCCTGTGTGGGGTGGCAGGGATTCTTTATGAACAATATGTTATTAACCGGAAGAGAGTGAGGGTGGCCCTCCTCAACTAAGACACAGGAGCACTTTGGAAAGTAGCTTTGCTGTTATAGAAGTATGGTGACTAGAAGAGTCAACTGTGGGCATGAGTGCCCCTTTGCCCTGTGTAGAGCCTGAGTTTTCCCTCAGGCAGCCAAATGAAAGCACTTATTGCTCATGTATTCCAGTCTCGGGATGTTCTGATTGATGCTGCTGGGGTTCTCACAGGACTTCATGGTGAAAGGGGCTAGAAAAATGGCTGTCACCTATGTTTCTGGGAACTTTGTTTAGCTACTGAAATATTTTAAAGTGGCTTTTTAGAAAATGTGTTTACTGATTTCAGAGAGGGAGAAGAAGAGGTAGAAACATTTATTGGCTGCCTCCTGTACACCCCCTATTGGAGATTAAGCCCGAAATCTGGGCATGCACCCTGACATGGCAATTGAACCAGTGACCTCCTGGTGCTTGGGACAATGCTCAACCAATTTAGCCACACCAGCCGGGCTAAGTGGCTTTTAATAGTGCCCCTTGCTGTTCTTTGCCTGGCCAATTCCCAAATGTAAGCCTAGGTTTGGTTTGGGCAACTTGTGTCCTCTAACAAATGGAGGTGTGAGCCGCAAGACAGAGTGGTTTTGTATTGGGCTGATTTGATGATCCTAAGCATGCACTGACATCTTTTTATACTTAAAAGGAACTTGTATGAAGACTAACATGCTAATATCACTTTTAAGTTATTCATAATGGATGGTAATAAATTTGTTTGACTTTATTGGGTCTGTTGCGTTCTAAAAAGCAAAGTAATTCCTCACCACTACTCCCATTCTGAGTGGCTTCGAAATGATTTTTAACTTGCAAAGGACAGAATAACTGTAATTGTTGTACTGAACATTGTACCTATGTGTAACTGTACTTATTTTTCTACATCAGACAATCAGTGTAGGGAACTGCCTGCCCTGCTAACATTGATTCTCTAGTTCTGGCCCCCACCCCTCATCCCCAGCATTTAGCTTCATTTTCTGGTTTTCACTGATGACTAGTTTGCTGTAGGAGATTTTTCTCATTTATTACAGTATATTCAGTAAACAATTATCAAGCTCCTACTGTTACAGGCATTACTGTACTAGGGGCTGGAGTCGTAAAAATAAGACATATCATTTAATGTTCTTTGCTTCTCCCAGTTATCTCAGGAAATGATTCTTCCTCTGTTTGTTATAAAAATTAACTAATCCTGGCTGGTAATTGTATACAGTATAGTGCTGGTGCACTATTAAATGCACTAGTAAGGAAAAGCAAAAACATGTTTTGTTTTGTAAATAGCCTTATTGAGGTATAATTTATATACCATAAAATTTACCCATTTCAAAGTACAATTTAATGATTTTTAGTAAATTTAAGTCATGCAACTATCACTAAAGTTCAGTTTTAGAACATTTCCATCACCCCGAAGAGACCCTTCCTGTAGTTAATCCCTGTTCCTACCCCCCAGCCCCAGGCAACCATTTATCTACTTTGTCTTCTCTGAACATTTCATATAAATGGAGTCAAACAAAATGTGGCCATTTGGAACTTGCTTCCTTCAATTAGCATAATGATTTCAAGGTTCATCCATTTTGTAGCACAAATGGGTACTTCATTTCCTTTTATTGCGGAACAATATTCCATTATATGGATATACCATATTTTATCTACTCATAGTTGAGGGACATATGATTGTTTCTACTTTTTGGCTATTACGAATAATGCCGCTGTGAACTTTTGCGTACAAGGTTTTGTGTGGACATGTTTTTAATTCCACCTATGAATGGAATTGCTGGGTCATATAGTAAGTCTATGTAAAACTGTATTTTGAGTTAAGAATGGCATCTTTAATATTTATAGTATCTGAAGTCCCCTTCCATGTCACATTCTACAAGCCTCCACCTACCTCTCATTGTATCTGCTTTTCCTCAAGCACAAGGATCCATGAGGCAGTATAAGGTACATTAAAAACATATTCCAGCCCAGCTGGGTGTGGCTCAGTGGTTGAGCATTGACGTAGGATCCAGGAGATCGTGGTTTGATTCCTGGTCAGGGCACATGCCCGTGTTGCGGGCTCAATCCCCAGTTGGGGGCGTGCAGGAGGCAGCCGATCCATGACGACTCTCTCATCACTGATGTTTCTCTCTCTCTCTCCCTTTCCCTTCCTCTCTCTGAAATCAATAAAGATATATTTAAAAAAACGAAAAACATATTCCAGCCATGCCCAGTGTGGCTAAGGGGTTAGAGCATCAGCCTGTGGACTGTAGGGTCTTGGGTTTGAACCCCGGCCAACCAATGTGTCTCTCACAAAGATGTTTCTCTCTCTCTCTCTCTCTCTCCCCCCCTCCCTCCCGCTCTAAAAAGTCAATGGAGAAAGTATCCTCCAGTGAAGATTAATGACAACAGCAAAGTGAGGGAGAACCTTGTGGTATTGAATTTGAATTGGAGCTATTAGTATAAACTCATTACTTTTTTAGCTCTCTCTCCACTGAAAGGGCATACAAGCAATGATGCCCCAGTTTCTAAATACCATTCCCCACTAAAAGGAACTAGGGCTCCTTGGAGAAATGGCTTATTTCAGGTCCTGGCAGAGAATGTACAAAGCAAGCCTGGAACGTCTTGTGCCAAAAAACAAATATGTGTTCAAAGACTAGTGGGTCGTGTGGAAAGAACACAGGAGCCAGAGTAAAGTGGTTCCCATTGGATAACTTGGAGAGAGTCTTAAACATCAAAAAGGATAATGATGGTGCTAGATTATAACACATTAAAAATGTGAGAAAGGTTATAAAAGGGGTTAGTTCTTCTTTACTGATAAAGTAAAGTTAAAAAATGTAGAAGGAAGTTAAAAATTAGAAAAATCACCCTCTTGGACTCTCCCAATATAACTGGGTGCAGGAGCTATGAGAAACAGAATATTCATACAATCTCAAAGTATCACTCCATAGACTATTTACTGATTACAAAAGGAAAAACGTGACTTTGCGATGGAGAGATCTGGTGGTCACGATTTTTTCTTTTTTATGTGATCAAATTTAGCATCACCCATATTGGTACTTCCGGTACCTGATAAAATATTTAACCTGAATCAGTTTGAAGAAACAATCAGACAAAATCAGAATATAGAACATTTTCAAGACAACTTGCCTGGATTCTTCCAAAACGGTAGTGTCATGCAACACAAAGAAAATCGCTGGACTGAGGGACTAAAGGGAGATAACCAAATGCAATGCATGAACCTGGATTGAGTGGGTCGTGGATTGAAATGTAAAATGCTCCAATTAGAGGACAATTGGGGAAATTTAAATGAGAATTGTATGTTAACTGGTACTGATTTAATGTTAATTTTTAAAGATGTTTTAATGGTGAAGTGGTTACGTAGAAAAATGTGTTATTTTTAGGCGTGAAGAATCACGGTATCAGATAGTAGCCTACTTTCAAATGGTTCAGAAAAAACCCCGGCAAAATATTAACAATTGTGAATCTAGGTGAAGGGTCAGCTGCTCATTTTACTCGTTTTACTTTCACATTTCCCCAAATAAAACGGAGGGGAAAATACATTTGTGTGGGGAAATGTCAATTAAAACAACTAACAAAAGTACCTTTGGCAGTGCAACTTGCGGCCGGTTTGTCTCTGGGACTGAGTGCAGAAACAGCACACACCAGACAAGGAGGACCAGTTCTCATCCTTACTTCCATGTACTGTGACGTGAGACTTGACGTAGCCCACGTGACCCAGACTACTCCTTCCGATTGGTGGAAGAGCCGGAGCAATGAGAATGCTCCTGCGCAGGTAAGCGTAAGGGGCAGGACCGAACATTTTCTTTGACCAATCGCTTTCTGCATATCCAGCCTCCTGATCGCGTATGGTCGAATCAAGAGCCGTTAGTAAAGTAGTAACACCAATTCTACTTTCTCGTAGGAAGGCCGGTCCTTCCGTGTGTGGTTTTTTTTTTTTTTTCCCTTATTCCGTTTCCGGTAGGGGCGGGTAAGGTCAAGGAGCACAGTGAGTCACTTCTGGGCGACTAATGTTCGTATATCCGGTACATGGGTCCAAGCAGGGATTTGCTGGTTCCCGCAGCTGCTGCGGGTACCGCGGCCGCCATCATGTCAGACACGGACAGCGATGATGATTCTACTGGAGGCGGCCCATTTTCTTTAACCGGTTTCCTTTTCGGCAACATCAATGGAGCTGGGCAGCTGGAGGGGGAAAGCGTCTTGGACGATGTGAGGGGATGGGCTTGGGAGTAGGGCTGGGAGTGGTGCGACTAAGGGGAGGAAGTGGAGTGAGGAGAGGAGAGGGTGCTTAGGATCCGAGAACAGAGGGCGATGTGGCGTAAGAGAAGAGGGAACGACAAGCAGATACCCTCCTAGTAGATCGTGCAGTAACGTAGAGTGAGGGGCTCAGTTCTGGGCGAGGGTGGGGAGCAGAGACAATGGTAGGCAAACCCCCGTAAGGTCAGGCGCTGATGTGGGTGGCTTTGGAAATAACTTCTGATCAGGCACTAGGAAAAATAGCAGCTTAGCCCCTAGTGAGGTTGCTTTCAAACCGTCGCTATGAGAACCTTCTTGAGGATTCTTGAATCTGCCTGAATTTCTGACTGAAGTTGCTCTAGAGCTAGAGGAATGAACAGAACCCGCAACAGATCATGTGGTTCAGGCCCCAGTTCTTATGACAGTGAATGTTCAAACCATCAGACCTTTTGTGGTCCCAATGAACCTCTTAGATGGTTATCCCAGTGTTCCCTGACATTCACGAAATTGTTTCCTATGCCCAACTGTAACTCAGCTACTTGGATTTAGGTTCATTTTCTCTTGGAGAAAATATTGACCAATATTTCTCCTTCCCTGCAACACACGCAAGTTAGTAAAAAAGGTTCTTGCCTTGCCTTCTTTAATCCAACCTGACCTCAGTTGCCTTAGCCTTTGTTCATAGAACTGTTCCATTCATTTAGTCTTGGTGGTGGTTCTTTGAATTATTTTTCTTATATTACTTTAAAGTATGGTGATGAAATTGGATATATGCTAATAAAGGTCTGATTGCCATGGAGTTCAGTGGAAGATTTACCTTACAGTTTTTAATGTGATGGATGCTCCTTTTAGCATGCAGCATAGTCATTTTTCATGTGTACTTAGAGGTTTGTGGACCAGGGAAATAAGCCTTGTAGTGTGGGAAGCTTGAGTTTAGTTGTCGTCCTCCACTCTGGTGCTGTCCCTTTTTCAGGAGTGTAAGAAGCACTTGGCAGGCTTGGGGGCTTTGGGTCTGGGCAGCCTGATCACTGAACTCACGGCAAATGAAGAATTGACTGGGAATGACGGTGCTCTGGTAAATGATGAAGGTGAAGTGGGTCATGGGGAGCAAGGCGGGGGAGGAGGCTAGCCACTACTGTACCTGTACTTTTTGATGGGAATTATCTAAGGGAATGAGAATTACTTGCTCTTTGTTGAGCTCTATCCCCACCCCTTTTATTTATAGGATGGATCAGGAGCACAGAAGATGCTGTGGACTATTCAGACATCAGTGAGGTAGCAGAAGATGAAAGTCGAAGATACCAGCAGACGATGGGGAGCTTGCAACCCCTTTGCCACTCAGGTGATTCTTTGGTGTCATCAACAGAGCATTCCAGTGCACTTTCTTGCTGTGTAGTCCAGTTTGTTTCTATGTAGGCTTTCTGCCATTGTTCGTGCTCTGTGTCTTTGTTCTACTTAGCTCCCTTTTTTAGCTCAGTTCTGAACGCTGCTATTTTTTATGTTCTGGGGCAGAGTATGTCACCATACTCAGGCTTTTATTTCTCATACTGGTTAGTCCCAAATTCTTGATGAGTGCCAAGTAAGGATGATAATGCTTTCCTTCTTATCATCTATTTTAGTAGCTACAGTGTTCATGGCACTGTTTTAGATGCTATTTAAACTCTGTCCTCAAGGAAGGATTAAGTCTACAATGTCATATAAATGTATGTATTTATTGGCTCAACTTCTGTTAATCACTCACTACCTATTTGCTGACACAGTGCACTTAATGCTTACTCACAACATATATAAGGTGCTATATTATAGAATCATGTCAGAGTTGGAAGGGGTCTTAGTGATTATTTATTTTAAGTTTTTTTGTGTGTGTGTGTTTTAATCCTTACCCTAGGATATTTTTTCCATGTTTTTGCTTTTCAGAGAGAGTGGAAGGGGGAGGGAGAGAGACAGGCAGACAGAGACATTGATGTGAGAGAGACACATCGACTGGTTGCCCGGGCCGGGGATCGAGCCTACAACCAAACTACGTGCCCTTGGCCGGAACTGAACCTGGAACCCTTCAGCAAAACTGGCCAGGGCTGATTATTTATTCTTAACCTCATCATAGGTTTGCAAAACTTGAACTTTGTCAAAAGTTCTACAGTTAGCTAGTGGCAGACGTTGACTAATTCATCAGTTCAGTTTATTAGACATTGAGCACCTGTCATGCACTATAAACTGTGATGGACAGTATGATGCAAAGATAATAAAATCCACTTTCTGACCTTGAGGAGCTCAGTTCTGTGGTATAGAATCTAGGTCATAGTTCATTTTTTCCATAGCCCCACATTACCTCTCGCTGCTTGAAATTTTTATATGAAGTTGCTCATTGCCCACCTCTTTGAATTAGATTTCAGGCTGCTGAGAATTGTAGATAAAACCTTGGTAAATACTTGAACTTAGTTTCTTCAGGGCCAGTTAATGGGTTTGAGTGCTGCTTGTATAAAGAGAGTTAACTGTACCACATGCACAAGAAGTAACCCAGAAAAATAGAAGATACAGGCTTTATCTTCAGGGATATTATCATTTGGGGAAGGTGGGATAAATGAATGCAAAGCAAAATTATTCATCATGAGAAGGCATAAACCAGCTACAAGCTCATGCTTCCATGAGGAGTGTTATATTTATTTTTGAGCTGCCAGAATAGCTAAGTCAAATAGTATAACTTATTTTTGAGCATCCTAACTTAGGCTAAGGGAAAGGTGGTAGCAGTTCTGATTTTCAGAGGATGTACTATTCAGGTTTGGGCTTATTGTCTTGGCTAGGGATGGTAAAGAAGAGGGTAGGTGAGGGTTTCGTAGTTGGGTTTTATGAGTTGACCTGGAAAGGATGATGCTGCATTAGGTAGCTACTCTGGGATGTTCTTTTCTAAGTTCCCTTGTCTTCTGAGGATGCCTTCATCTATGCTCTTAGCTTCTTCCTTCCCTGGCATTCGCCCCTTCACAGCTTGATTTACAGGGGTGTTTCTTTGGAATAATTAGAAGTGGGTGGAGGTCATTAGAAAACGCTTTATGGAGGTGAATTTTAAGTAAAATTTTGAAAGACAAGGTTTGATGGAGAGGAAGCAGCAGGGCATTTTGGTTTGGAAACATGGCTTGTCCAAACATTTGGAAAATAGAAATCAGTGAGTATTGTGTTTGGGGGAGGATTTGACCAGCAGGTTTTCTTGAAACGAATGGGAAACATACTGCCAAATAGCAAGAACCAAGGATAGAGCTATTTGATAGCACCTTTTTGTATGTATTACTTGGGATTTGATACCATAAAGGATTGTGAACCAACAGATTGTTAAGTAAGAGGCAGAGTGGTATAATGAAAAGAAAATGGACTTTGGAAGTCAGCATATCATAGGTTCAAATCTCAATTCCATATTTAGTTTGACCCTGGGAAAGTTGCTCATTCTCTGAGGTTTGGACTTCTCATTTGTAATAATACCACAGTTTTCTTGTCTGCAATAAAGGAGATAGTACCTACCTTATTAATAGGGTTTTCGGGGGAATTTAAGTTCATTATCACGTGGTGTGAAAGTACCTACATAATGCACTGTCACGATAGATCTACCTTAATGTTAGTTGCCTTCCTAAATGAAAAGGAAAAGAAAAAGTGATAGTTGATGCTTTGGGGATTTGGTTAGAAAAAGAGTAAAGGGGCAGAGTTACTTATAGACTGCTCTTGCAGGCTAGATGTAAAGTTATTAAGATCTAGAGTAGAGTGACAATAGCAGAAAATGATAGGCAGGGCCAAGCTTGAGAGTTGCTGATAAAGGATCAGTAGGACTTGGTGAGTAAGGAAATGTGTTGAAAAGAGTACAGGCTCTGTTGTTAAATCAGGCTTAATTTCTGACTTTTTCGCTTAAAACCATATGGTCCTAAGTTGTTTAACTTCTATATCTCAGAATAATTCTACATTGCTGCATTATTGGGATGATTATGGATAAAATAGCTACAAATACCTAGTACGTTATGGGAACTCAATAAATGGAAGTTGTTATAATGACTTTATGATTGATTGGAAAAGGTGTGTTAGGGGTAAGAGACTGATGGAGACAGGAGACTAAAGTTATAAGCTGAGAAAATGAGGATGGAGGTGGTATTGATAGTAACAAGGGATTTTAAAAGAGGTGAAGGGTATTTCAGTGTGATATGAGATGCAGTTGTTGAATATCTGAGTGGGAAGGTTCTTTAGGCAGCAGAACATGCGTTGCAATTGTAGAGGGGGTATATCAGGGCAAGACATAGATTTGGGTTAAATCTGGAAAAGATGATTCTTGAGAAAAGGGAATGGACAGTGTAGAGGAATAAAAACTGTTCAGGACCAAGTATTGAGTGATGTCATTGAAGAGAATAACAAACTGCAGAAGGTAGAAAAAAATGTGTCAAAGACTTGGGAGGTGAGAGGAAAGTCCTGTCTTCAAGGAAACTAACTGATAGAGAATGTTAAATTCAGTTATGAGATTGAGCAGGATGAAAATAAAAAATAAAATAGGATTTGATCAGGAGCCAGGCACAAAGGTTTCAAGCAGTTCTTGGGAGCTCCCTTAACTCCTGTATGAGGTATACATAGTGTTACAGCATTTGGTGTTACAATGTCATCTCTTTCTGAAGGCAGAAGCTGCATCTTCTGTGTGTCCTTAAGGGATTTGTATAGTGCTTCATGTGGTACTTTAAAACCTTGAGTGACAAGGGAGCTCAGGGCTGTTTTCTGACATTCTGGATATTGAGAAGATCCCCTTGGTTTCAGTAGATTATGATGATGATGACTATGATGCTGATTGTGAAGACATTGATTGCAAGTTGATGCCTCCTCCACCTCCACCCCCAGGACCATTAAAGAAGGATAAAGACCAGGATGCTATTATCAGTGGTAAGCAGAGACTGTCTACTTTTATCTAAGGAGCAAGTTCCATTCCTAAGTCCAGGCTTTTGGCACACACATAAAAATTAAGCTGCTGGGAAAGGCTGTAACTTCCAGAAGTGATTCATACAATTTTCAAATTAATGTATTAAAGGGAAGTTTTACTTTTAAAATGTTTGACAGCGGTATTTTAGCATGCATTCAAGAAAATGTTTGGGTCATTGGTTCTCAAATCTGCCTGCCCATCAGAATAACTGCAAGTCTTTAAAAAATACATATTTCTGACTCACCCCTGGAAAGTGTGATTCAGAAGATCTGGGTTAGACCCCAGGAATTTCAAAGCATCCCCAGAGTAATTTCTGAAGCAACTGATCTCCATACTTGTATTTGGAAGCTACCTGTTTAGATGATTCTCTTGAAAAGAAATGATTAAATAGGGAAGGCTCCCTATTATGTGTATGAATCATACAGAGCCAACTACCAGATTCAGAGATTTCAAAGGCAGGGTCTTCAGGGATCCTCTCACCTATTTCTGTGTCTGCAGCAGTAGATTGGGAAGAGCAGAGCAGTGTGTTTGATCCTCCTGCATTTTGAGGCTATGTTAACCTAAATTCCTCCTATTAGAGCTTTAAATCATTTCATTTTTCGTCTGCAGGCTAAATAGCATTGGTTCACTTTATGTCATAGATCTTATTCTGTGCTAAATAATCTCATTATCTTGTGGACTAAAAGAATTCTCCAGCTTATGGGTACCTGAACCGGACATAATAAGGCCTGACTGGTATAAAGTGTTATATAATTTTGCTGTTGGTCATATTCCTTTAACCTGACATACTTACAGAAAGTAGTAAATGTAGTAATAGTGTTTGTTTTCTCTCATCACAACCCTAGGGCACCAGATACAAGGTGAGTTGGGGATAGTGGGGAGATACTGAGTTGGAATGAATTTTCTGGGTTGCATACTACTAGTAATTTGGGTGCTTGGAACTATATCCCCTGCCACTGAGCCATGCATAGTACCTGGAGTGGGTGTTGGCTGAATTTGAGGAAATATGATCACAGTTACATGCCAAGGGGGTTTTTCTTCCTTGTTGCAGTGTCTGAAGATGGAGAAGGCATCATCTTGCCCTCCATCATTGCCCCTTCCTCTTTGGCCTCAGAGAAAGTGGACTTCAGTAGTTCCTCTGACTCAGAATCTGAGATGGGACCTCAGGAAGCAACACAGGCAGAATGTGAGGATGGAAAGCTGACCCTACCATTGGCTGGGATTATGCAGCATGATGCCACCAAGCTGTTGCCGAGTGTCACAGAACTTTTCCCAGAATTTCGGCCTGGGAAGGTACTTTCTAAGAATACCTACATTGAAAACCACTGACCTAAGTACTGAGTTCTTTGTTAAAATGCTGAATATAGAATGGATAAGATCTAAAGATTTCCCTATTCAATGACATTGTATCAAGTCTTAAAAAAGTTGTATACATTGTAATATGTGTGATTATCATATAAATTGTCATTGTTGTCTTAAGAGAACTAGTCCCAATTATTAAGGGATACTTCTTTACTTTTAAGATAGATACTATAAATCTGAACTCAGTACTCCTTGATCCCTCCCTGACAGTTGAGTAGACTCCTCAAGGGAATTTCCGGACTCAGACATTGCTATTTTCTATCTGACATTGAGTCTCTGACATAGTAACATGTTCTGTGTTCTAGGTGTTACGCTTCCTACGTCTTTTTGGACCAGGGAAGAATGTCCCCTCTGTTTGGCGGAGTGCTCGGAGAAAGAGGAAAAAAAAGCACCGTGAGCTGATACAGGAAGAGCAGATCCAGGAGGTGGAGTGCTCCGTAGAATCAGAAGTCAACCAGAAGTCTTTGTGGAACTACGACTATGCACCACCACCACCTCCAGAGCAGTGTCTCTCTGATGATGAAGTAGGCAAAATAGAGACCTGGGATTAACACCTACGAGGGGGACAAAAGAGTTCTCCCTAGCTCATGTCTAAATTGGAAATCAGGCAGAGTCCTGTGCTGATTATCTGAATAATCATGAGTTCAATCCCAGTGACTGTCCCTTCTCTATCATAATAGAAAAGTATTGGGGACAGGCAAATGGTAATATACACACTAATGAATAAGGAAGTTTAAATGATAAGCAGTGTGTCATGATATACCTTCATTGTTTGTATTCTGACACCAGTCCTGCTCAAGAATTATCCTTATGGCTCCTCTAGGTTCCCCTCCTGCCTATTAATTCCCTATAGCCGCCTGGCTGGTGTGGCTCAGCAATTGAGCACCAACCTATGATCCAGGAGATCTTGGTTTGATCCCCAGTCAGGGCACATGCCCAAGTGGTGGGCTCAATCCCCAGTAGGGGGCGTGCAGGAGATTGCCGATCAATGACTCACATCATTGATGTTTCTATCTCTCTACCTCTCCCTTCCTCTCTCTGAAATCAGTAAAGATATATTTCTGAAAAAAATTCCCTATAGCCTTAGGACATCTGTGATTAGGAAATCCTCCTCCCCTTCTACTTCTTTATGTGTTGCAGATCACAATGATGGCTCCTGTGGAGTCCAAGTTTTCCCAATCTACTGGAGATATAGATAAAGTCACAGATACCAAACCACGAGTGGCTGAGTGGCGTTATGGTCCTGCCCGACTGTGGTATGATATGCTGGGTGTCCCTGAAGATGGCAGTGGGTTTGACTATGGCTTCAAACTGAGAAAGATGGAACATGAACCTGTGATAAAAGGTAGAATTATGGAGGTAAGGAACACTGGTATGTAAGAAAAGAATCAGTGTGCCCAGTGCCCTATCAGTTTTACTTTTAAAATGGGAAGATATTGGGTAGGGTTTCTTTGGTGGGAGATTTAAGTGTCTAAGCCTTTTACTTGGTATGGTATATCACCCTGGTAACTAGGCCCCATTGTAAGAATTCTTTTTGTGAAATGAGTGCAATGCTAGACTAGGAGTAGGAGGAGGCAGATATTTCTTCATTATCAGGTTTTTACTCTCAAGTTAAGGACCACATTTGATGTATCTGATGTGGGATTTGGAGTGGGAACTTTGAACAGTGACCATTCAGGGATTTGTTGTCTTTCTCTACTTCTACAGGAGTTAAGGAAACTTGAGGAAAGCAGTGGCACTGATCTTCTGGCCGATGAAAACTTCCTGATGGTGACACAACTGCATTGGGAGGATGATATCATCTGGGACGGGGAGGATGTCAAACACAAAGGAACAAAACCTCAGCGTGCAAGCCTGGCTGGCTGGCTTCCTTCCAGCATGACTAGGAATGCCATGGCTTACAATGTTCAGCAAGGTATGTTTTCTTGCCAGCTGTGCCCAGCAACTGCCCTTCATCTCAGTAATCTTTTTTTGTTTTTAATATGTTTTTATTGATTTTGAGGGAGGAAGGGAGGGGGAGAGATAGAAACATCAATGATGAGAGTCATTGATCGGCTGCCTCCATGCCCCCTACTGGGGATAGAGCCTGCAGCCCAGGGATGTGCCCTGACTGGGAATCAAACCACAATCTGGATCATAGGTCAATGCTCAACCGTTGAGCCACGCTGACTGGGCTGTATAGTATTCTTATATGGATGTTTTAATAATTTACCAATAATTATTATATTTCTAATATATTTACTACCATCGTTAGCATATTTTACCATATTACTTATTGCCATAATTTAACTAATCCCTTATTAAACATTTGGTCATTCATGTTTTGACTATTACAAAAAATACTGCAGTAAACAATTTTTGTTTGCAACATTTTATTAAAATGAGAAATACATTGTATCTATTAGGTTTCTTTTCAGTAATGTGAGTAACACTTCAGTCACATGATTAGCTCAACTAACCTTTGCTCCTTTTTCTTTTGCTAGAATCATGATTGAAAGGAATATAATTGTTTTGTCTGTTATTGAGTGTTTCTTCTGTTTTGAGTAGGTTTTGCAGCCACCCTGGATGATGACAAGCCTTGGTACTCCATTTTTCCCATTGACAATGAGGATCTGGTATATGGACGCTGGGAGGACAACATCATTTGGGATGCTCAGGCCATGCCCCGGCTGTTGGATCCTCCTGTTTTGACACTTGATCCCAATGATGAGAACCTCATTTTGGGTATGGTACTGTCAGGGGCCAGTGTTACTCCTTCATAATTGACAGCTTGCAGCTAATGTCAAGGAGCAGGAAGAGATCAGAAGTTTTGGGAAGGTTAAGACTAGAAGCTTCTAGGTAGCAGTTTGAGAGAGCAAAGTTATGGTGGTCAGTTTCTAATAACTATTGTTTAGGGAAAACACATCAGGTAAGTAGTACCTTTGAGATGTCAGGAGTATAGCTTGTTTGGTTAGAGTGAATCATGAAGTAGAAATGTTCTGGGGTGGGGTGAGAGATCTGGTTCAGAACTGCAAAGGTATCAGTAGGAAAGGTGAGTCTTCAGGGATAGCAACTTCAGAGTTACTGTTTCATCCTCAGAAATTCCTGATGAGAAGGAAGAGGCTACATCTAACTCCCCCTCCAAGGAGAGTAAAAAGGAATCATCTCTGAAGAAGAGTCGAATTCTCTTAGGGAAAACAGGAGTCATCAAGGAGGAACCACAGCAGGTCTGTGAAGGGAAAGGGGTCTTAGTGTTTAGAAGAACAAAGAAAGGTAATGGAGAAGGGGAATCTGACTAAGGTTTATTTGATGACCTGTCATTAGAACATGTCTCAGCCAGAAGTGAAAGACCCATGGAATCTCTCCAATGATGAATATTACTACCCCAAGCAACAGGGTCTTCGAGGCACCTTTGGAGGAAATATCATCCAGGTAAAAGCATTTTTGTGTGTGGAGGATGGGAATCATTGCTTTGTTCTGATGGGGCATGTGAGTCAACATTGCCTAGACTGGAGTTCGTATTTAATTTGAATTCTTGTATTTTCTGTCTTAGCACTCAATTCCTGCTGTGGAATTACGGCAGCCCTTCTTCCCCACCCATATGGGGCCTATCAAACTCCGGCAGTTCCATCGCCCACCTCTGAAGAAGTACTCCTTTGGGGCCCTATCTCAGCCAGGTCCCCACTCAGTCCAACCCTTGCTAAAGCACATAAAAAAGAAGGCTAAGGTATGATTGAACCCTGGTTAGAAAAAAACAGTTCTAAAAGTCAACATTAAAGTATTAATTGGGGAAATGGACTGGATATTAGATGATATTAGGGAATTATTGTTTATTTTCTCAGATGCGATAGAATGTTGTCGGTATTTAGGAGAATATCCTTATTCTTAGGAGATGCATGTGAAAATACTTAAGCGTGAAGTGTCATGATGACTGCAGCTTTCAAAAATGGTTCAGCAAAATCTATAGAGAGATAGTTACAGGTAAAACATGGTCAAAATATAAACATTTCTATCTAGGATGTGGGATAATGAATGTTGATGTGTTTGAAAATTTTTTGCAATGAAATTGAAGAAAAGGCAAGGTAAAACTTTTTGGTGTCATTGTCTTGGAATGAACAGCATCAATGTGTAGTTATTGTCCTATGAGCAGCTGGACTGTATTCTCTTTGTTCTGGGCAGATGAGAGAACAAGAGAGGCAAGCTTCAGGTGGTGGAGAGATGTTCTTTATGCGCACACCTCAGGACCTCACAGGCAAAGATGGAGATCTTATTCTAGCAGAATACAGTGAGGAAAATGGACCATTAATGATGCAGGTTGGCATGGCAACCAAGATAAAAAACTATTATAAACGGGTAAGTCTCTGCTCATAAAACCTTGATTAATATATAGCTGTAGTTAGGTATCCAGCGATAATTTGTGAACATGCATTTGGACTTTTTCACACTAAATTTCTTAGGAGAAAGGAATGGTATCTTTTTTTGTAGTTTGTAATTTTAGTAAAACACCATGCTCATGGATTATTTTGTGTAGGCTTATTGATTATATTCTGTGGTAGTAACTGGGTCTGGGTCTGCTGTTTTCCTTATAGAAACCAGGAAAAGATCCTGGAGCCCCAGATTGTAAATATGGAGAAACTGTTTACTGTCATACGTCTCCTTTCCTGGGCTCTCTCCATCCTGGCCAGTTGCTGCAGGTGAGGAATTCTTTTCTAATTCTTTCCTAAGGAAATTTATAGATGAGTAGCTAGTCAGCTCAGAATGGAGCAATTTTAGTTGATTGAGATACTATTCATACACTAAGTATGGGGAAGATCATTATCATCCCCCCAATTTTTTTTGATCTTTTTATTAAAATTGGCTTTGGCCGGCCGGCGTGGCTCAGTGGTTGAGCATCAACCTATGATCCAGGAGATTGAGGTTCGATTCCTGGTCAGGGAACACGCCCGGGTTGCCAACTCAATCCCTAGTAGGGAGCGTGCAGGAGGCAGCCAATCAGTAACTCTCATCATTGATGTTTCTATCTCTCTCCCCCTCTCCCTTCCCTCTGAAATCAATAAAGACATTTAAAAAAATAATAAAACTGGCACCTAATTATGTTATTCATAATGTAAACTTAAAATAGTTTTTTGAAAAGCCACACTGGGTAAGAATTCCAGAAGCATTTGGGTGGCTAGCGAAGTCAACCTTGGATTGACTGTAGTTAATTTTGACTTGTATGTGTAAAGGTGGCATGTTTTGATTGTATTAGTTGTCATTTTTTTTATTGAATCACACCTGAGCCATAGTAAAGTGTTGTTTTATTAACTCCTTTTTTCTGATGGATGTAGAGAGGCCCTCTGGTAACCTAGCTGTTACATATTAAGGGGAAGTATGATGTGAGGAAATCTCTAGCACTTTCCTTTTTTCCTCTCCATTTTTCTTAGCAACCTTAACCACTTTCCCTACCCTTGTACCGAGTTTATTTCATTATTACTATCACTTATTTTTCTAAAGCATCTGCAAAGTCTTTTTTTCTTGATTCTTTATATCTATAGTCCATTTCCCACCATATTTTGGGTACTGTTTTTATATTGTTCCTGGCATTCCTACCCTGTAACTTGCTTTTGAGATTTTCTACCCATCCACCCCCTTCATTTGTGGCTACTTTTGTAGTTTCTTAAAGATACTTTTTTACTTTCTGTAATTTTTTCTCTACATTTCACATTGAGATTTTTTTTTTTTAACAACCATATATTGAAGCTCTTCTTTCTGTCCATTTTTCTGATTTTCTGAGAAGTCTTTCCTTAGAATCACAGGCTGCTTGTAACAGGTAATCCCTATCTGGCTGGTACTTAAACAAGCTCAAGTGTTTTTATCTTATGCATTCAATGTCTTCTCTAGCACATTTTCTACTTCATTAGTTGTTTTTTTAAGAATTTTATTTAACAAATGTTTTGACCTCACCTGTATTATGTCAGGGTCTATGCTGGGGTCTAGGGTAGCTAGTATAGTACTTGTTAGTTTTTGAAGTGATTTTCATATATAATTTTCATAGCAATCTGGCGAGGTGTTAGGCATTTCAGGGATCTTAGTTTTGTATATGAGGAAAATTAAGCTCAGAGATACTAACTTATCTGACATCATGCAAGTGAATAATAGCAGAACAGTCAATGTCATTTGAGTCCATATCCTTTAGTTTCCCTACTACTTACTCTTTAAAATAGCCAGTGAGGGAAAATTATCTCTCTAATCCCATTTGGTAGTCCATATTATAATTTGTTTATATTACTGGATGGATGGAATAATGGGGATGGAGAGAGGAAGTTACTGTGATTTTCCTTTATCATTAGTTGACTAAATTTCCTAGGGTTTCTATATATATTTAGAAACTTGTGTTTTTACTTTCCTTAGGCATTTGAGAACAATCTTTTTCGTGCCCCAATTTATCTTCATAAGATGCCAGAAACTGATTTCCTTATCATTCGGACAAGGCAAGGTTACTACATTCGGGAATTAGTGGATATCTTTGTGGTTGGCCAGCAGTGCCCCTTGTTTGAAGTTCCTGGGCCCAACTCCAAAAGGGCCAATACACATATTCGAGACTTTCTCCAGGTAAGAAAGAGAGGATAGGGAGGGGATCAGGATACACATAAAAGGGTATGTGTATTGGGGGGCACATTAGGAAAGATCAAAACACATAGGGGCTTAGCAGGGGGAGGGGCCCTGGTGACTTTTATCTTTTACTTTGCCACATAAAAAAAAATTGGTTTATTGGGCAGGTTTTTATTTACCGCCTCTTCTGGAAGAGTACAGATCGACCACGGCGGATCCGAATGGAAGATATAAAAAAAGCCTTTCCTTCTCATTCAGAAAGCAGCATCCGGAAGAGGCTAAAGCTCTGCGCTGACTTCAAACGTACAGGTCATCAGTTGTGACTGATAATTTGTCCTTTCTGCCTCTTTCCAAGAAAAGGAATTATGGCTTTCAGTTAAAGGATAAGGATACAGCTAATAAAATAGAAATTTATAGTCATCAAAAAGAGGAGGTAGAAGATCTTTCACTTGTGGAAGCTGTGATTGCATTTTGATTTTTCCTGTCAGGAAATTAAAAATGGTGGGTGTCTTATATGAGATGTAGGAAACCTAGCAGCAGGGATTTTCTTGGCTAGTCAGGCTAACTGTGGCTAGACCTGGTACCTTCTAGGATGTTGCCTGGTTCAGTCTTGGTTTGCTATCTCTTGCTGTCAATAAAAGGGCGTTTGGAAGTCAGAACAGTCTCATTCTATCTTTTCTAGGGATGGACTCAAATTGGTGGGTGCTGAAGTCTGATTTTCGTTTACCAACCGAAGAGGAGATCAGAGCTATGGTGTCTCCAGAGCAGTGCTGTGCTTATTATAGCATGATAGCTGCAGAGCAGCGACTAAAGGTGAATATCTTCCTCTTGGGCACTGCCTTTGCCTGTGGGTTTTTTCCGAGATGAGGATAAAGACTATTCTCACTGGTTTAGAAATGATGGTTACTAGATTATTACCAGTTATTTAAAAATTCTAGCTGTATGAGGTACATCGGTTCTGGGGAAAACTACAGTATAGCTAAATATCAGTGGGAAGGTTTAATGAGGGACTTAGGGCAGATTGTTTTGCCTTGAAAACGGTTGCTCATCCATTGGGTGGCGACTTCTAAACTGTTCTTTACAAGACAGGTATGTAAGCAGGGAAAGTACCTCTCAGGTGTTTTCCACAGCTTTCCAGGTGGACTGAGATTATGGTGGTATTGCACATGTGTTTTAAATAAGCACAGTATCCTTATCAGGCCAAAATATGAAAGATCTAGCTAAGGGTGTAGAATGGTGATAGATACAGCAAAAACTACAAAATCTATTCTGTATGCAAAATGTGCTTTGATATTCTGTACTCTATATTCAGTGAAACTTGTGTTTCTAATTTATTGATTGATTTATGGGTGGAATTGTCCTCTTCCAGGATGCTGGCTATGGCGAGAAGTCGTTTTTTGCTCCAGAAGAAGAAAATGAAGAAGATTTCCAGATGAAGATTGATGATGAGGTAAAGCTTTACACTAATTTTTATTAGTACATCTCATTTATCCTTTTTAAAAAACCAACTTTATTGAGATATGATTGACATTGAATAAACAGCACATATTTAAAGTGTAGTATTTGTTGTTTTAATGTATGTTTATGTCTATGAAATACTCATGACGAGTGTTGTCACCCCCAAAAGTTTCTTAGTGACCCTTTGAAATCCCTTTCTCTTATCTCCACCATCCCTGTACCCTGACAACTATTGATCTGCTTTCTGTCACTATAGTTTTCATTTTCTAGAATTTAGATAAATGGAGTTATATAGCATGCACCCTTTTTTTTTAAATTGTGGCAAAATATTCATCATATAAAATTTACCATCTTAATCTAAGTGTACAGTTCAGAAGTGTTAGTACATTTACATTGGGGTTTGTTTTTTTTCGTGTTTTTTTTTTAATATATCTTTATTGATTTCAGAGAGAGGAAAGGAGAGGGGGAGAGAGAGATAGAAACATCAATGATGAGAGAGTCATTGATCGGCTGCCTCCTGCACGCCCCTGACTGGGGATTGAGCCCGCAACCCGGGCATGTGCCCTGACCAGGAATCGAACCCCGATCGCCTGGATCTTAGGTCGATGCTCAACCGCTGAGCCACGGCCAGCCAGGCAATTTATGTTGTACAACCAATCTCCAGAACTTTTTTTTCTTTTAAAAGAATAGTTTATTGATTTTTAGAGAGGAAGAGAGAGAAAAGTCTATTGGTTGCCTCTCCCTCACGTGTCCCGACCGGGCCGGGGATTGAGCCTGTAACCGAGGTACGTGCCCTTGACCATAATTGAATCTGAGATCCTTCAGTCCATGGGCTGACGCTCTAACCACTGAGCCAAACTGGCTAGTGCCGTACAGTACTTGTTTTTATGAGACTGGTTTATTTCCTGTAGTATAGTATCCTCAAGATTTGTCTGTGTTGTAACATGTGTTAGAGTTCTTTTTCTTTTTAAGGCTAAATAATGTTCCATTGTATGTATATAGCATATTTTGTTACGGTATTCACCCATTGATGGATGTGTGTTTCCATCTCTTGGCTACTGTGAATAGTGCTGCTATGAACATGGGTGTGCATATATCTGTTCAAGACCTGCTTTCTATTCTTTTGCATATATATCGAGAAGTAGGATTACTGGGTCATGTGGCAGTTCTATTTTAGTTTTTTGAGGAATATCCATACTGTTTTTCAAAGCATCTATACCATTTTACATTCCTTCCAATGGTATGTAAGAGTTTTAGTTATTTCACACATTTGCCAGTACTTGTTATTTGTTGTTTGTTTGTTTGTTTGATAGTAGCCATCCTAATGGGTGTGAGGTGGTATCTCATTGGGGTTTTGATTTGCATTTTCCTAATTAGTGACGTTGAGCATCTTTTCATGTGCTTGTTGGCCATTTGTATATCTTGTGAGAAGTGTCTATTCAAGTCCTTTGCCCATTTTTTTGTTGTTGAGTTGTAGGAGTTTTTTTTAAATTGATTTTTAGAGAGAGAGGAAGGGAGAGAGAAAAGCATCAATGCGAGAGAGAAACATTGATTGCTTGCTTCCCATACACGCCCCCACCAGGCATCAAACTTGCAACCTGGGTATGTGCCTTGACCAGGAATCAAACCTGTGAGCTTTTGGTGTATGGGATGATGTTCCTTCCAGCTGAGCCACACCAGCCAGGGCTAGAAGCTCTGGATATTAACCTCTCAATAGATGTGAGGCACAGATATTTTCTTCTATTCTGTAGGTTGTCTTTTCACTCTGTTGTGTCCTTTGATGCAGAGATTTTTTTTTTCAAATTTTGATGTCCATTTTATCTAATTTTACTTTTGTTGCATATCTAAGAAATGATTGCCAAATCCAGTATCACGAAGCATTCTCCTTGTGTTTTCTTTTAAGAGTTTTATATTTTTAGTTCTTATGTTTAGGTCTTTGATTCATTTTGAGTTAAATTTTTTTATGTTATAAGGTAAAGGTTTAACTTCATTATTTTGCATGGGGATATTCTGTTTCCCCAGCACCATTTGTTGAAAGTATGTATTCTTTCTGTCTTCTTTAAATTTATAGTTACGTTGAGATTCATGCAAGTTGTGTGTACTGATAGTTTGTTCCTTTTTATTGCTGCATAGTATTTCAAAGTATGGATGTACCATATTTTGTTTAATAACCCATGGGAAAGACATTTTGGTTGATCCCAGTTTTTGGCTATTATGAACAAAGCTGCTGTTATATTCACGTGTAAATATTTGTATGGACTTAATGTTTCCTTTTTTCTTGTGGGATTGCTGTATCATGTGGTAATTCTATGTTTAACTTTTGAAAGAACTGCCAGGCTGTTTTCCACAGTGGCTGCACCATTTTACATTCCTTCCACCATTGTATTTGAGTTGTAGTTTCTCTACATCCTTGTCAACACTTGTTATTTTCCATGTTTTTTTTATGTCCCCCCCCCAGAGTGTGAAGTGGTTTTTCATTGTAGTCTTAATTTATATTTCTCTAATGGGAAAGGATGCTGAGCTTCTTTTCATCTGCTTATTTATCATCCATATATCTTCTTTGGTCAAGTGTTCATCTCTTTAGCCCATTTTCATTTTTAATTAGTTTGTTTTATTATCATTATTTATTTTTGAAAGTTCTTCATGTATTCTAGGTCTGAGTCTTTTATCAGGTATGTGATTTGCAAAGATTTTCTTCTGGTCTGTGACTCTTCTTTTTTTAAAATTTTTAAAAAATTTATTGATTTGAGAGAGAGACAGAGATCGATTTATTGTTCCACTTATTTATGCATTCATTGGTTGATTCTTGTATGTGCCCTGACCGGGGATCGAACCTGCAACCTTGGCATATCGGGACAACAGTCCAACCAACTGAGCTACCTGGAAAGGGCCTGTGGCTCTTCTTTTAATTGTCTTAACAGTGTCTTATGAAGAGCAGAAGTCCAACTTGTCAGTCTTCTCTGTTGCTCCTGGGTTTGGTGTTATATCTGAGAAAGGTCCCAAAGATTTTGTCTTGTGTTTTGTTTTAAAAGTTTTATTGTTTTCGATCTTACGTTTAGATCCATTTTGAATTAATTTTTGTATAGCTAGGGTACGTGGTATAGATTAAGGTTCTTTTTTGCATATGAATGAATGTCCAATAATTCTAGCACCATTTGTTAAAAAGTTGAATGATCTTTTAAAAGGAAAATTTGATCATATCACTTTCTTGCCCAAAGACATCCTTTGGAGCCTTTTTTCCTTTTAGGAAAAAGTCTTTAACATGATTTACAAGCATCTATATGACTTGGGTCATGTATATAACTCTAACCTCCTCTCACCTTCTGTCATTGCCCATCTTGTACGCTAAGCTGCAAACATATTAAAACTCGGTCTGTTTCCTAAATTTCTTTCTGTTATAACTACTCTTCCCTCTGCCTAGAATATTTTCTCTCCACTCTTCTACCATCTGACCTTCATCTACAAGTTACATTCTCTTGGAAGCTTTCCCTAACTCTTGCCCTCACTCTCACCCTTCATTCAGATTGGATCATCATCCTCCCCTTCTTTGTGTACACATAGTACTTTTTTCTTTCCTATCATGACACTGATCATGCGATGTTGAATTTGGTTGGTTGATTGCCTCTTCCTCACTAATATGAGGTCCATGAAAAAGTAGGGCTTGCATATGGTAGATAGTCAATCAGCCAACTGAGTGAGTGATTGTAAATTAGGTGAGACAGAATGAGTAAAGAAGCATTGGAGTGAAAAATGACTGGATGTCTAAGAATTTCAGAGATTAAAAATTCTGTTGAATGGCCTTTAAGACTGAATCTTGAATAGAGAATTGGCCACTTTTTAGTTAATCGTGTACTCTTGACCTGTGTAGACAAGCACATTCCCCTTGTCTTAATTCCCTGATTATTTTGTGGGGTTGGTAAGCACTATTTAGGGTCCCAGGAGAGGACAGGCCTTTTTGACTGAAACAATGGCAGAGGTGGAATGGACTTTGGTTTAGTGCTGCTGGGGTTGGGGTCAGTGCTTTGTAAAGCAAGCATGCTTATCATCTGATTATGAGACTATATAGGTCACTCTAAAGCCATTTGATCAATCAGACAATCAAATGAAATCACCAGTATAACTCACCTCTTTGCACATCATGAAGGGGTGTGGGCAACACTGTCTGAAAAGCCCAAGGGGATATGGTGCTGAAAGGGTATCACTGTTTCGTGTATTTCTTGTCTTACTGTCTGAGATCTTGACCTCTATTTAATAACAAGATTTAAGTGCCAAAGGAAAGAATAACAGCAAGCTAGTACTGGGTAGTGCTATATAACTATTGAACTTTGTAGACAGTTTAAGAAAGCATCAAGTTGTATGTTATTGTAGTCATTCCAACCATCTAAGTATGACTAGACATACAGCAAAGGTTCCTGCAGCCTTCAGGATCTTTTTCTTTACCTCAGGTTCGCACTGCTCCTTGGAACACCACAAGGGCCTTCATTGCTGCCATGAAGGGCAAGTGTCTCTTGGAGGTGACTGGGGTGGCAGATCCCACAGGGTGTGGTGAAGGATTTTCCTATGTGAAGATTCCAAACAAACCAACACAGCAGAAGGTGAGATTGAATTTCTAGAAGGTGAAAATAAGGGAGGAGGAAATGGAGATTAAGTAGTGGAGATGAATGGGATGGAGGACCTGGAAAGCAGTTAAGTTGACAGGATGAACTTAGATCCTAGTATAAGGAGTTAAACTTACTGGAATTCTTACCTGTTTTGTTTTTGAGGTAGGATGATAAGGAGCCTCAGCCAGTGAAGAAGACAGTGACAGGAACAGATGCAGACCTCCGTCGTCTCTCTCTGAAAAATGCCAAGCAACTTCTGCGTAAATTTGGCGTGCCTGAGGAAGAGGTGGGTGTGGAAGAGGAAACTTAAATGCTCCTAGGGGCTTTGTATGAAGAGGGAGAAGCTAGGAGGCAGAAGTAAGGAACTATCTGAAGAATTTTGTGGTGTAGGTTGTAGCAGACTGGATCTTGGATACTTTTTCAGGAGTTAACTTTCCCAAAGCTTTCTGTTTAACCTGCTTCGAGTGAATTTTTTTGTCTACCCATCTCTGTGCCTTGGTTTGTTCTATGAGATTCCTGAATGATGTGTGTATGTATGTGTGTGTGTGTGTATGTCTGTCTCTCTTGTAGATTAAAAAATTGTCCCGCTGGGAAGTGATCGATGTGGTACGCACAATGTCAACAGAACAGGCCCGCTCTGGGGAAGGGCCAATGAGTAAATTTGCCCGTGGATCAAGGTTTTCTGTGGCTGAGCATCAAGAACGTTACAAAGAGGAATGTCAACGCATCTTTGACCTACAGAACAAGTATGTTGTTTTAGTGCTGCAGAAAATCCAAGCTGGAAGGGGGATGGGACAGACACTCATTATTTTATAATGAATAAGAGGTCACCTAATACTGTGACTTAGGTAGTCAAGTATCTGAGATTTCAGTGTGGTATCTGTTCAAAATACTGCTAGAGTACCTACCCCCTTCAAAGCAATTTGGCAAAGATTTTGAATGGCAAGACGTGCTAGGTTTGAGCTTTGGTTCCATGGCAACCTTTGTGGTCTACTTGGGCCTGGCAGCAGCCACAAATGTGATAGGGGACAGGTGTGCTTTTTCTGAAGGCTTACTGGTGAGAAGATGGTAATGCTCTATTAAAAATGAGCAATGTGCTGATTTGTTTATTGGGCTTTCTCCAGGAATCCTGAATATGAAATGCTCTACTACTTCATATTTCAAACTTGCCTTGTTGACTAAATGTCTTGGTAAATTTCGTAAAGTTTTTCTCGTAGGGTCCCATGTCTTCAGTGGATATTGAGTATTCCTTTTTAAAGTTGATTTTCCAATTTCCTACTCTTGCCTAAAACTGTATTTGTTCAGCTGTATACATTTTCATATTTAACCTCGTTTTAGTTTAACATTTTTTTCTCTTTTTAGGGTTTTGTCATCAACTGAAGTCTTATCAACTGACACAGATAGCAGCTCAGCTGAAGACAGTGACTTTGAAGAAATGGGAAAGAATATTGAGAACATGTTGCAGAATAAGAAAACCAGCTCTCAGCTGTCACGTGAACGGGAGGAGCAGGAGCGGAAGGAACTACAGCGGATGCTACTGGGTGAGGGTAGTGGCTTCATAGACAAAAAAGAGAAGGATAGGAAAAGTATAAGTAACGTCAGACTAATAACTGAGGCAAAACCAGAGGCAGAAGTAGTAGGGGATAAGTGTAGAAAAGCCTGTGGATGAGGTAGAGATTACTGAAAACGACTAGGTTTGTCTGTGGGACACAAATTGAAGAGATACTGCTAATCTACTAATTACTTCTGTCTGTGCCAGGCCTGGCCAAACCAGAGCTATCAGTGTTGTCCATCAAGTGAGCTTTCTGGGCATTTATCCTAGAGGGTAAGAGTTTTTAATAAAGAATCATGGATGCCTGGCCAGGCGTGGCTCAATGGTTAAGCATCGACCTAGGATCCAGGTGATCAGGGTTCGATTCCCGGTCAGGGCACATGCCTGGGTTGCGGGCTGCAGCCGATCAATGACTCTCTCATCATTGATGTTTCTATCTCTCTCTCCCTCTCCTCTCCTCTCTCTGAAATCAATAAAGATATTTAAAAAAAAAAAAAAAATTAAAAAAAAAAAAGAATCCATGGATGAATTTGGGAGGTTGTTTTTGAACCCTCTGAAATTACATGTAAAATTCTGTGCAAATGTGCCTTTTCTGAGGAGTAGATCCATGGCTTTCAGAAGATTCTCAAAGGAGTTTTAGATTCTAGAAAGGGTTAAAAATAACCAACCAAAAATTGCAGAAGTTGAAGGTGAGGATGAGAAAGGCCTGAACTGGTTTGGGTTACGGACACAGAATGAAAAGAGGAGAAAAACAAAGGTGACCTTAAGATTTCACTCTAGGCTTGCTTGAAAGATGGTGGTACCATTGATTAAAGTGGTACCTATCAAAGAAAGAAGCAGTATTAAGAAGGGAAGGTATAGCCTGGCTGGGTGTTGCTCAGCTGTTGAGCATTGGCCTAGGATCCAGGGGATCACGGTTCTATTCCCAGTCAGGGCACATACCTGGGTTGCGGGCTCGATCCCCAGTCGGGGGTGTGCAGGAAGCAGCCGATCAATGATGACTCTCTCATCATTGATGTTTCTATCTCTCTCTCCCCCTCTCTGAAATAAATTAAGATATATTAAAAAAAAAAAAAAGGGAAGGTGTAATGTATGGAATTTGAGGTCCCCATGACATTTCCCAGTATGGGTGTCAAACAAGCAATGGAAAACTTGGATTGTAGATTCTGAGAGAGAGGATAAAGGCTAAAGATGGAGGTTTAAATGACTATTCTCACTCTTAGTAGTCTTTGTTTCCTTCTATTTGTAAAAGCTTTGTGTAATTTTGTTATTCTTACTACTTTGTAAAGATGTGATAAAGCCTTTTCACCAGTGCTTCCTGGACCAGCAATATCTACATCACATGAGAGCTTGTTAGAAATGCAGAATCTTAGGCCTTATCCCAACCCTTCTGAATTAGAAACTGTGTTTTAACAAGATCCTCAGGTGATTCTTATTCATTCATATTAAAGTTTTAGAAGCATACTCTAGGGCCTTAAGACTCGATTTGTTTCTGTGGTGACATTTTTTCCCGTGGGTACTTGGGTGTTTTTCTTTGTGCTCAATCAACTACTTCCTGCTTGGACTTTTCCTCTTGCGCTGTTGCTTGGAGGAATCAGTATAGCTAGTGCTTTTCTGTCCCCTATAACAAATATGTAGTTCTTTGAAATCCTTTCAGAACTTTGTACTTATAAAAATGGGAACATTGGCAGTGGTAATATGAAGTCAGGAAAGGACAAATCAGTATGTTTGGGGGATGGTGGAGACTATTACACTTTCTCTAGAACCATAGTTTTGTGGCACGTTGAGCTTCGAGGTTTTCACTCAACCCCAAGAAAATGGCCATTTGGGTGGTAGGGGGAATGTGTGGAAATCTTTTTCTGCCTTGCAGCAGCAGGTTCAGCAGCGGCAGGAAACAATCACAGAGATGATGACACGGCTTCTGTGACTAGCCTTAACTCTTCTGCCACTGGCCGTTGTCTCAAGATTTATCGTACGTTTCGAGATGAAGAGGGGAAAGAGTATGTTCGCTGTGAGACAGTTCGAAAGCCAGCTGTCATAGACGCCTATGTGCGCATACGGACCACAAAAGATGAGGAGTTCATGTGAGTTTGTCTCACTACTTTCCACTGTGATTAAGAATGATAATGGTGGGGAATGGGAGTAAGGGTGGGTGCTTGAGTTTTGGTGACAGGCTTCTGCATAGTTGTTCCTGGAAGTCCACTAATAGGGAGCCATCTTGCTTTTTAGATCTTTGGGTTTGAGTAGAGCCAAATCACAGGGAGAATTCCAAATTTGCCACAAAACAAAGACATTTTTTCAGTTCTACCTGGGTCCTTTGCATTTTGGTTAGTTGGTTGGCTGGCAGAAATCTTAGGGATTACTCTCATTCTGAGAGAGGTGCCATTCTGCAATTGAAAGGCTATGAGTTGAGGAGATGGGAATGCCAGGTAACCCTTTTTATTTCAGTATGGATGGATTACTTTAGTTCAGAGATGTTTATAGCTTTTAGATCAAGACTTCTTGGTCTAAGTTTGCTTATGATCCTGTGATTCTCCCCCCCCCCCCCCCCGTTATTTAGTCGAAAATTTGCCCTTTTTGATGAACAGCATCGAGAAGAGATGCGAAAAGAACGGCGGAGGATTCAAGAGCAGCTGAGGCGGCTTAAGCGGAACCAGGAAAAGGAGAAGCTTAAGGGTCCTCCTGAGAAAAAGCCAAAAAAATTGAAAGAGCGTCCTGACCTAAAAGTAAGTCTTGTGTGGTATGATTATAACTAACAAAGCAAAGGAAGGATGCATACCTTTCCCTTTAGCTTTTGGATCCTCCCTTACCGATAATGAGGGCAGTATTGTCAAAAGCTAGTCTGAATTGACATGGCTACTTGGGTGTTTTCAGTAGTAGTATGACTGGTACTAACACAACCAGACTTAATCTGGTGCCATTGGGTGTCATTTCATACCTCATCCATTGGAAATATTTTCTAGAAGTTGAGATAAGTTTGGTGGATTTTTTTACATGTACACTTATGTACATATGTACACATATACGTACATACATCTTGTTTTTAAATTTTATGTATTAAAAGAAGCAACAGAAACAAATATAAAATACAAGTTGCTTTGCATAACTTAGGTAGGATTCCAGATATTACTATGCAGTGTAACTGTAATGTGTACCATAAAATGAGGTAACTGTGGTACAATGGAAAGACCCGTGGAC
This sequence comes from Miniopterus schreibersii, assembly GCF_964146895.1. Lineage (NCBI taxonomy): Eukaryota > Metazoa > Chordata > Mammalia > Chiroptera > Miniopteridae > Miniopterus > Miniopterus schreibersii. Next base: position 57,510,653 of record NC_138104.1, on the reverse strand, counting down.
TTGCAAACAGAGGATCTGGATTCAGGTCTGGTTGCCATCTACATAGGTCTGTGACCATAACCTCTTCAAACCTGTTTTCTCTTCTATAAAATACCTATCTCACAGTGTTATATTAAGTGATGTAATATGTGGGAAGCACTTTATAAACTATAAAATTCTCAACAAATCTAAACTGCTGTTAACATGTCATTAAAATATTTTAATGTTCGTTTCTTATATGTGATCTTGCATAAATATGATATAGTATTGACCCCATTTTAAAGATGAAAATGGGGTCAGTAGCAAAAGTGAGACGGAGACTTGGTTTTATTTAGCCTTTTCCTTGGGGCTGGGAATATGCCCATGCTGGCTGCCTGTGCTGTTGAATGCAGCCTTGGGCTTCCAACAGTCTTTCTTCTGTACATTTACTATTTTCATAGTTTACAACTTAAATTGGGAGTGGAAATCCTCTCCCTTTTCTTTCTTTCTTGATTTTTAAAGAAATGTTCTATTTTTTTTAATGTATCCTTTCCATACATATGCACTTTCGTTCAATGCCTCTGGTTGAAGGTGTTTAACAGTTTTCAAACTAAAGTTCTGAGCCTGTCTTTGTTTCTCTCTTGCCTTGTATGTATTTTTTTAAGCAGACTTTTAACTTTATTTTTCTACACAAAATTTTCATTGAAATTAAATGTTTTATTCCAGAAAGATCATAGGCTGAACTACCCAAGTTGTATATATTTCTTAAAGCTAACATCATGCAGCCTGCTTACTTCTGACATTGATATTTTTCCTCATGCAGCTGAAATGTGGGGCTTGTGGAGCCATTGGGCACATGAGGACAAACAAATTCTGCCCCCTCTATTATCAAACAAATGCTCCACCTTCCAACCCTGTTGCCATGACAGAGGAACAGGAGGAGGAGTTGGAAAAGACAGTCATTCATAATGATAATGAAGAACTTATCAAGGTTGAAGGGACCAAGATTGTCTTGGGGAAACAGCTCATTGAGAGGTAAGGGATAGGAAGTACCACGAAAGAGATCTATTAGAGGTTGGTGATACTGATGGTTGGCAGGGATGGATATGATGTGTTCTCTGACATGAAACTGAGGGCATAGGAACTTTGATGGATTTTCCTCCGTAATTGTTCCAGTAATGAAAATTATAATATTTTTGTTGTAAAGCACTTACTAAGTTCCACCACTTGCTCTTGGGCATGTACCTAACTTGTGAGTTTCAGTTTTCTTATTTATAAAATAAAACCACCTTTCCCAGGGTAGTTATGAAGATAAAAATGAGACTATATATAAAGCATAGTGCCTGGCATATAGTAGATGTTCTTCCTATTCTACTTCCAGGCACTCAATATTTGTAAGGTCTCTAATCTCAGAATGTTCTAATTATGGACCATTCAAAAGATTAAGGAGACATAAACTATGCTTATACTTACCTATCTCTTGCCCTCAGAGAATGTAATAGAGAAGTAAAGTTTTTAAATTAAAAGTTTTCCCTTAGCTTTTTAGTTTAAAAATTACAAACCTACAGAAAATTTGAAAGATTCCTCTAAATTTACCAACTGTTAGCATTTGTCTTTTCTTTATGTAGTTAAACTTTTTTTACTGAACTGCTTGGAAATACGTTGCAGGCATCATGACATTTCAGTTATAAATTCTTTAGCATAGGACATGACAACATGATACTTATTATTACACCTAAGAAAATTAACATTAATTCAGTAGTATCTTGCATACAGTTCTTACTCAAATGTCCTTAGTTATCTCAATGTCTTATATTGCCTCTCCCCAAATTTAGGATCCAGTCCCAGTCCAGACATTAAGTATTTTGAGTCTCTCCTAATGTAGAACTGTCCTCCCCACCTTTTTTGTTTTTTATGACATTGACTTTTTTTGAAGAATTCAGGCCAATTGTCTCATAAGAGATCCCACATTCTGGATTTGTCTGGTGGTTTTCTCATTGATTATATTCAGATTAAAAGTCTTTGGCGAGGTTACTACAGAGGTGGTATTATGTACTTAATACACCACATCAGGAAGCTCATAACATCAGATTTTGTTACTGTTTTAATCTTGTTAAAGTGATGATCCTCAGATTCCTCTATAATAAAGGTATGTTTTTCCCTTTGTAATGAACATGTGGGTGAATATTCTAATCCCTAACAGTTGTTCTCTCAGTAGTTTTAGCATCCATTGATGATTATTGCCTAAATTCAGTTGTTACATTGGGGGTTGCAAAACAATGGCTTTTTTCCTAATTGTAGCATTCTTTCTACATTAAATGGCATTCTATAAAGAAAAGCCCCCCCTTTTTGTTTTGTTAATCCTCACCCTAGGATAGTTTTTTCCATTGACATTTTAGAGAGAGTGGAAGGGAGGGACGGGGGGGAGGGGAGAGAGATAGAGAGAGAGAGAAATATCTGTATGAGAGAGATGCATGGATTGGTTGCCTCCCACATGCGTCCTGACTGGGAATTGATCAGTGACCTCCTGGTTCATAGGTCAGTGCTGAACCAGAGTCACACCAGCCAGGCGGTCAGGGTATTATATTCAAAATACATTTGAATTATTTTTTGTGTATTTATTTATTTATTTATTTATTAATCCTCACCGGAGGATATTTTTTCCATTGCTTTTCAGAGAGAGTAGAAGGGAGAGAGAAAAACATCGATGTGAGAGAGATACATCGATTGGTTGCTTCCTGCACGCACCCCAACCAGGGTTGGGGATCGAGCCTGCAACTGAGGTGGGTGCCCTTGGCTGGAATCGAACCTGAGACCCTTCAGTCCACAGCCAATGCTCTAACCACTGAGCCAAACCCGCTAGGGTTTTGTGTTTATTTTTAAATTTGATACGCAATTATATTCATTTGTTTCTGGTTCTTTTTAGTTTTGGGTTCTTTTTCTATCCTTGATTGAATTTCCCCAGTCCTCTTGATCCCAGTCCCATACAGTGGAAGGGAAGAAGGTGGATGGGCTTTTAATGATTGAGGGAAACACTAGTTTTGGGATTTTTTTTTTTTTTTACAAACTAGTTTTTTGTGTTTTTTTTTAAAATATATCTTTATTGATTTCAGAGAGAGGAAAGGAGAGGGAGAGAGAGAGAGACAGAAACATCAATGATGAGAGAGTCATTGATCGAGCCCGCAACCTGGGCATGTGCCCTGACCGGGAATCGAACCCCGATCGCCTGGATCCTAGGTCAACGCTCAACCGCTGAGCCACGCCCGGCCAGGCTACAAACTAGTTTTTAATGTCTTCCTTATTTCCATTCTGTGTGTTAAGTTTCCTAGCCCTTTAACCCCAAGATAGAATGTTGGAGCTAGAAGAATTCTTGAAATTCCTTTAGCCTAGTTCCCTTATCTTCTAAATAGGAAACTGAGGTGAAATTGTGGCTTGCCTGGTTCTTTATTAATTTGGAGATCCTATGGGGCCTTGCCTGATCTGAGCCTTAGATGTGGGTATCTGTCCTTTTGTTTGGCTTTTTCTTCCCCAGGCTTATGCTTAGGTACTTTGGACTTTTTTACTGTAGTTGCTTTTTTTCCTGGGGACTAGAAATAGGGACTGCACACTATGAAAGTGTTATTGATTGCAGTGCAGATGAGGTTCGCAGAAAATCTCTGGTTCTCAAGTTCCCTAAACAGCAACTTCCTCCCAAGAAGAAACGGCGAGTTGGAACCACTGTTCACTGTGACTATTTGAATGTGAGTATTTGCATTGCTTCTTTCTGATCTAGATGAGCTCCTCATTGATTCCCCTAGCCCTCTAAGCCATGGTTCCTACATAACCTTAGATTCTCCCTTTGTCCTTGCCCTGAAAATTATGTGTATTGTTCACTACAAGACTTCTAAGATATCTTTGCCTAGCTAGAAGGTATTGTTTTTTAATCTCTAGAAGCATTCCGATTCCTTATTTCTCCTTAGAGACCTCATAAGTCCATCCACCGGCGCCGGACAGACCCCATGGTGACACTGTCATCTATCTTGGAGTCTATCATCAATGACATGAGAGATCTTCCAAATGTGAGTTCATTTCATTCATGTTTACAGTAGAGATGTCAAGACTCTTTGTTGCCTGTGATTACAGATAGAGGACAGTATAGTCCTAGGTACGTGGAACTACTAAATCTTTGGGATGTAGTTCGTTCGTTCTCTCTCTCTCTCTCTCTCTCTCTCTCTCAATCCTCACCCGAGGATATTTTTTCCATTGATTTATTTTTTTATTTTTATTAGAGTGGGAGAGAAATATGAATGTGAGAGAGGTGTATCAATTGGTTGCCTCCCACACATGCCTTGACCGGGGCCAGGGATCGAACCTGCAACCTAGGTAGGTGTCCTTGACTGGGAATCAAACCCAGGACCCTTTGGTGTGCAGGCTGATGCTCTTACCAGAGAGCCAAACCGGCCAGGGCTCCCTCCCTACCTCCCTCCCTCCTTCCTTCTCTCCTTCTCTCTCTCTCTCTTTTTTCTCTTCTCCTCTGTCAATCAAACCTGCAACCTAGGTATGTGTCTAGACCAGGAATCGAACCTGCAACCTTTTTGGTGTACAGGAGGATGCTCCAACCAACAGCCACCTAGCCAGGGCTAAAATATTTTTGTTGATGTTTAGAGAGGGAGGAAGGGGGGGAGAGAGAGAGAGAGAGAGAGAGAGAGAGAGAGAGAGAGAGAGAGAGAGAGAAAAAGAAACATCGATCAGCTGCCTCCTTCATGCCCCCTACCTGGGATTGAGCCTACAACTCAGGTATATGCCCTGACCGGGAATCGAATCTGCAACCTTTTGGTGCACGGGATGATGTCCAACCAACTGAGCTACACTGGCCAGGGCTAGGATGTAGTTTTTTGCTTTTTTGTTGTTTTAAATATTTAAAATAGTTTAGTAGAGAAAATAGTCAGATTTGCTCCATCTAGAAAGAGTCCTTTGAGAGTTGATGGCTAGGTAGACGGATAGGATATGAGAGAATCTTCAGGAATTGGCTCTGGCAAGTGTTCTTTGCTTATGGATGGTGCTGGTTCTTGTTTGCACAGACATACCCTTTCCACACTCCAGTCAATGGAAAGGTTGTAAAGGACTACTACAAAATTATTACTCGACCAATGGACTTACAGACACTCCGTGAAAATGTGCGTAAACGCCTCTACCCATCTCGGGAAGAGTTCAGAGAGCATTTGGAGCTCATTGTGAAAAATAGTGCAACTTACAATGGTAAGAATCATCTGTTCTTTGGCTGAAGAGATCGCCTTTCAGGTCCTTGTTCATCCCAACTAGTCATAAATTCAGACTAGATTGGACTGATGAAAAGGTCCTAAAATAGTGCATTTTGCGGTTATGAAAATCAGGTAGTACACATTTTCGTCATTTAATATACAGCTGACCCTTGAACAACAACGGGGGGTCCATTGATATGCAATTTTTAAATTGGCCCTCACAGTTCAAACCCATGTTTTTCAAGGATCAGCTGGCAGTAGGAATCCTGAGTATGTGGAGGGCCATCTTAAATTACACATGAATTTTCAACTGTGTGGGTGGTCAGCTCTAACCTCTGAGTTGTTCATGGGTCAATTGTATATTACTCCTTTTTATTACCACTTTTTAATGTGTCCTCTGCAGAATTTGGAGTCTATCTGTTGAAGTGAAACAATTACATGGGGAGTACTGAGAGGAAGAAGTGGGCCTAGGTGTAAAAAAGGAGAAACATTCAATGTGGATAGAACCTGTGCAGAGTATGTGCTTGTGACCATGTTTGCTGTGTGTGAACCTTCGATTTGGTCTACAAATCTATTATAGGGGATGTTATATGTCCACTTTGCTTAAAAGCTGGAAAGGCAAGGAGGAAGAAATCTTTAAAGGGGGAAATCAATATAGTTTCTGCATGCAAAGGATAAAACTTTTTGGTTTCCATTGTATCCTTGAGCACAGATTTGTATGTAACTAGGAATTAAGAGTACAGGTAGAGTATGAGTCATGGCTCTGCCTCTTACAAATTGAGTCACTTCTCATAGCCTCCTCGGTTTTCTAGTCTGTAAACATGGGCAATAGTGTTTTATCTTCTCATTATTCTTATCATTGAACATGTCATTAAACATTTGTTGAATGAGTCAACAAATGAATGCTAAATTAATTAGTGGTTGAAAAAAGAGCTGAGAGGTTTAGGCTCTGGGGAACACTTACACAAAAGAATAGACAGAGCCAGATAACCAAGCAAAGGGTACTGAAAGGAAGTAGTCAGAATTAGTTTAGATGAAAATGTTTTAACTATCTTGGTGAGCTTAAATTAGGGCAGCCATAAGCAGGGAGTGTAGGAAATGGTTTGAGAGTTTTCTAAAGCTCTTGTTACAGATTTCAGGGAAACTAAAGTAATAGTCTGAGGTGGGATGGAGGTTATTTTATGAGAAAGGCTTTGGATTAGCCATATGTTGGGAGGACATCACAAACTGAGTTCTGCAAACAAAAATTGCAGTGATGAATTCTATATGCTAAGTGTGGAAAGCTTTTAAATCATGTATTGGTCACCTCAGCCATCAAACATATCGTCGTTCCCTATCCATAGTATCATTTTCAAGGTATTAAAGACAGCAGTATCAACAATTGTACTACTATGTGTGGATATACACAAGGAAGAGAGTTAAAATTTGTTTATTCATTGTTGTATATCTAATATTTGTTAGGCACTAAAAATAAAGATAAGACTGGTATATCTGTGTAACCCGGCAGCTAGGCTGGTGCCTGGCACATTTTCAGTGCTTAAGTAAATGTAAAAGTCTGGAGAAGTGTTGGCAGCTCTTGCCTCCTGTTTTTAACAGTTCCATCCCTCCTTGTTGCTCTATAATTTAGGGCCAAAGCATTCATTGACCCAGATCTCTCAATCCATGCTGGATCTCTGTGATGAAAAACTCAAAGAGGTGAGACATTTAAAATGCGAGAAAGGCAGTGGAATTAGAAGGGGGTGGGTAGCAGGGTTGAGGAAGTAGGGAATGTAACAGAAGGAAGAGTAGAGAAATGTGGGAGTAGCAGATATTTAGTAACATACTAACATAGAGTCTAGAAGGGACCTTATACATTGTATAGTCCAATTCCTTCCTTTTATAGTTGGAAAAACTGAGGTCCATAGAAGAAAATGACTTCTCCTGGGCATCATGAATGTTAAATAGTAGAACTAGGATTGAAATCTAGAACCCAAATATCTCTTTAGAAAGGGTCAAGGAAAGTGACTTTCCAGGAAGTCATCTGGAGCTAAGAGACTGTGTTTTGGCAGGGAGGAATTTTAAATTTTAAAAAGTAATCTGTATTCCATCTTCTTACCAAAAAAAAACATGGTACCTTATAAGCTTACAAAAATCCAATGATGGTAATGATGATGATGTTTATACTAAAGTAGACACTTCATAAAAGAGGAGATAATCAAATGGCCAATGAACATGAAAAGATCCTCAACTTGATTGATCACTGGGGAAGTGCAAATTTAAACCATGATTAGATACTACTACATAACCACCAGAAAGGCTAAAATTTTAAAGACTTTTTAAAAAAGGTTGACAATGCTAAGTGTTGGTGAGAATGTGGAACAGTTGGTACGTAAACTTTTTCCTAGTACAGTCTAAAATGAATTTGGTTTAGATTTCCTTACACAGAAGTCATTAATCAACAGTAATGTGTTCAGTGTTTTCAGCAATAGCTTTATAGCAAAAACAGTGTGATATTAAAACCTAACTTGGTGAAGGTGTTTCTGTTATGGAAGCTAAGGTGTTGATGCCCAGGGGTGTATATTTTTGGTGATCCACAGAGTAGAATACAGAATAACTAAAGGAGTGGTTGGTATATCTATTTGATCCTTTTACTGGAATATCATTTATTTGGACTTTCTGCCTGAAACTGAGTAATCGACAATTCATAGACTTTTTGGGACAAGGGCAATAGACAACTGAACTTTCAAGTTTTCCTTAATTTTCTGTGGTGATCATACGTCAGGGAAACCACTGCCTTTCCTTTGCTTTGTTTCATGTCAGAAAGAAGACAAATTGGCTCGCTTAGAGAAAGCTATCAATCCCTTGTTGGATGATGATGACCAAGTGGCATTTTCTTTTATTCTGGACAATATTGTCACCCAGAAAATGATGGCAGTTCCAGATGTAAGTGGTCTCTGTGCTAAATATTGTGAGGATAGTACAGGGGAAAGGAAAGGACAATAGGGTGTACATGTGTATGTGTGTTGGGGAGTCTGGAGGGTGGTGTTTGTCAATTCAAACTGGCATATAAATTTAAAAATTGACTTTTTTGCTCTATGTGTGCATTATTATTGAAATCAAAGAGGCCAGGAATCTGTGGACATAGGTTCTTTCTTCCTAATGTTTACATTCAGTATTTGAATGCTCCTGAGTAGACCTAGAGAGAAATTAGTATGCCAGCTAATGGGAGCTTCGGAAATAGAGTTGCTTCTTGAAAAATGACAGTTTGATAATTACCCAGTGTTTTGTTGTCTTTTGTTTCCTTTTTTGTCTTTTGCAATGTTCTGACAGGGCTACCATGTTGATTCTATGTACCATTTTGTTGTAAGGATCCTGCCTAGGAATTCTGAACTAAGTTTCCTTTTGTGTTGTAGGCGTATGTTGTATATATGTAATGCTATAAAACTTTTGGATGGGACTAGGGAGTAAGAAGTTTTAATTGAGTATGGAGCAGGGGTTCTTACTCTTTCAGGGCATAGGAACCCTTAAAGGAATACATGAATACCTTAAATTACCTACAGGGTTTTGTGTGATTATGTATCTTTCTGGGAAAAGGGTCAGTAGCTTTCGTCAGAGTCTTAGGAATATCTTTAACCCAATGAAGGTTGAGAATCTCCAGTATAAAGAATGATTTTTATTTAGTTTCTCATTCTTTCTTTTTGCTAGTCTTGGCCATTTCATCACCCAGTTAATAAGAAGTTTGTTCCAGATTATTACAAAGTGATTGTCAGTCCAATGGATTTAGAGACTATACGTAAGGTGAGTGGTTTGATCTAAGATGTCTTTCTGGAATCAAGTAACTTTGTATGTGTATCTGAGTACCTTATTCTTTTAATCACAGAATATCTCCAAGCACAAGTATCAGAGTCGAGAGAGCTTTCTAGATGATGTCAACCTTATCCTGGCCAACAGTGTTAAGTACAATGGTGGGTATGTCTCCCTGTTTTTTTCTCTTTCCATCAATCTATCCACCTAACATTAGTTAGCATTATTAAAATTTAAGTACATGAAGAAGTCTTGAGCAGTGATAGTCAACAAAATCAGTCAAGTATCTTTCTATGCTTTTATTAAAGCAGGCACATATTTTAGTGTATGTGTTCTGTAAACTTTGTTAATAATTTTTAATGATGAAAAAGCAATGCATATTTATTTTTTTAAACTTTGGAAAGTACAGAAAAATGAGATGAGAATAAAAAAAAAAGTGGATATTACTTTGGACTTTGAGTCATCACTGCTTTCCACGAGATGTGAAAACTCATGTATGCCCCAGGCCCTTAGATGGAGCATAGGGAAATGTGTGAGTTATAGACCATGGTGAGTTCAGTATATGAACTGATTGAATAATATATGCCAGGTTCTGAGCTAGTTACTTAATCTACTGATAGGAAAGACATAGTCACTGTCCTTATATAATTCACAGTCCAATTAAAGGGAAAGACAGTAAAAATGCAGCTTGACAAGGGCTATATTACAAGGATGTACAAAGTGCACTAGAGAGGAAGTAGCACCTTCACCTAAGGGATAGGGAAGGCTTCTTAAACTAAAAAGTTTCAGTTTTGAATGACTCACTTGTTAAATAAACATTGATTGAGCATCTAATATGTGTTGGCACTGATAGATGCTACAAATACAAAATCAAATTAGATATGATCCCTGCCCCCAACTTGGTTATTGTTTAGTTGGGGAAACAGGAAAGAAAAATTATGGAACTTAAATATTATGCTAGATGCATGCAGGATATGCCAAAGAAACACAGAAACAGGGTATCTAAATCAGAGTAGGGTTAGAAGAAGCTTTCTGGAAAAGAGTTTTGTTAAGCTGAGTTTTAAAGGATTAGTAGCAGAGAAAACAGTAGTATGTTAAGGCACAGAGGCCTGAAATTACACTATCGGCTCACAAAACAAGTTGTTGGGGTTGCAGTTTCACTGCACATGTTGGTGAATGACTGGTTATATATAGAGAGGTACATCGGAGTCAAATCATAGAGGGCCTGTGTGCCATATGCCACACTTAAAAGTTTTTACTTTATCTTAGGTGGGAGGACATTGAAGGAATTAAGTAGTGAAATGATGATCCCATATAATGCATTAAGCAAAATAGAAGAGGATGCTAAGGGCATTTGAAAGAATTGACTAGCATACTGAGGTCTCAATTAAAAATCCACATGATGGTAGGGCTTTTCTCCAGCAATATTCAGCAGCCCAAGTGGTATGGCTGTAAGTCCGCCAGATAGAAGGGATAGATAATTGGAAGGAGGAGGTGAAGGAAGGGACAACCAGAAAGATAGATGAGGAAATTGCTTTCTCGGCAGAGAGAACAGAATGTTCAGTATCATGGAGGAAAGAAAGAACAGGGCAAGTTTGGGTAACTGTATTTGACTAGTACCTATATATTTCACTAAGGGAAGTGGTGGGAGATGAGCCTTCCATTTTTGTTCTATTTGGGTTGGGTTAAAAGAATGTACTTTCTCCCTTGTGATCTCCTTATTGCTTTGGAAATTAGAGAGTGGAAATGTCCTTTTCCAGGTCAGCCAGAATTCTGGTAATATAAATGTGTTGGTAGGCTCACAGATGTTCATTAATGATTATAACAAATTATAAGCAAGCAGGAGTGTTAAGAAAGGCTGCTTGGCCTGGGGATGCTGGCTTAAGATATGAGGAGCTTATGTAAGGCAATAAGAAAAACCCAGAAGATGCTAATTGAAAAATGAGCAGAGGGCAGATGGACAAGTCACAGAAGACAAAAATTAAATAGCTGATGAACATGAGTAAATACTCAGTTGTATCTGGTAATCAAAGAAATGCAAATTGAAATTAAGAGGTACCATTTTTTTTCACCTATTAGATGAACTCAATTTTTAAAAAATGGAATATTCAGTGCTAGTGAGGCAGGTGCTCTCGCATTTTGCTGTTGGCAGTATAAAATTGTAAGACATTTCTGGAAAGCTGTTTGGCAGCATTGAGAGACTTAAAAATAGTTAAGGCGAAGCGACTTTATAGTTCAGCAGGCTTGAATTTGAATATTGGCGCCACTGCTTAATAGCAGTGTGACTTTGGGTAAGTAACTCAGCCTTTGCTTTCCCATATGTAAAATGGGTATAATAATAGTACTCTCTTCAGAGGGCTATTGTGAGGATTAAATAAAATACGAATGTGAGTGCTTAGCACATGGTGATTAGATGATAGTCTATCGTAATCAGAGATATAGACAAAGACGTTTATGATAAAGTTATTTATATTAATGAGAAATAACCTGAATGATTAATCTAAAGGGAATGTTTAGTTATTGTGCCATCTGTGTGATGGATTATTATGTAAAGATTGAAAGGTCTTTTTTTAAAAAACAACAACTAATGACAAAAATGCTCCCAATGTTACGTGAGAAAAGCAGAACACAAAACTTTATTTCATCTCAGTTATGCTTTAAAAAATGTTTATGTAAAAGATTGGAATGAAACATATCAGTGTGATAATAGTGATTATTTCTGAGAATAAAGGGTTAAGATAATCTTCATTTTCATCTTTTTTATGTTTTTCAAGTTTTCTACTGGTATGGAAAACAGGAAACTCAATAGAGGTGGAGAAGGGTAGGGAAGAAGTTCCAGGCAGAAAGAACAAATGCAAAAGTAGATGAGTTCCTTGGATAGGGAAATGAAAGCAGTTGAGTTTGGCTAGGGTCCAGAGTAGGAGCTAGTTTTGGGTGTAAGAGATGAGTTTTTTAAGGTAGATGGGCAAATAATGAAAGGTGCAGTATGTCACAATAAGCCTTTAAAAGGAAAAAGAGCCTTGGCAGGCTTGGCTCAGCAGTTGAGCATCGACCTATGATCCAGGAGATCAAGGTTTGATTCCTGGTCAGGACACATGCCTGGGTGGGCTCGATCCCCGGCAGGAGGTGTGCAGGAGGCAGCCAATCAATGACTCTCATTATTGATGTTTCTATCTCTCTCTCCCTCTCCCTTCTCTCTGAAATCAATAAAAATATATTAAAAAAGAAAAAGAGGGCCATATCAGGTATTATAGTTAGATCATTCTGGAACCTATTTGAAGAATAGATTGAAGGGAAATGAGATATAGATACCAATAAAGAAACTTCACAACAATCAAAGTTAAAAATACTGAGGGCCTGAAATAAGATAAGTAGCAATAAGAATGGAAAGATGGGGACAGATTGTAGAGTTACTGAGGAAGGCTCTGGCCAGTGTGGCTCAGTTGATTGGAGCATTGTCACGTACACCAAGACTGATTCTCGGTCAGGGCACACACCCAAGTTGTGGGTTTGATCCCCTGTTGTGTTTGTGGGGGGCAAATGATCGATGTTTCTCTCTCTCTCTCTGTCCCCCCTTTCCTTTCTCTAAGATCAATTTTTTAAAAAGGAGATGCTAAGGAAGTAGAATTGATATCTTCGTAAATGGTTGAATGTTGGAGGGATGGATAAAGGACAGAAAATTCAAGATGGTGCCAAGCACTCATATGCTGTTGGTGAAAACATAAATGGGTACAGACTTTCTAGAGGACTATAAATGTTCATTCCCTTTATCCAAACAATTTTACCTCCAGGGAATACTCCATACAAGTTTTCAGAGGCACATGTACACATATACATAGGTTTGCAATTGCAACATTGTTCATAACTGCAAAAACGTGGAAGCATTCTGAATATCCAGTAATAGGAAATTGGTTGAATAAATTATGATGCATCTATATGATGGAATACAGTTTAGCTATCAAAATGGTAGATTAACAAGTAAAGTGTATTCGTATATGCTGATATCAAAATATGTTCTGTATAGTCCTAGTTGGTTGCTCAGTTGGTTGGAGCATTGTCCCTTACACCAAAAGGTTGTAGGTTTAATTCCTGGTCAGGGCACATACCTAGGCTGTGGGTTTGATCTCCAGTCAGGGTGCATATGGGAGGCAACCGATCAATGTTTCTCTGTCACATCAATGTTCTTCTCTCCCCCCCCCCCCCTCAAGTCAATAAACATATCCTTTGGTGAGGACTTAAAAAAATTAAAGTGACTTAAAAATATATATATTCTATATGTATTATTGAAAACTAGATTGCTCAACAGTATATACAGAAGGAGTTGCAAATTCAGATCCTATTGAGGCCAGACAGGTAACATAAATGAGTGAAATGGGCTCAATATAGAGACTGATGAACTGGAGAGTACATACCCCACCTAAAGGGATCAGTCACTGTTTAGCTCAAAGGGAGAGATGAGGATAATTTTTACTTTATACTTGTTTGTACTTAGGTACTTGAATTTTTAAAATTGAGCACGTGATACTTTTGTAATTTAAAAACAAATTTCCACTTTTGGAAGGATGGATAAATCTGATGACATCCCGAATTCTGACTTGGCCAACTGGTGGTACAATGTACTAATATAGGAAATACAGGAGGAGTCGTTATGGAGAAGTGTTTTGTGTTGAGGTAGAACGTCTGAGTGAAGACTTACAGTAGATAGTTAGCTATATACAGGTTCAAAGTTCAGAAGAAAAGTTTGTACTGTAAATATGAATATTCTTTCAAATTATCAGCATATAAAAATATAAATAGATGAGCTCAAACAGAATAGGGTACACTCCTTGAACCACGTGATGCTGTATTAAAATATGGCTGTATGTTTTTCTGGATAGAAAAACCAAAGCTTTATCAGGTTATCAAAGTTGTATGTGACCCAAAGAAGTTAGAAACCACTGTTTAGTTAAGATAGATTGTAGGATGAGAATAGAATCAACAAATTCCAACATTTAAGGGATCAGGTAGAGAATACTGGAGAGTGGCTAGAATGAAAGAAGGAAAACAAGAGGAGAGCAATGTCCTGGAAACCAAGAGAAGAGGAAAATAGCTACAAGAAGAGGTCAAGTGCTATAGAGGAGACGAAAGAAAATGGTCATTAGAAGAGCTATTTCAGTGAACTGGTGGAATCAGAAGCCAGATTGCAGAAGATATGAATGAATGGGAAGTAAGAAAATGGAAACTGAAATTTGCCTGTGATGGGAAGAAGGAAGACTGTAATCAATATGTTGAAGGGGATGAAGGCAATTGGACAGAGGGGAACTTTGTATAGGCGAAAGAGAAGAAAAATAAGGATAGGAGATAAGGTCCCTGTGGAAGTGGGAAGATAGACAAGAAGAAAAGTTTCTGCCTCTCATTTTCTCTGTAAGTAAAGTAGGAAACAGGGTCTTATGCTGAGAGAGGGTGAGATGGTGGAAGAGAGAATTTGAAGAGAAATGTAGATAAAGGTTTGAATTCTCTGTTGTAGGAAATTTGAAATGGAGCTGACTTGGGGACATTTCAGAACTGTTGAGCAGCCTTTGAGGGTCCAGCTGAAGTTGGACACCATTAATTTTTATAGCAACATCAATTGGCACAGTTGTGTAATTTCCTTTGTCAGTGTTCATTAAACCAAGTTAGGGAACTGAGAAGGCAGATGACAGAATTGATTCAGGATTGGGATTTTGCTTTCTGGATGTGTTAGAAAGATTGAGAATTGAAGGTGTTAACAAGAAGGAAAGAAAGGTTGAAGTTTGAACTCAAACTTTCTCACCAAAGGATTTTATAGCAGAAGATTGTGACTATACAAAGTCTCTAGTTTGGAAGAGCATCCCAAAGCAGCTCTACAAAAGCTTGAAATTTCTTTGGCAATTCATATTTTATCTTCAAATTTATGCAAATTTTGTATTAGGCTTCTCTGTTTGTACTTTGACATGTTGCAAATTTCTTAATAAATTATTTTATATCCCCCAACCTCCATCTTCAAGTAAAATTGCTGATGAAGGAAGATACATGACAATGATCCTGTATCTTAACTTTGGCATACTGCACATTACCTTAGTTTTCAAAGCATATGGGCTAATTAGGGAAGATACTAAAACCAAGAGAAGCTTGATAGACTGGGAAACAAAAATTAATGGGCCTGTAAGTATCCTTGAGGTCAGTAAAGACAACATTCTGGATATAGCCATGGATATGTTTTGCTGGGAGTAAAGGTGCAGACCATTAACAAGAAGATTTGCAAGGATTTTGGATAGGTAGTACATATGAACATTAGAGTAACCTACCATGATGGGAGGGATTTGGAGCCAAAAGGAAGATTGTGCCAGGTGCAGAAGTCCTTGGTGAATGTGAGTGGATTAGTGGTGGTAAGTAAAGGTGAAGAGCACAGATCTCAAGTGACCTACAGGGAGGGGCCAGGCAAGTAATATAAATGAGTGAAGTGGGCCAGGTGTAGGGTGTAGTAACCTGGAACAGTACATATTTTATCTAAAGGGACATGTACTTCAGTCTGATTGTTGTCCTAAGGAAATGACTATCCAGTGCTGTCTAGGTATCTTTGTTTTTCACATGAAGCTGAAAATCTGGATCTTTTTGGTGTGCCATTTTTACATCCCACTTTTTACATATTTGCAAATAATTTTAAAAAATGTTTAACTCTGTGGGCCAAATAAAAACATTTATCTGCAGGCCAAATCTGGCTCCAAGAAAGCTGGTTATCAACCTCTGGCATAGTAGAAAACAAGCCTCAAAGTAGAGGTATTTTTCTTCAAGGGCAAGTAAGTAATGATTTGATTGCAACAGTGAAGAGCCTATAAGGCTGGAATCACCCTTCCTTAACCAGTGGGTGGGGGTATAAGAAACTTCTTAATAGGGTTGTGTTAGTGGTGTTATAGGATATGAAATGTGACATCTTTTGTACTGAAAGGACATCTAATCCTGGGCAGCCCAGTACTGGGTACTATACACAAAATAATACTTTTGCTTCAAATTTTAATGATTTAGCCAGATACTAACCTGCCTCTTTTTTTAAGTAATAGTAACAAAGTCTAGAGTCTGTTCCCTACTTTAAAATTTTTTATTTCAAAAAATTTTACTAACCAAAATTAGTAGAATGGGATCTCTAGTTAACATTATTTTGACTATTTCAGATCTTTCACATATAATATTACACTATTTCCATAGCATTTTATGTACCTTCGTTGACTTATCGTATATTATCACACATGTAGTCCATGAGATATATAGTCAAGATGCCTAGCATTAAGATTAGGGTCATTAGGCTACAAGTGGAAGGTAAGGAACACTGCATTTAAAACTGCACCAGTAAGTATGCAGTACATATCAGAGGACTCAGTCTTGTACTTAAGTGGTGGTTATGGGACTGCACCCTATAATAGAGTTCAAGCCCTTATGCCTTCCAGCTACCACATAGGTACTGAACCAACTCAGAGCTCTGTTTATGTTCAAATAACATTTCAAAAGAACATTAATAATCAGGGAAACACAAAACTTGGAATTGGAGCTATTCGCAATAGTTTCAAAAGGCACACATTCCATGACAGTGAAAGGAGAGTCATACAGGTAAAGAAATCCCTTCTGAAAAACAACCCAAACTTTTTGCCAGTCTTAAAGCCATAGGGTCATAAGTTGGCAGAGAGAGGCCTTACTAATTATTAAATGTTTGATTAGATTTGAAATGAACTGCGTAGTTTTTACCAATAGGTGATGCTGAGCTATTCATGATGAGATCCTTTTTCTCAAAGAATTGCCTAAGAAGTTCCTCCTCTGGGGCTCTTTAAACCCCAAATCAACTCTAATAAGCCATCTTCAGGGTGGATCTAGGATAGGTAGGTCATGTGTCATAAAACCTGAGAGCCTGAAGTTTTGGAATGTTCAGTGGGACCCTACAATCTAAAGGAGATGTAAAAGAATTTTACCAAAAAAATCTGCAAAGCAGGTTTTTTCCACTTTTGTTCGAGTAACGCCCGATCCTCTGTTAGCTCTGATAGCTGTTCTGATTGTAGGACCCTTTGTGGAATCTTTTAATTTTGTTTGTAGTGTTTTCTGACATAGAGAAACTTCATTTTTACGTACAGAATGGGGCAAAAGTGGGTTTACAATTGTTTGGAAAATAATACAATAATTAATAAATAATACAAGAATAAACTCTGTATTTCACAACGCACAATTCTACTTTTGCCCCACCCTGTATACAATCATGCACCACTTAACAACACGGATACATTCTGAGAAATGCATCATAAGGCGATTTCATCGTTGTGCAAACATAGAGTGCACTTACACAAACCTAGATGGTATAGCCTATTAGTATAAATGTGCTATACTTTTATAGGACTGGCAGCAAAGTAGGTGTGTTTACACCAGCGTCACCACAAACACATGAGTAATGCATTGTGCTACAGTGTTAGTAGGTGATAGGAATTTTTTAGCTTCATTATAATTTTATGGGACCACCATCATATATTCAGTTCATCATTGACCAAAATGTTGTTAGGCAGCACATGACTACTAGTTTCTAAGTTTATCCTATGAGACTACTCTGTAAGTTTGGCCGTTAATAAAAAGATTGTTTTTTTCTGTCAATGTCTCTCTTGAGATTGAGGCCAATATGTAAATACTCCTATATAAAGGTCAAGTCTTATATCATTGAAGAGAGTAAAATCTCTCTCAATCCTGCTTCAGCCTCTTGCAGTCATCCTTTCTCTTCACAGCCAGACTTTTTTGTTTTCATTGTGGTAAAATAGACACAAAATATTTGCCCTTTTAACCACTTTAAGTGTACAATTCAGTGGCATTAAGTATATTCACAGTAGTGTTCTATCATCACCACTACCCATTTACAGAACTTTTTCATCATCTCAAACAGAAACACTGTACCTATTAAACAATAACCCCATTCTCCCATTCCCTCAACCCTTGGTAACCTCTATTTTACTTTGTATCTATGAATTTGCCTCTTCTAGGTATCTCATATAAGTGGAATCATACAGTACATAGAATATTTGTCCTTTTGTGTCTGGCTTATTTCACTTAACATAATGTTTTCAAGGTTCATCCACCTTGTAGCATGGATCAGAATTTTTTTATAGATATGTAACATCTCCTATTCTTTACCTGCCATTCATGCCTCACTAATTTGGCTTCTACACTGCCCAACATACCAAGTGAACAGGATCACATAATTGCCAGATTTAGTGGGCACTTTTCAGTCCTTATCTTGACCTCACCCCAGTATTTGACATCATTGACCATTCTTCCTTGAAACTAGTATGATTGGCTTCATAACTTTCAACTCTTATTTTTCTTCTACCTCATGCCCATTCCTTTTCAATTTCCTTTGCTGAATAATGTTCTGCCTATTCCTGTAACTTCAACCACTACCTTTTTCCTGATGACTCAACTCAATTCTGGACAGAGACCTAATATCCCCAACCGCCTGCTGAACATTTCCACTTTGATGTCCCAGTGGAACTTCACACATGCCTCAAACTAAATGTTCTTTTTCCTTCTCTGTTCCAACTTTCTCCCTCTGTCCTTTACTCAATTTGCTCTTTTACTGTTTCTAATCTGGGTTTAATAGGGCACTAACATCACCCAGTAACTACATCTGGAAACCTCATTTATTCTTTATTCCCCTTGAATAAATCCCCAGCTTCCAATATATCACTAAAGACCTCATTCTATTTTACCTAGATTATTATTATAAATAGTAACCTGGCTAATGTCTCAACCTGTAGACTTAACCTCTTTCTAACCTATCATTCACATTCCTGTCAGGTAGACCAGTTTTTAAAAAAATTAAAAGTTATATTTCTGATAAAAAGGTCAAACAATAAATATATAAAATTAAAATTGAAAGCTTTTGCCCACTCTCCTATTACTGTCTCCCATAGTTTCATTCCCCAGAGGTAACAGTGTATATCCTTCTATACTTTTTTCTGTACTTATACAGAACATTTAATAATTACACATAAGTAGTGTCTTTAAATTTATTTTTTTTTTACAAAAATTGCCATTTTTATAATTATTCTACAATTTGCTCTTTGCTCATGAATATATCCTAAACTTGTATTTTAAAATAGTCTCAAAAATTGTAAAAATAATACAGTCCTGTGTACCCTTCCTTCAATGGTGACATTTTACATAGCTGTAGTTAAAAATCAAAACCAGGAAATTGATATTGGTACATTACTATTAACTAGATTACAGACCATACACACTTTGTACCTTTAAAAAAGTATATTCATTTGTGCATGTGTGTGTATAGTTTTATGTAGTTTTATGCCATCATGTAACCACCACCACAGTCAAGATTTAGAACTGTTCTGTCACAGTTCTAATACAAGAACGCCCTGATGTTACCTTTTTGTATTTGCAACCCCTGACATACTCCCACTACTGTCTTTGTTCCCTGGCAACCATTTATCTGATCCTCTCTATAGTTTTGACATTTGAGCATGTTAGATAAAGAATAATACGTTTTTTTCACTAAGCATCTCTTGAAATCCATCCAAATTGTTATATGTATCAGTAGTTCATTTGTTAAAAATTGTTGAGTAGTGTTCTATTGTACCAGAGTTTGTTCAACTCACTGAAGGACATTCAAGATTTCTAGTATTTTCCTATTATGAATAAAGCTGCTGTGAACATTCATATACAGGGTTTTATGTGAATATAAATACTCATTTCTCTGGGATAAATGCCCAAGAGTGTGATGGTAAACATGTTTAATTTTTTTTAAATATATCTTTATTGATTTCAGAGAGAGGGAGGGAGAGAGAGAAACATCAATGGTGAGAGCCATTGATTGGCTGCCTCCTGCACATCCCCTACTGGGGATCGAGCCTGCAACCCCTGGCTTGTGCCCTGACCAGGAATCAAACCGAGATTTGCATCCTAGGTTGATGCTCAACTGCTAAGCCACGCCCGGCCTGGCTGTATGTTTAATTTTATAAGAAATTGCCATACTCTGTTTTTCAGAGTGCCTGTACCATTTACATTCCCACCAGCAATGTAGGAAAGATCCAGTTTCTTTATAGTAATTAGTATTACTGCTGCTTTAAAAATTTTTACCTAGTCTTCTATCTCATTGTGGTTTTTACTTTGCACTTCCCAAATGGCTATTAATGTTAAAACATTTTTTCATGTGCTTATTTGCCACCTGTGTGTTTTCTTTGGTAAAGTGTCTGTTCATTTCTTGGCCCCAGTTTTAACTGCATTGTTTTCTTATTAATAATGACTTTTGAGGGTTCTTTATATGTTTTAGGTATATGTCCTTTTACAGAGATTTTATCCCGGTCTGTGTCTTTTCAGTCTCTTGACAGTATCTTTGGAAGAGCAGAAATATTTAATTTTGATGATGTCCAATTTGTCAGTTTTTTCTTTTATGTATTGTGTTTCTAGTATGTGCCTAAGAATTCTTTGCTTAACCCAAGGTCACAGACATTCTCATAATTTCTTTGAAAAGTTTATAGTTTTAGTGTTTTACATTTAAATACATGATCCATTTTAAAATAATTTTTGTATATAGTATGAGGCTTAGGTTCATTTTTTTTGCCCGTGGATGTCTAGTTAGTCCATTATTACTTGTTGAGAAGACTATCCGTACTCCATTGAATTGCTTTGAGCATCTTTGTCAAAAATCAGTTGAGTGTATGGGTCTTCTTCTGGGTTTATTTTGTTCTATTGATCTTATATATCTATCCCTTTGCACACTAACATGATTACGGGAACTATATTTATAGTAAGTCTTAACAGGTAGAGTAATTTCCCCCTCACTTTATTCTTTTTTTAATCATTTTGTATTTTTCTTTTCTTTTTTTAATATATCTTTACTGATTTCAGAGAGAAGAAGGGAGAGAGAGAAAGTTGAAACATCAATGATAGAGTCATAATTGATTGACTGCCTCCTGCATCCTGCACACCCCTGACGGGGGATGGAGCCCACAACCTGGGCATGTGCCCTGACCAGGAATTGAACTGTGATCTTCTGGATCCTAGGTTGACTCTCAACCGCTGTGCCACGCCCAGCCGGGTTCATTTTGTATTTTTCAATTACAGTTGACATACTTTATTCTTTTTCTAAATTGTTTTCTGATTCTTTTGCTTTTCCACATAAATTTTAGAGGAATCTTGTGTATATCTATAAAAAAGTTTTGCTGGGATTTTGATAGGAATTGAATTAAGCCTGTAGATCAGTTTGGGACAGAATTTACTGATCCTGTCTTTCTTTAGCACAAATAGATATCTATCATTCTCTTTAATGTATTCCATAGTATAGCTATATGTACCATAATTTGTATAACCGTTCCTCTGTTGAGCACTTATTCACAGTCTCTTAATGAATCTCAGGCTGTAGAAACTCCACAGGATGGGGCGATTGCTTCTCTCCCAGGGCAAATGCTGCCTGGATAGTAAATATGTGCCTGAGAGATAGGTCCTCTGCACTATGGGGGAATGACTCAGCACAGGAGTCTAGATGGGTGCCCTCTGAGTTCTGTATCCAGAGCCCACAACCCTAGGTTCTCCTCACACTGCTCTAGTCCGCTCTACCCTCTCTCTGCCAGAGCCCAAGGTGAGTGTTTGCACACAAAACTTTGTGCCTGCATTTCCATCCTTCTCTCCCTGGCAGACAGAAACCCTACTGCTTTTCATGCCCAGCTATGTGGGAACCTTTCTTGGTTCTGGAGCTCTGGGCTGAGGAGCCCAGCCTGGGATTTAGACTGCAGAGTTCTCAGTGGGAAGCCCCCACAGCTGAGCTATCCCTCTAGACCTTCAGCTGCTGCCTATGGGAGCCCAGCCAGCCCTCTCACGCCTCCACACTTCCTACCAGTCTCTATCCAGTCTTTCCTTTATGTCCTTGGTTATGAGGGTGCTCTCCAGCTAGTCTTCAGTTGATTATTCACGATGGTTTTTCTATATTTTAGTTTTCATTCCAGTTTGTTCCTGGGAGAGTGTTAGTGTAACTTCCACTTAATCTGCTGCCATCTTGGAGTCCCTCCCCTCTGTTGAGCATTTATAAAATATTTCTTTAATGTTGGTTTGCAAGAAGCTTTTTCTTGTAGGAATATTTCTGTAGCAAATTTTGATAAGTGTTCTGAAAGGTTTCTAACAAGGTTGTGCCTGTTTATAGTAAAAATAACAATGATGGAGAAGGCCTTTTTTCCTACAGCCTCTCCAAACACTGGGAATTATCAATATTTAAAAATCATTGCCAAATTATTTCTGTAAAATTCAAGTATATAACTTAAACTAACATTTTCCATCATAAAAAATTCCATGCTGGCCTGGCCAGGCGTGGCTCAGCGGTTGAGCATCGACCTAGGATCCAGGAGATCATGGTTCGATTCCCGGTCAGGGCACATGCCCAGGTTGTGGGCTCGATCCCCAGTCGGGGGTGTGCAGGAGGCAGCCGATCAACGATGACTCTCTCATCATTGATGTTTCTCTCTCTCCCCCTCTCCCTTCTTCTCTCTTAAATCAATAAAGATATATTTTTAAAAAAATTCCGTGCTCATTTTAAAACATCAAACCATATCGAATTGTATAAAGTGAAAAAGAAAAATATCTCTGTTCTTTTCCTTCCATCCTGTTCTCCAGGGTATCCAATGTCAGGTTTGGTATGAAGCATTCTAGACCTTTTTCTATACATAACATACTTTTTTTGACTAAAGAAGTAATATATTTACATTCTGTTCTATAATTTTCCTTTTTCACTTGACAATATCTTATGGACAATTTTTTATTCATGTAAGTATGTGATTTTATTTAAGTAAAATCTATTCATATGTGGCTTTAAAAGGCAAGGTAGTTAAATGAATGTCATTATGAATGTTTCTGAAAAAAAATCTAAATCGGATTTCCACTTTTAAAAAAAAAATACTGTGGCTGAAATAGAGGTAGATTGCCCAATGGTTCTTGTCATTTGACATTTTATTTCTTGAGAATATTGCTGTATTGCTTAATTCAGTTTCTGCTTAAATTTGTTAGGGAATAGACATCTGAAGTCCATAACTTAACTAGCCGTCTTTTCTTATGTACTGTATTGAGCTGGTAGATAGTGATACAGCAATCTGGTATAAGCAGCAAGCATGTCACCAAAAGTCCGTACGTGAGGTGAGTGAGATAGTACAATATGCCAGTAAACAAGTATGCACCAGAAAATATTAAGGCTACATACAACAAAGTTCACATTTAAAAAATAAATAATTTGAGAAAACAAAGATAATTACTTATTAAAAGAAAAAGGAGACAGAAAAAAAGGCTTTCTTTTAGCCCTGGAGTTTCTCTGATTTGTTTCAAGGCAACTCTGGTTCCAGGAAAAACAAAACAAAACCTTACCATGAGGAATATAAATCAGTGTTAACTTTCGCTTTGTTTAATCTATGTAAGCTATTATAGTTGTTATCATGTAAAGTTGGGCGAAGAGTGTGGACAGAAAAATGTGCACAGGTGGACTTAGTGGCCTAAATCTAGTAAGTGACTGCTGTAAGCCTCCAAAAGACAGGAACTCTGCCTTATTTCCCTAGTGCTTAGGCACTTAGGATAATACTTGGCACTTAGTAGACACATAGTATATGTTGAATGAACTAGTGACCAAAGATAAAGAGGTACAGTACCAGGAAAGAGTGGAGAGTGCACTATAGAAGCCACAGGATTAGAGAGTTTCAAGGAAGAGGTGAATGGTAGTTGTAAATACAGCACAGGGCTTCTAGGGTCAAGTCTGAAACATGTTCACTGGATTTGGCAGTTAGCAAGCACATCACTGTGGACTTGATAAGAACAGTTTCCATGAAAGGTTCTTTAACACCACCTCATTCTGTGACACAGTTGCCGTTTTCTGTACAGTCCCTTAGTACTTTGTCCATCATTGATGTTATGAGTTTTTGTATATGCATCTTCTATGGCACCATGAAGGGCATCACGGACAAGGACCTGCCTCTTGGTTTTTGATTTATTTGTTCTGTTGTGTTATTTTTGTATCACCAGACCCTGGCACTATGCCTGGCTTATATTAAGTGCTTAAATATGAAGAGTCAAGCCCTATTATAAATGTTACTCTATAAGAAAAGTTGTTTTGAAGTGTCTATATTGTTACTTTTCTGATTGTTACAGGTATATGAGATTAGTGTGTTTAGCCAAGGCTCTCTTGCATACACGTGTGCTCTCGCGCTCTCTCTCGCTCTCTATATAATATTTTATTTTGCTAAATGAAATGGTGGATCATTTGGAACTGGAGAAGCGTTTTTAGGTTTTGGGGGGCTTTTTATCAGACAGGTCCTGAATATAAATCCTACCCTTGCCCATTGAAATTTATTTCCCCAGTTCCTTTCTGGATAGTTTCTGGCTTCTGGAGTTTGGAGTCCAGATTCTGAGCAAGGTTCTGTTACTCTGATGTGAGACATCAAACCTCTTATCTTGGAAACTAAACATCTTAATTTGATCTACATTCTACATAATGTAAAGAGCCTAGCTACAGCCTGGCAGGGTATGGCTCAGCAGCTGAGCCTCGACCTACCATCCAGGAGATTGTGTTTCGGTTCCCGGTCAGGGCACATGCTTGAGTTGTGGGCTCGATCCTCAGTTGGGGGGCCTGCAGGAGGCAGTCAATCAATGACTCTCTCATCATTGATGTTTCTCTCTCTCCCTCTCTCTCTCTCTCTCTGAAATCAATAAAGATATATGTAAAAAAAAAAATTAAAAAGGTCTTTAAAAAAAAACACCTAGCTACAGTCTGAAAGATTATATTCACTTCCCTTTTCACCTTTCCTGGACCTAGTATGAGATAAATATATAAGAATTGAGAGAGCCCAAGCTTACCTCTTTGGGATCTATGGACTATGCATAGTTAAATTTAGTAATTTTAGCTTCTTTAAGAATTAGCTATGCAGATTTTTTTGGTCTTTTTTTTTCTTTTAAAATCTGGCATTGCTTTTTTTTAAAAGCTATCTAATGCTATTGAGATTTTATTTTATTTTTAAATTTTGATGATTTACATTGGAATACATGCATATCACCCACACTCTTCATTCACTGTCAAGATTATTTATGCTTGTTTTGGCACAGCACTCATTTTCTTAGTAGGGAGGTTATTTTTAGCATTTGTGGAAAGGTTCTCAAAGGAAATGTAAGCTTAGAAGTGATCACAAACAACCTCTCTCCTTAGTTGTGCAAGACTGCTTACCATCTTAACTGGTATTTTTAAAAAATATATTTTTATTGATTTCATAGGAAGGGAGAGGGAGAGAGAGATAGAAACATCAATGATGAGAGAGTGTCACTGATCGGCTGCCTCCTGCTGGGGATCAAGCCCCCACCCTTGGCATGTGCCCTGACCGGGAATTGAACCGTAATCTCCTGGATCATAGGTTGATAGTCAACTGCTGAGCCATGCCAGCTGGGCGTTGACTGGTATTTTTCTCTGAAACCTTTCAGATAGCAATGATACTGCTTTCCTCTCTAACTAGAAGCACGAAGCTTGTAACTTTTCTTTCTCCTTACATCACTAAAGAGGTGAATTAACTTCGAAATGACAAAATGAATTTTCTTGATTTTAGTGGAATACCAACTTTGCAAAGCTATCATTGGAATTACTGCTGTTTAAGGACATTTGGATTTGAAATATATGATACTTTAGGTTATTGCTAATTCTTATTTACAATGAGGCAAAATATAAATAAATATATTTTAAACTTTAATTTTATTTTTTCCATCACCATTTATCTCCTCTATGCCCTTCCCCCCCCACACACACAGTCACCACACTGTTGTCCATGTGTTCTCTTTTACTTAAATATTTTTTTGATAAGACATTTGTGATTGTTTAGCCATGTTTTAATAAAGAGAGAAAGAACCCAGCCAGGCATGGCTCAGTGGTTGAGCATTGACTTAGGATCCAGGAGATTGCAGTTTGATTCCTGGTCAGGGCACATGCCCAGGTTGCGGGCTCGATTCCCCAGTCGGGAGCGAGAAGGAGGCAGCCGATCAATGACTCAGCATTGATGTTTCTCTCTCTCTCTCCCTCTCCCTTCCTCTCTCTGAATTGAATAAAGATATATTTAAAAAGAGAGAGAGAGAGACATCAAAATATATTCAGAAAATCACTTCTTTTTGTAAATGAGTACCTTATTCTCCCGTAGGGCACAGTGGTCATTCATAGATGGCCTTATTTTTCATATTCATTTTCATGTTATCCTGAAAATTACTCTTTATAAATTAATTCTGATTTTCTATAATAATAACCGTTCAGGGACTGGGAAATTGGAATTCAATTTCTACTCTTTCCCCCGTCCCCCACAAATAGCCTCAGCACTTTTATTATTCCCACAGCCCTGTTATCTTTGTATGTCTTTTTACTGGACGGCTGTTCCTAACCTGTGAAACCTAAAGCTGATTATCTTACTTTTAGTGAGCTCCTGATTCTTCAGAATATAGAGCAAGATTTTTATCTTTATGGAGGTAGTTATGGACCCTTTTGAGAGTCTGATGAAGAAACAGATTTTGTACCCAGAAAATTTATATTACATACAGAATTTTGTTTACAGTTTCAAGAGGTTCATGGATCTCTCTCTTTCATTACCATCCTGTTCAAAAATTCCTGATATAGGTAGAGATAATAAAACACCTAGGTATTTTTGTCCTTTTTCGGTGGTGGTAACAGTGGTTTGCCAACTCCACCACCATCTTTCACTAAAAATACTTAAAGTAATAAAGTTAAGTAGCTGAAACTCTTGAGAGCATGGACTGTCAGAAGCTGATTACTGACACAGCTAGTAATCAAAGCACATAAACAAGTGTATCGGCTATGTACGTAAGTGTATTTTTTTATATTCTGGGGGTATTAGTGGGTATTTCTTTAGAGTTGTGTGTTGCAAAGAAAATGGGGAGGGAAGAGGTTCCATCTTCAAAAAATAAGAAAACTTGGCAGTTGTATAAGACTAAATTTTCCCTGTCTTGTAAATGATAGCATTGGGGTGTTGAAGGGTTGGTTTATGTTTAGATTTCAAAAGAGAAGTATAGTAAGGGCTGAATTATTTTTTTCTTTTTAACTTTGTTGTTGAAAGTATTACAGATGTCCCCCTTGACCCCTTATACCCCACACCCATCCCCCGCCCCAGGCCTTCGCCACACTATTGTCTGTGTCCCTGGGTTATGCATATATGCATGTAAGTTCTTTGGTTAATCTCTCCCCACCCCCACCTTCCCTCTGAGATCCCTCAGTCTGTTCAATGCTTCTACGTCTCTGGATTTATTTTGTTCATCAGTTTATTTTGTTCATTAGATTCCACATATGAGTAACATCACGTGATACTTGTCTTTCTCTGCCTGGCTTATTTCGCTTAGCATAATACTGTCCAGGTCCATCCATGCTGTCCCAAAGAGTAAGAGACCCTTCTTTATAACTGTATAGTATTCCATGGTGTACATGTCCCACAGCTTTTTTATCCACTCATCTACTGACAGGCACTTGGGCTGTTTCCAGATCTTAGCTATTGTAAGTAGTGCTGCTATGTACATAGGGGTACATATATTCTTTCTGATTGGTTTTTCAGGTTTCTTAGGATATATTCCTAGAAGTGGGATTACTGGGTCAAATGGCAATTCCATATTTAATTTTTTGAGGAACCTCCATACTGTTTTCCGTAGTGGCTGCACCAGTCTGCATTCTCACCAGCAGTGTACTAGGGTTCCCCTTTCTCCACATCTCTGCCAGGACTTGTCATTTATTGATTTGTTGATGGTAGCCATTCTGACAGGTGTGAAGTGATGCCTCATTGTGGTTTTAATTTGCATCTCTCTGATGATTAGCGATGTTGAACATTTTTTCATAGTCTCTTGGCCATCTGTATGTCCTCTGGAGAAGTGTCAATTTAGGTCCTTCGCCCATTTTTTAATTGGATTGTTTGTGTTCGTCTTTTTGAGTTGTAGGAGTTCTTTGTATATTTTGGAAATTAAGGGCTGAATTCTTAATCTGTAGTCTAGAATTTTAGCCGTGAGACAGGTCCTTGTAGGAAGGAGAGCCATTCTACTGTGAGAAGTTGATGTTGTACTGGCTTGGTGAAGGAGGCCTGTAATCTGTATACAGCCTTTTTCTCTAGCATCATGCATTACTAGCAACATGAAACCTTGTCTGATAACCTTTGTAGTCTGTTTCCATCAGTATTTTGAGGACCAACCTACTACTGGCCCTAGGAGATTAGAGCTCTAGAAACTTGAGCTGCAGTCTTCTTATCACTCAGACTATTGTTTGTTTTAAAATAAGTTTTTATTGATTTGAGAGAGAGAGGAAGGGAGAGGGAAGAGAGAGAAACATCGATGATAGAAACACTGATCAGCCGCCTCCTGCACACTCCCTACTGGGGATCAAACCGGCAACCTGGGCATATGCCCTAACCGGGAACTGAACCAGCGACCTCTTGGAGCATGGAACGACACTCAGCCAACTGAGCCACACTGACCACACTGACCGGGGACACTCAAACTATTCTTTTTAATATATTTTTATTGATTTCAGAGAGAGAGGAAAGGAGAAGGAGAGAGAGACAGAAACATCAATGATGAGAGAGTCATTGATCGGCTGTCTCCTGCATGGCCACTGCTGGGGATCGAGCCCACAACCCGGGCATGTGCCCTGACTGGGAATTGAACCTCGACCTCCTGCAACCACTGAGCCACGCCAGCTGGGCTCAAACTATTCTTGATTGTGGGCCTGCTCTGGCTGTATTTATGTGCCCTAAATATCCTGATGCTTGACTTAATTTTCTTTCTGATTTATTTGTATTTGGCACAGATTGTGTTGAGGACACAGCTTTATTTTACATCTTTTATGGCATATATTTGTGAGAGGTTTTAACTGAAAGAGACTTCTTTGTTCATATAGTAACAAAGTGGGTATGGCATGAAAGCTTTACATGCACATGTGGTATATATTTTATCCTTTATGTCATGATAAACAGTAGGTTTAACTCAGTGATCACCGCCTCTGTGAAGCCTTTTTATCTTTCCCTCTTACCTCCCAGAATCGGCCACTTCCTCCTTTGTGCCTCTACTGAACACTGTATGTGTTTTTTCATAGTATTCTCTATTTGTGTATAGTCTGTCTCACTGTGCTAGAGTAAGCTTCTTGAGGTTATGGTCTATATCTTATTCATTTTTGTGTATAATGCCTGGCATGTAGAAGGTACTCAAAATGTTTTATGAATGAGTAGGTATATAAACAGTTTATTAAAGAATATTATAAAGCACTTAAGGCAGGGGTTAAAAACTCAGATGCCTTCAGGATCCAGGCATAAGTGAGTTAAGCAGACCTGGTAGGGACTGTGGTAATCTGGAGAATACATGCCTTATCTAAAAGGGGCAGCTGTTACTTAGCTCCAGCCAATTGGTACCTTGTGGGAATGCTGACCCTGTGTTGCCAGATATTTTTAAATTTTTAAGAGAAGTTAGACATTTGGGTTTTTATATGAAATCTCTCAATTGTTAAATGTTGTAAATTCAGATTTTAAAAAACTTTATTGAGGTATAATTTATACACAAAAAGTGTATACATTATGGGTGTATGGCTCAATCATTTTCACAAACTAGGCTGATTTTTTAAAAAAATATATCTTTATTGATTTCAGAGAGAAGAAGGGAGAAGGAGAGAGAGAGATAGAAACATCAATGATGAGAGAGTCATTGATCGGCTGTAGCCCGCAACCCGGGCATGTGCCCTGACCGGGAATCAAACCCCGATCTCCTAGATCCTAGGTCGACGCTCAACCACTGAGCCACGCCTGGCTGGGCTGATTTTTTTTTTTTTTTTAATGGGCCAAACAAAACTGGATTTACCTACAAGCCACCAGTTTGTAACTTGTGACTATATGGGGAAGTATGTAGTTTAGTTAAGAATCACCTAATATGTAAACGTATCTTAAAGAGACACACCAGCCAAATGCAATGTATGGGCCTTATTTGGGTTATGATTCAAAGAAATCAAATGAAAAAGAACATTTATGAAATTATGGGAAATTTGAATATTGATTGGCTGTTTAATAATGTTAAAGAATTGTTAATTATTTTAGGTCTAATATAGTTAGATTTTTTTATAGACTATTTTTTCGAGCAGTTTAGAGCAAAATTGAGCTAAAGGTTTAGAGAGTTCCTGTATACAAGTTCTTACATACCGCGTGCCCCGACACATGCACAGCCTCCCCCATTATCAACATCCTGCATTAGAGCATTTGTTATAATCGATGAACCTACATTGACACATCATTACTACCCAAAGCCCATAGTTTACATCTTGGTGTTGTACATTCTATGGGTTTTGACAGCATTATAGTATCATACATACTTTTTTGTTTTTGTTTTTTGTTAATCCTCACCTGAGGATATTTTTTCCATTGATTTTTAGAGAGTGTGGAGGGAGGGAGGGAGGGGGCCGAGAGAAACAGAGGGAGACGGAGACACACCGATGTGAGAGAGACATGTCGATTGGTTGTCTCCTACACGGGCCCTGACGGGCCCGGGGTCAAACCTGCAACCCAAATACATGCCCTTGACTGGGAATCGAACCCATGACCCTTGGTTCTTGGGCCAATGCTCTAACCACTGACTAACACCGGCCAGGGCCATACATACCTATTTTTAAAAAGAGTCCTTAAAGATACATACTGAACAATTTGTGGACGTAATGAAATGTTGCTGAATTTGCTTCAGGATAATTTAGGAGTGTGAAAGTTCAGGTTTAAATGAAACAAGATTGACCATGTGTTGATAATCACTGAAGCTGAGTAGTGGATACATGGGAGTTCATTATATTAGTGTCCTTGTTTTTTAACATGTTTGAAATTTTCTACCTTCAAAAGTAAAGCAAGAGTCCAAGCTAAAGCTGAAGCATGATATTTGGGATCTAGGATAATAATGGAACACATTCTGGTTACAGAATGTCAATTTTTGGAACTGAAGTCTGCAAAGGTAATGGCATTTTCTTTTTTCATTTATAGGGCCTGAAAGTCAGTATACTAAGACTGCTCAGGAGATTGTGAACGTCTGTTACCAGACATTGACTGAGGTAGGTGGTAAAGAGGAGGTCCCCTTGGGATCTAGCTTTATGGAATCCCTTTGTTCCCTTGGTTAAGGAGGCCTTCCCTGCCTATCCTACTTTAAAATGTAACATCCTGTCGTCCCCCCCACCCAGCCTTTACTTCCTTCCCTGCTTTATTTTCCTACCTAGAACTAAATGTTTTTAACAAGCTAAAAAGGGTGTCCCAAAAAATGTCTACACATGCTTTGAATAATTATAAAGGCAGTGTTTATTAAAATACATTCCATTTTCAAAATTGAGCTATACCTTTTTGGGGGACACCCTGTAATTATTTACTTTAATTATCATGTGTCTTGCCCTTAGAATAGAAGCTCCATGAATGCAGGAATTTTGTCCGTTTTGTTTACTTTTGTATCCCCAGTACCTAAAACACATTTTGAATGAATTCACTAATTGTATTTCTCAGTATGATGAGCATTTGACTCAACTTGAGAAGGATATTTGTACAGCTAAAGAAGCAGCTTTGGAAGAAGCAGAATTAGAAAGCTTGGACCCAATGACCCCAGGGCCTTACACACCCCAGGTGAGTCTGAGGACTAGGAACCTCCTCTTACAGTTTTATTGGTTTGGGTAATTGGGAGCCTGTTAACAGATATATTTACTGAGATACCCTTCTTCTCTGTCCTTCCTCTTCATATGCCTTTCGTGTGCTTTCTTGTCTTCTCAAAGGCTAAGGTGAGTGAGGGCCATGGGTCTTGGTGGCCTTGTTGAATTCAGAAGAGGCAGGTGTGGGATGAATGAATGGGATGGGGTCTTAGTTGTTTAAGCAGTATTAAGGAATACCAGATTCCTGATTACTATGGCCAGAGGCCTTCCTCTTGAGTCTTTGGAGCTCCCTTGCCTACGAATTAGGTTTCTGGCATGTCCCCAGAGTATAGACTTCTCAGTTATAGACGTGGGCCACATTGTTCCTGATTACTCATTCCCTCAGATGTGTCTCAGTGTAGCTCAGATGTCACCCATTTTCCTGGATTGACTCTCTCTTCATATATGAAGACAGGTAATATTTATAATCTTAAATTTATAAGCCCAAAGACTAGAGAGTAGGATTAATAAGAAATTTTTAGTGCTTCTGTTCTGACCTTTGAATATACTGTACTCTTAGATGGCATATTTGAAGAATAGGACTTACCAGAATATAGCTGCTGCTTGGTTTCTATATTGGAGGCACTATGGAAAAGTGGAAAGTACATGAAGTTTGGCATAAAATAGGCCTGGGTTTGGATCTTAGCTCTGCTACTATCTACCTTTGTGAACTTGGGAAGTTAACCTCTCTGAATTTCATTTTCTCTAAAATATACTTTTCAAGATTATTATAAATGTGAAATGAATTCATTCTAGCCTGCCACATTAAGTAGACATTCAGTAAATATTTGTTTTCTTATCTGTACAAAGTTGTATACAAAATTTTCAAAGACCTTTTCAAATTTAACCAAATATTTTAATGCAAAATTTTCCCAATTCCCACTGGAAAACTTTTTTCATTCTACTCAGGTTTTGCTCTGAACTGATAATGCAACCTATATGATTTCCATTGGATTATTGCTGTCTATATTTATTTCATTCATGCACTCATCCTATCTATCTTTTACTCTCTTTCATTCCAAAACATAGGTTACTGAGGGGCCATGTATAAAGAATCCTAAGATACTTCTTCTAGGCCCAGAACAAGGAAAGGCTTTTGGAATGTGTGGGCAGATTGGGTCAAGGGGGCTTGGGTGAGTGATGTTGCCCAGGAACGCCTTATTTGCTAATAGGCCTACAGCTTCCACCAGGTGCTTTCTGATAAACTAAAGCCTGGGTTTTAGCCATCATTCCCCAGGAGACTCTAGCCACAAAGTAGCACATGGTTTGCTCTAGTCTATGACAGCATGGGCCTAGTTCTTTGGTGAGTCAGAACTTTAGACCTGAAAGTTTTCTTCCTTTCTTCTCTACCCCTCCCACACTATCGCAAATAACTGAAGAAAACCTGCCAACTGTTCTCCCTCCAGTTAGTTTGGTGCAGTTAGAGGGTCTTCTATAAAGAATAGAGTGTAGATAGTGCCTCTTCATTATTCCAGTTCACCCTCTTATCATTGCCTTTACTCATATATACAAATTTAAAAATAATAAGCCCAGTTTATTACCTCTTAACCTGAGGAAGAAGATGCACATGAGCGATTGTCCTTACTCATTACTACTATCAAACCCAAATGTTGTTAAAGAGTGTTGCATAAGTTTAACCTGTCATAATATAATTCTGGTTGTATAGAAATATAACAGTAATCATACTTTACTTCCAGCTCTAAATGATGATAGTCAATAATTTATTTTCACTCAGCCATTTCCACCTAGCTTGTATTGCATCATACATTCAACTTAACACTTTATTTAAAACTGCTTACTTTTCAGTTTCCCACATAGCCTTTCATTCCCAGATTTTCTCTTCTATCCCATAATTAGTTTATCTGCTCTGTAATCCTTTAAATTCTGTTTTGCCTCTCTTTCTCTCAAATCCTCTTCTCAGTCAACCTTGCTTGTTAAAAACAAAAACAAAAAAACCACGAAGTAACATATGTTGGGTTTTTGTTGATAAAAGTAACATGTTCATTGGGAAAAATTGGAAAATATAAAGAAGAAATGAGTTACCTAAAATAAAGTTCACTACTCAGAACTAACCACTGTGAACATTTTAGTGTGTTTCTTTTAAATCTTCGATGTGTGTGTACGTGCATGCATGCACTCACATGTGTGTTTATAGACAAACTTTTAAAGTGACCCAAGATGGTTTTGGGTCTTGTTTTCACTTCACATAATATTTCAAGTGCTTTATTTTACTTACTAGTCTTTGAAAACATGATTTTTTAATCGCTGCATAATATTTCTACCCTCAGAGAACTCTTTCCTATTTCTCCAGCCTATTCTTTATTGGTCCCTCCTGCCCTGCTGTCACTGAATAAGTCCATTTGCTAAATCCTTGTTCTCTTCAGGAGAGGGAAGAAGGTATCTATAATTTATTGAATGCCAGGCATTGGGTAAGGCGCTTACACATATCTCTTAAATCTCCCAACAACCATGTTTTATAATTGAGGAAACCAAGGTTTAGAGAGGTTGAGTAATTTGTTAAAGTTACTCAGCTAGCAAGCGGTGGAACCAGGACTCAAACCCAGGGCAATTTACTCCAAAGCCCATGATTTCTCACCACACCATTTTGCCTCATAGCATCCTCCAATGAGCTCTTATTGGTATTGAAATTTCTTGATCCCATTTTCTATTAGATATTTCTAAACCAATCAAAGTAGCAATGGTATGAAGTCCTGGACCTAAAAACAATTAGACAGGGCTTAGAAAAAACTAGGTTATTTACCAGAAAGGCTGTTAGGAGATAGAATTGTTCCATAACTTTGATGCTTTCTGCTAGAATGAGCAACATTTGTAGGATTCCCCAAAACCTGTCGATAAAGTTATTTCAAGCTGTTTTCTCACTAAATGGATTGGTCTGCATGACCTTTTTCTGCAGTGAGTGCTCTACAGGGGAGTTCTCTGTAATTCTTACTCCTTTTCCTGAATATAAGCTAAGTTGTATGATTTGTGCCACAGCCTCCTGATTTATATGATACCAACACATCCCTCAGTATGTCTCGAGATGCCTCTGTATTTCAAGATGAGAGCAATATGTCTGTCCTGGATATTCCCACTACCACTCCAGAAAAGCAGGTGGCACAGGTAGGATATTCTTTTTCTCTTTGTGAGATTGGTAGTATACTTCGGAGTGGAAGAGTGGTGGTGGTGATATATGATGTGTGTCAAGGATAATTGAACTCCTTGGCCCTGGGAATGCAGTTGAGAGTGTGATTTCAAGGTGGGATGGTGGCAGGTCACATGATACTCCAGGGCTGAAGTAGGCTGTGTGAGGAAGACTCTGATATAGATGTTGATGGGTATGATGATGATGAGGAGGAGGATGGGAAACCTAAGACTCCAGTCCCAGTGTAGTATGCTTACAGAAAGCTTATGGTTACATTATACCTTTATATGCTAGGAGCCCAGCCAGTACAGGGCAGGTGATATCAGAGGGTGTCCATAGTGAGTACCAGTCTGACTTTAATCCTTGGAACCAGCTAAACAAGTCTATCCACCAAAATTACTTCTTGTGACACACCAAGGGGGGGCTGGTGGTAGCTTCTGGTCTCTTTACTTGGGTGATTGATTGGACTTTGACCCCCAACTGGTCTTACTCAGGAAGGTGAAGATGCAGATGGTGATCTTGCAGATGAAGAGGAAGGAACTGTGCAACAGCCTCAAGCCAGTGTCCTGTATGAGGATTTGCTTATGTCTGAAGGAGAAGATGATGAGGAGGATGCTGGGAGTGATGAAGAAGGAGATAATCCTTTCTCTGGTAAGTCTTGCTCCTTTGCTTCTGTTCCTGTGTAGCTCACCATAGCACCCTCAGGACTGGATAGGAAGCTCTTAGCCACATATGCTCTTTTTTTTTAATCCTCACCTGAGGATATTTTTTCCATTGCTTTTCAGAGAGAGTAGAAGGTAGAGTGAGGGAGGGGAGGGAGAGAGAGAGAGGAGCATCGATGTGAGAGAGGCACAATTGATTGCCTCCCACACACACCCCAACCAGGGCCAGGGATCGAGCCTGCAACTGAGGTACATGCCCTTGGTTGGAATCGAACCTGGGACCCTTCAGTGTGCGGACTGACACTCTAACCATTGAGCCAGATGGGCTAGGGCCATATATGCTCTTTTATTGAAGTCCTATTAATAGACCTCAGAGTATAGAGCACTCACTCATAGATTGATCAAATTCATTATCCTTAGAGGAAGCGAAGAAATATAACAGGAGATACAAAATGACAGTGGAAAAGGCAATGGCTAAGTAGCACCTTTGATTTGAATACTTGATAAAAACAGAAAAGAAGTGTTGTATGTGGCAATAGGGAAGGAAAATTAAGAAAAAAAATCCTGCTTTGAGGTATTTTATGGATCTGTGGCAATGGCAGGAGAAAAGTATAAGAGGAGATGATAGGAGAAAAACAGATTGGACTGAGATGGAAAAGGGAAATGATTATTTGGATTCAGTTTCTAAACTACAGGTCTTGCCAGTGTTGACCCTAGGCATGGTGAGGAGTCCAGGCAAGATGCCTGTATAGATGTGTGGGGTAACTAGTTTTGGAAGACCAAGCTAAAGATGTTAATTCTGTCAGGTTTATCTCAGAATCTGCCTCTTTTCACAGCTATACAACTGAGTGAAAGTGGAAGTGACTCTGATGTGGAATCTGGTGGGATAAGACCCAAGCAGCCCCGCATGCTTCAGGAGAACACAAGGATGGGCATGGAAAATGAAGAAAGCATGATGTCCTATGAGGGAGACGGTGGGGAGGCTTCTCATGGTTTGGAGGATAGCAACATCAGGTAATCTACAGCAACATGCTACAGGGCTGTGGCATCAGTGCCCAGCTATGATGTCAGAGGGCCCAGCGTCAGATTACTTTCATCCACCAACACTTCCTGAGCGCCTACAAGGGCCAGGCACTGTGCTAGGCCCTTGGGAATACACAGAGGAGCAAGATATATCCTGCCCTTGAGGAGCTCACAGTCTAGTGGAAGAGACTGATACAAACAAAATCATTACAAATACAGTGTGATAAGTGCTATAGCATAAGTTAAGTACAAAGTGCCAAGTCA
This sequence comes from Miniopterus schreibersii, assembly GCF_964146895.1. Taxonomy (NCBI): domain Eukaryota; kingdom Metazoa; phylum Chordata; class Mammalia; order Chiroptera; family Miniopteridae; genus Miniopterus; species Miniopterus schreibersii. The sequence continues at coordinate 57,473,867 of NC_138104.1, read as the reverse complement.
CCAGTGAGGAGGGAGTGTCTCACCCTTCTTGGGAGTAATCAGGGAAAGTTTCACAGGGGACATTTGAACTGGGCCTTACAAGATGAATAGTAGATGAGTGGGAGCAGGTGAGGAGATCCTTAGAGATGGAACATGTTCAAAGGCACAGAAATGTAACAAAGTATGTTCTAGAGTGAAGGGAGATTGTTGGGAGTTGTGGCTCCAAAAATAGCAGCGTTTTATATTGCAGAAGACCTTAAATGGCATGCTAAGACTTCGATTTGGGGTAATGGGAATCATTATCTAAGGAAAAGAAAGTAACATCAAATTTGTGTATTAAATAACCTGGGACAACAGTAAGGATCTCAACTGGGATCTGTTAGAGAGGGGTGAGGAAGGGACATACTCAAGAGCTATTTAGAGGGTAGATCGACTGGATTTAGGAAGTAAGGAGATTAGGTATATAATGAATGGGAATGTCACTGAGATAGGAAAGAGGAAGAACAGGCACTAGATAGGGTGGGAAAGGAGGAAAAAATGAATTTGTGTTTGAACATGTTGGATTTAAGGTACATATGCTCCATCTAGCCAGAGGTAGCCAGGAAGCAGTTAGAGTCTTTATTTATTCATTCAGCAAATATTTATCACAAGTACAAAAGTCACTATGATGTGTTCCCTTCCTCCATGGAGTTCAGTCTAACGGGAAACCTAAAACAGGTCAACAGATGACCAGTCACAATATAACATGAAAAGTGCTGTGATAGGCAACCACAGGATTTTTCTGGGACTTGGGTAGGAGTGGGGTAGGGAAGCTGGTTAGAGAAGGAAACTGAGCTAGACCAGAAGTCAAACATTTTGAGTGTGCCTCCCCTTTGGCCCCAAAATTTCATGTCTAGGAAATGCTATGGGAATAATAAAACACCTTCAATCAGGATGTTTGTACAAGGATGTTTATCAGAGCATTGTTTCTAATAGTGGGAAAATTGGAGACAGCTTAATTAAATGTCTTAGTGAGAGACTGTTAAATAAATCATGTTACAGCCATGCAGTGGAATACCGTGCAGCTATAAAAATGATTCTGTAGATGTATGTTTATAAAGATGTTCATTATAATCATTAGTGAAAAAAGCAGATTCCTAAAGAGTATTCTAATTTTGTAAATAAAAAATGTTTAAACATCTAAGTGAAGTGCATAGAAAAAAAAAATCTAAAGATCCTATACCAAAAGATTATTTCTGGGTAGTGGAGTTATTGGTGATTTTTTTTCTTTTTTCTGGTTGTATATTCTAATTTTTTTAAACCAGTGAATGTGCATTATTTGTGTGATTTTTTAAAAAAAAACTAAAATTAAGAATAAACAAACAAACAAAAAATAAAGCACACTCTGGCAGAAGTGTGAAGAATTAATTGGAGGAGCGCAAGACTAGAGGCATGAAGACTGATTTCAGTTGTGCTGGCCAGAGATAACAAAGGACGAAGGCAAGGCATGCAGAGTAGGGATGGAAAGAAGGGGATAAAGACAAGATATACTGAAGAGATAGAATCTTTAGGACTGTTGACTAATTGGATATGTACATGAGTGAAACCATAAGTGGTAGATGAAACTATGAGGCGAGGCTATCAGAGTATTTACGGTCACATAAGCTGCCAGTGTGTTGTTCAGGCATAGGGGAGTTTCTTTCATTCAGGTTCTTGTGTATATGCAGTTGGCAAGTTGATGTTTTTGAGCAGGATCATTTTTCTCTCAGGGACCTGTAGAACAGTCCAGAACTAGTCATTTTAGTGTCCAGGGGAGGTGAGATGGGCTGATCCCTTGGTGGCACGAAGAACGGGACTGGTCAGCTAGAGGATGGTGCCCGAGCTTGAGAGATGACATGTTTCTCTTCTCAGTTATGGGAGCTATGAGGAGCCTGATCCCAAGTCGAACACCCAAGACACAAGCTTCAGCAGCATCGGTGGGTATGAGGTATCAGAGGAGGAAGAAGATGAGGAGGAGGAGGAAGAGCAGCGCTCTGGGCCGAGCGTGCTAAGCCAGGTCCACCTGTCAGAGGACGAGGAGGACAGTGAGGATTTCCACTCCATTGCTGGGGACAGTGACTTGGACTCTGATGAATGAGGCTTCCTTTGGGCCTCCTTGGTCAGCCTTCCCTGTTCTCCAGCCTAGGTGATTCAATTTGTTTATATTTGTACAGTGTCTGATCCTGAAATCACCAGATTAACACCTTAGCCTTTAAAAAATAGTAAGTAAATAATAATGAATGAAACGCCTCTCCTGATCTTCCTGGGGCAATGTCACCCTTTGAATTAAAATCAAGCAACCCCTTCCCCCTACCACTGATAAAAATAGAGCAATCTCCTCCTTCTTCAGTGCCCACCTTTAACTTCATTTATTGCTCTTTGTATCATATTTCCCTGGGGAAGGAGGAGAAATTATGAAAGGACTGCTAACTTTATGTCCTCTTGGTGTATTAGAAATTTTCTAAGCATGGTATCATCTCAGTTTTCTAGCAGGCTGGAACAGGTGACAGCCCCCCTGCTGGTACAGGGAATTGGGTTCTTTCTGGTGGTCTCTATGCCACACTGAACACATAAACCTATTGAACAAACTGCCCATTATTTTATTATTTATTTGATTATGCAATGCCTTGTTCCTAAATGGATTTGAGGCAAATGATTACAAATCTTTGAAACAGCCTGTTTGTCAGAAGTGATATGTTGCCATGTAAATGTGCTCTGTCCCCCATCCCTACGGGAAATGGTAGGAAAATGGTAAGTTCCTTAGGGCAAAGACTGTGTCTTCTGTTTCTTTTCATGCTTAGGATATGGTTCTGTGCATATTAGGTACTCAGTAAGTGTTCCTAGAATCATAAAATTCTCAACAGATTTGTTATTGAACATCTGTTTCATCATAAGCACTCGATCAGATCCTTGGGATGCAAAGCTAAGTAAGACACATTCTTTTTTACCCAAAGAGCTCACCATCAAGTTGGGGGAGGGGGAGTGAAATTCAAAACATGTTAATAAAGCATTACAGTTCTGTGAGAGAAGTGCAATTAAAGAGCTGGATATAAAGTATAGGGGAAAATAGAGGAGTGATCATGTCTGAAAAAGTCAGGGAAGTCTTCCTAGAGGTAATTTTTAAGCTGATTGTTGAAGAATTAGTAGGAGCTTGCCAGATGGGAAAGTCCAGGTAGAATGTAACATGAAGTGAAAGGCCAAAGTCTAGAAATGGCAGAGTGTGTTCCTAGTTTGTTTGTTTGTTTGTTTGTTTGTACCTGCCTTGTTCCAGAAAGGATTTAAGGTGGCTTAGTTCCAGTCCTTTAATGCTGGAATGGCTAGAGATGAGACTGAAAGATGGGCAGGAAGCATATCAGGAGCTTTGATTTTGATGCTAATGAGTGAATTTTATATTATAAGAAATGAGGAGCTCTAGAGGAGTGATATAATCAGGTTTGTGTTTTAGAAATTTTCTGTATATTGAATGAAGAAATAAATTGAATCATCTGACAAGTGTGATCCCATTTTTGTAAAAGAAAAAATCATGTGTGTATATTTATATGTGTTTATATATACTTGTGTGTGCAAAGGAAAGGGTCTAAAAGAATATATGCTAAACTATTCACAGTGATAACCTCTGGGGAGTGGGATTGGAGGTGAGGGGGCTTATATGATTGTATGCTGGGTGGGGTATTGTGCTTTTATTTCTGTATTGTTTGAATTTTTTACAGTATGTATTATTTTTGTAATAAAATTAAAAAAAAAAATAAAGCAGTAGTGTGGAGAGTGGTTTGGAGGGGAGCAAATCTAGTTCAAGTAAGTAGTAATGGAGCCCAAACTAGGGCTGTGGCATTAAGATTGGAGGAGTGGGATGAATTCAAGAGATCTTTAGGGGCTAGAATCAATAGGACTTGACGACCAGTTAGCCTTCGGGGGGTGGAAGAGGGCGAGGAATGGAAGGTGGCTTTTAGAATTTTGGTTTGGGAGAGTGAATGGATACAAGGTATTCATGCATTCATTCAACATTTATCAAGCTACCTGTTTTTATCAAGCAGTCTGCTAGATGCTGATACAGAAGTAAAATATAGTTTCTGATTGCAGAGAACTTAGGTCTAGAATGAGAGGTAGATATGTAAATAACTAAGTTTAATAAAAAGTGATCATTACAATACATATTTACAAGGGGCTGTGGTGAGAGGAAGGAGGTACCAACTCTGTTTATGGAGTAAGAATGGGAAGGCTTCAAAAGGAGACCTTTGAGATGGATCATGAAGAGTAGAAAGGAGTTCACCAGACAGTCATAGGGGAGGGGAGAGAGGAGAGCATTCTAGGCAGAGTGAACAGTGCTTAGGGGCATGAAACTACATAGTCTGTTCATGGAACAAGTAGTTTTGCATGGGTGGAATATAGAGAACATAGGTAGTATAGTGATTACAAGGCTCAGGATCAAATGCTCGTTTTAGATAACTGGCCACAGCATGAAAATGGATGGACTGGGGAAGAGTGATGCCAGAGCAGAGATAATGGAGACTTAAACTGACTGAGGCATTGGCAGTAGGGGGAATGAGAAGTGCATCTTGGTGACCGATTGGATAATGGAAAGTAAGCAAAACCTGAATTTCTGACTTAGATGACTGGCTAAATGGTGGTGCCATTCTCTGAATAGGTTGAGGGTAGAAGATAGGAGAAATAGCTGAGCTCAGTTGGAAGTATGTAAGTTTAAAGTATGATAGGTATAAAGCTTAGGATTTGTGCAACCTTGGGAGTAGGTGAGATCACTCAGGGTGCATGTGCAGAGTCAGAAGAGCATGGCGGACAGAATCCTGGAGAAGACCAATATTTAGGGGTGGTAAGAAATGGAAAACCTGAAGAGTGATACCTTTCAAACCAAGGAAGGAGTTTTAAGGCATAAAAAAGACAACGTATATTCCACAGGGAGGTGAAGTAAAATGAATCCTGAGAGACAGCCCTTGGATTTTGGCAACTAGGTGGTCCCTGGTGACCTTAGCTAGCAAAAGCAGTTGTAGAGTTGTAGTAAAGTTGGAACAGTCAGCAGCGGGGTGAGGAACCAGGTGGATGATGAGGAAATGATGATAGAGATCATACATTACTCTTTCAAGAAGCTAGGCTGTGAGGAATAGAAGAGGGAGAGTATTAAGATGGAAGATAAATAAGCCTGCTTACATAGGCTTAGGGTGGAAATCAATAGAGGAGGAGAGGTTAGAAAAAAGTGAGAGGACAATTGTGGGAAAGACCTGTGAAAACAGGAGGGAATGTTAGTTACTATTCCTTCCTGTAGGAGAAGAGATCTTTCCCCTGAGATAGAGAAAAGGATGGAAATAGTTACAGATCACTGTGTAGATAAGGGAGATAGGAAGTCAAAGAAGTTCATTGTTCATAGCTTCAGTTTCCTGTGAGAAATAGGTAAGATCATCCTTGTGAGAAAAGTAAAAGTGAGATGGGAGCTTGAATACTGAGGGAGATAAGGAAAAACTGGTGGTCAGCTAAATGTCCCTCAGAAACACTAATGTTGAATTGTGCTACATCCATTCAGTAAAAAAAATGTGTAACTGTTAGAAAAACGAGAAAAATCTATATGTGCTAATATGGGAAGATAATATTTTTATTATATAGTTCCAGGTGTACAACATAATTCAACATCCATATACACTATGATGTGATCACCCTCAAAAGTAGTTACTATCCATCTCCATGCAGTTGACCCCTTTCACCCCTTTCACCTACCCTTCTGCCCAACCCCCTCCCCCTCTGGTAACCATCAGTATTTCTCTTTCTCTTTCTGACTTATTTCACTTAGCATTGTACCCTCAAAGATATTCTTGAAAAAATAAGTGATAGAATGGTAGGCAGCATTTAATTTCATTTGTTTAGGGGACAAAGAAGATATAAATCCATGTTTGCATATTCACAGAAAAGATTTGCCTCTATACAATTAAAACTGTTAACATCTGTGAGGTAGAGTAGGTAGAGGGCTTGTTCTTTTCTCTGTAAACCCTTCTATTCATGTTTGTTTCTTTTTTAAAATGGTCACGGAGGGAAATGGGAACTGGGGCTAGCTAAGAATCTATAAAAGGATTGCTGAGTGTTGAATGCACCAATGAGGTTAGAGACCATTAATTTAAAATGATACCAATGTACTTTTATTACGTGATTTTCTCCAAAGGTACTTAGCAACACAGCTGTCAGGGTGTAGAAGCAGAAAAGGTAAAGCAGTTTGGGATGAAGACCTGGATAAAAGAGACAGATTGGTGAATTTCCTTTCAATAACCATTTCTTGACTACTCTCTACCAAGCACTCTGCTGGGTGCTATGAATACAGTGTTGGAGATGGACAGGTCCACACAAGAGTGTGGTAAGTGAAATGATAAATGCACTTTCCTATAAAGGTACAGAGGAGGTCATGTACCCCCAAGTCTGGAACCACGGGAGACAGAACTTCTTAGAGATGACTAGTGTGAGTTAGCCAAACAAAGAAGGCATTGGGGGTAGGGAAGGCATCATTCCAGGCAGAGGAAAGAGCATGTGACTAAATAGTTAGGGGTGGTTAGAGCATGGTGCACATGGAAGGGGCTGGTGAGAGCTGAAATGAATTAGTTACGGTCCAGATCACAGAGAGCACGGCAGTCTTTCCTAAAGGATTTGGACTTAATCCTAAAGGTTATAGGGATCTGTTGAAGGACTTTGGGTGACTTTAGCAGCAGTTTGAAATATGGATTGTAGGAAGATAGGACTGGTGATGGTGTGGCAGTCATTTAGGCAAGATGTGAGTCAGTTGTAAGGCAAGAACTACTAGTAGGCAGAGATTTGAGAGAATTTAGGAGATTAGACTCAGGTGACAGATTAAATATGGGAGATATTTCAGTCAATTAGTCAATAAATATTGATTGAGCATAGTGGGTACCAGACATTATTCTAGGTGCTCCAAATATAGCAGCGAATAAAACATAGCCCCTTCCCTTGAAGAGCTAAGAATTTTAGTGGAGGATGTAGGCAGTAAACAAGTAAATAAGAGTGACAAGTACTGTGGAAAAAAAAAACAGTGATGTGAGAGGGTGCGGAGTGAGGGTGTTAATGTAATGGTCCAGGAAGCCCTTGCTGAGTGACTGTCATTTGCATAGAAATAACGCATGTATTACTTTGATAAAGTTAAAACATTTTTTATAAATTTGAAAAGGTAAGCAATGAAAGAGCCACAAAAGGTACTTTAAAAGACCAGTCAGAGAAGTATGAGCAAACCAAGATACATTGTTTAGGGACAACAAGGGAGAATTCCAAAGGAGGGAGTGGTTAGCAAGGGCCAATATTTGCAGAAAGGTCAGTCAGATAAGGGCTGAAATTTGTCATTTGGACTTGGCAATTGGTGAGCCTAAGGAAAACAGTTTCTTTGGAATGGTGGGAGCAGAAACCAGTTGGCAAGTGGATTAAAGAATTGAATATGAGGAAGTAGAAAGAGCTTGATTTGATTAAATAATAGCTATCATTCAGTGTGCCAGCCTCTGCGTAGAGCTCTTCTTACCTGACCTCATTTCATCTGGAACCATCATAGATAGGTATTATTAGTCCCATTTTACAGATGAGGAAACCTGTTCCAGGAGCACAAAGGAGAGAGGGATTAGTCTTGGACTAGAGAGAAGAACCACCTTTAAATTAAGACCAGAAAGATGGATATTGGATATATATAAGCACAGTAGAAAGGGGACAAACCATGCCTCTGGGCACTGTAGACTCTAATAAAGAGTTTTGTCTTTATTCTAAAAGTAGTGGGAAACTTTTCATTGGGAGTGGGGCAGAGCTTGAAAAGGCAACCTCAGGTTTGTGTTGCCAAAATGCTGGCTTTTTTTCTACATTAGTGTAGAAATAGCCAGTTTCTCCTATTATTAGTTTAAGCTTTTGCAATTCCAGGTTCTTAGGTATTACAGTGCAATATTTGCCTAAATATAATGATCTAACTTGTTTTCCCTGACTTTGAAGACAAACAGCTGGTGTGCCTGTTAAAAAATACTACTTCCACCCAGCCAGTGTGGCTCAGTGGTTGAGTGTCAGCCCATAAACCAGGAGGTCACGGTTCGATTTGCGGTCAGGGCACATGCCCAGGTTTTGGGCTCCATCCCCAATGGGGGACATTCAGGAGGCAGGCAGCCAATCAATGACTCTTCTCATCATTGATATTTCTCTCTCTCCCTCTCCCTTTCTCTCTGAAATCAATAAAAACATATTTTGAAATCAATAAAAATTTATTTTGAGTCAGAGCATCTGGAGAAGAAGGCTGGTGGTCTATTTTACAGATGTCCCAAGTGATTCTTATCTGAGAAGTCTGGGAAACTGATCAAGCAACATTTCCAATTTAATGTTATCCTCAGCTGTTCTTACACATCAAAATGGGAGTAGAGGTTGCCTATTAAAAATCCTGGGCTTGGAATGTGCATTTTTTGTTGTTAATCCTCACCTGAGGATATTTTTTCCATTGTTTTTTCAGAAAGTAGAGGGGAGGGAGCGAGGTGGGAGAGGGAAACATCAATGTAAGAAAGACATATAAGAAAGACACATCGACTGGTTGCCTCCTAGAGCCGGGGCGGGGAGTGAACCCGAAACAGGCACATGCCCTTGACTGGGAATCGAACCCACGACCCTTCGGTGCACAGGCTTACGCTCTAGTCACTGAGCCACACTGGCCAGGGTGGAATGTGCATTTTTAATATACACATCTATAATTCTGATTCAGGTAGTCATTAAAATAATAATAGAAACAATAATCCTTTGGTAAACAAGTTCTTTAGAAGAAGTGCAGAATTATAATTTTTTAATTGACCTTAGAGTAAGAGGAAAGGAGAGGGGTAGAGAGAGAAAGAAACATCGATTGGTTGCCTCCCACACACAGCCCGACCAGAGATTGAACCTGCAACTTCTGTATGTGCCCTGACCTGGAATAGAACCTGTGACCCTTCAGGATGACGCTCTAACCAACTGAGCTACACCAGCCAGGGCCAGAATTATAATTTTTTAATTATCAGGCATATGATATTGCAAGTTTATTCTTGGCTTCTTGGTTCCTAATAACTTAATAGTCAAGGATTTAAAAATATTACCTTTAATATTATGTATCTCATTTATAAATATACATAAACTGACAGTTTACATACAAATTATAAATTTGGCAAATTGGTTTAAATAGATGTAAGACTTTCAAAATAATTTCTTTTAAATTTTGCTTATATAGATTGGGATTTTCCACATTTTGGGGACTTGGAATCCAGTGTTTTCAATCAACTCTACATTACAACTTTTAGAATTATCCATTCATCATAGTTTACAATAAAAAAAATGTATGCTTATATCCCGTTTCTTTCTCACTTACATAGTCCAAGTAAGACTTTTTATCAACCAAAAATTTGACTCAGCTATCTATAATACAGGGTGGGGCAAAAGTAGCTTTACATTTGTGAGTACGTAAAACAGAGTTTATTCTTGTATTATTATTTATTAATTATTGTATTATTTCCCATACAAACAACTGTAAACCTACTTTTGCCCCACCCTGTATATGTAAGCAGTGGTCAAATAATAAAGTACAATTAAATTACATTTTAGCCCTGGCCAGTGTAGCTCAGTTGGTTGAAGCGTCATACCATACACCAAAAGGTAGTGGGTTCGATTCCTGGTCAGGGAACATACCCAGGTTGTGGGTTCGATCCCCAGTCAGGGTGCATGCAGGAGGCAGCCAATTAATGTTTTTGTCTGACATCGACATTTCTCTCTCCTTCTCCCTGTTCCTCTCTCTAAAATCAATAAAAAACATATCTTCAGGTGAGGATTAAAAAATTGCATTTTAGTCGGTTGAGGGTATGTCATATTAATGATCACAAAATTATTCACTCTTCCTGTGTTTTTTTCTTCTTATGAAATCAGGAACATTTTAAGGGGAGGAAAAAGCTATATTGGAAAACTGAGAGCAAATAAATGTTCAAAAGTAGAGAGGTTAAATACTTAGGAAGGAAACTATAAATGAGAAGTGATTGCTAGGGTGCCAGATATATTTTGCTTCACTTTTACCAACTGTGTAAATATATCAGAAGAAAGTATATCAGCAGTAAGTGTATTAGAGGCTGTTTTAGACAACTTCCTAAATTTCTTTATTCTAAATTTTGACATCCTGCCTCTTTTTAAAATAATGTCAGCATAGTGCACATATTATTTACGACCATGAAGGCAAGAGTTTAAACCAGTCTTTTATTTGTTTCTTCCCCTCAAACAAAGGTTCTAGATCTCAAGGGGGGTACCTTGTAGATGTGGTGGGGATGCTCATCAGAGTCTGGGAGGAGGAATTTTTAAAGCCTCCCAAGTGATAGGGAGGACTGTCCCCCTCTTCCCCAATACTTGATTTAGAAAACTTGATGAAGTTTCTCCAATATTGCAAAGATAATTAGGTCTCAATACTTAAATTCAAAGCCAATTCCTTATCATTAAGGAATTTTCAACCTTTTACCTTTGTTCTGCTCTATTAAACAGCTTTCAATCTATCAAACAATGGTTAAGATAATGGATCTTAACCTGTTTAGGGGGTATGGACAATTTTGAAAATATGGTAAAAGCTGTGAAATCTCCCAGAAAAAATGTATATACAAGGTTTTGTATATAATATCAAGTGTTTCTTGGACTCCTGGTTAAGGAACAAATTTAAAAAGAGAGGTTCTCCAAAGGTGTCTGAGTCTCAAACAATAGAGCATAATTTTATGAAATTTAATTTTATTGATTTTAGAGCCAGAGAGACATCAATTTGTTCCACTTATTTATGCATTCATTGGTTGATTCTTATATGTGCCCTGACCCAGGGATTGAGCCCACAACCTTGGTGTATGGGGATGATGCTCTAACCAACTGAGCTACCCTGCCGGGGCACAATAGAGCCTAATTTAAATACTCCTAAATCTTAAGAAAAAAATCATAAGCAAGTTAAAACTAGGATTGCCAGTTTTGTACAGTAGAAAAGTTGGGGCAGCACATTTTCATTCTCTTGAGGTAAATTTACAATTCATGCCACTTCCTTCAGCCTTCTAAATGCCAGCTGTAACTCCAGATTCCAGTAGAATCTCTTTGTGGAGGAAAAAAACATTTCAACAAAAACCCACATTTCAGATCCAAGTGTCTTAAGAAAGTGTAGTGTGGTGGTTTCAGATACAGGCGTGACTGTCATACTGTGGCTTCTACAACTTATTATGTGACCTTTAGCAATTAACTAAGGTTCTGTTTCCTCAGCTATCTGACAGGGTTGTAGTGAGAAGTAAAGATTTACCATATGAATTGCTTAGCACAGTGCCTGACACATAGTACACACTCAGTAAATGTTAGCTATTCTGAATAAACAAAAGTTCATAATTTAGACCACTTTAAGTAATTCTAACTCCTGAAAGTGAAACCTTAATGTTAAATTCCAAACACCAGTTAGTCTTTCTGCATTCCCCGCTCAGTAGAAAACCTCAATAGAGGAGGATTTGTTAGAATTACCTGAGAGACTTGGAATTCGCATTGTCCCCATTAATCTTCCCCACATTCAGATTTGCTTCCACTACGACCCAGAGTTATCCCCTTGGCTGAAAGCCAGTGCCCTGGGGGGCCACTGATACAGGTGAAAATGTGGAAAGGGTGGGGAAAAGCTTCAGAGCTACATGTTGACTCCACCTCCCATCCTGGCAGGGCCAGAAAACAGAACCTTTCAATTTAATTGGCATGCCTTAAAGTAAACTTTATGACACAAATAAAAGTAAAATAAATACTTGAAGGCTCTAGACAGCTCTGTGCATGATTTACAGCTCCAAATACTATAATATTGCAGATGTGAAAAAAGGCATAAGAATTTGTTTAGCACTAACTTTTTAAAAAATACATATCTTTATTGATTTCAGAAAGGGGGAGGGAGAGAGAGGGGGAGGGAGAGAGAGAGAAACATCAATGCTGAGAGAGTCATTGATCGACTGCCTCCTGCACGAACCCTACTGGGGATCACGCCCACAACCCAGGCATGTGCCCTCACCAAGAATTGAACTGTGATCCCCTGGATCATAGGTCGATGCTCAACCGCTGAGCCACACCAGCCGGGCTAGCACTAACTTTTGTAATTTAAATATTTTAGCTTTTGTTCCAAGTTTCTTAATGTGTTTCCAAAATTCAAGTTTAGAATATATATTTTGTGTTTTAAAAGGTTTGCTTCTCATGTTATTTTTTCTTCGTATGATTTTATTTTTTTTACTTTAAAATTAGATTATAAGTTATCAGATTTAACTCAGATCACCAAATAAGTATGGATTCTCCTAACTTTGAGCAATAAATATCAGACTGGGCAGAATTTGTTTACCAGAAATGTAATTAAATTCTTGAAAAGGAAAGACAAATTTCTTACAATAAAGCCAGAAGTTCTCTTTAACTCCATCCTAGCATGATGACTTAAATTTTTTTTTTTTAAATATACTTTTATTGATTTCAGAGAGAGGAAGGGAGAGGGAGAGAGAAACAGAAACATCAGTGGTGAAAGAATCATCGACCAGCTGCCTCCTGCATGCCCCCCACTGGAGATCGAGCCTGCAACCTGGGCATATACCCTGAATGGGAATCGAATGGTTACCTCCTGGTTCATGGGTCAACACTCAACCACTGAGCAACACTGTCCAGGCTAGCATGATAACTTTTTAAATCCTTATTTAGAAGTTATTACATAGTAATACATCCATTCAATTAATATACATTTTGTATTCCAGTTTAGTCAATTGACTTCTGGTTTCAAGGTCTCCTCATTTTATAACATATAAATTCTATATTTTTTTCATGCAAACTTCTAATTAGTAAAATTTTAAGCACTTAAACTGCTTTTGATGTCAGTCAGAGCTGTGTAGAGAGGACTGTCTGGAGCTTTTCCTAGGTGTCAAGCCTTACTATAAATAGGGCCACAAGATTTGGAAGATAGTCTCTCAACGTATAGGTCAAAGAGGCTATGCTGCTTTGTCCCCTCCCCCCAGTACTCATTACAAAATGTAAATTTCCATGAACATATGCTATCTTTGTGCATTTTGCCAGGGATATGCTTATTTGCCCAGTCTGTAATATGGTGCTTTGGAGCCTAAATACAGTCTAGAGATTCTCATGTGCATGATTTACTAAATAATTAGACTTCTGACATTGTTTTCAAATTAAAATAATATGCCATAGTGCCTAAGAAATACGGCTTTGAAGCCAAACTCTATGCTCAATCCAGCTCTTTAGACAAGTCCCCTGTGCCTTAGTTTCCTCATCTGTAAATATAGGATAGTAGAATCATCATAAAAAGTAAATGAAATATAAAGTGCTTAGATTAATGTTTGGCACACAGCAAGCACTCGTGTGTGTTAACTATTGTTTTATTATTACCAATAATAATGAATAGGAAAAGGGAGATGGACCTTCCCTTGTTCTAATTGCACAGCTCATCATTTCCTAAATCACAGTCTACCAGTGTTGTAGTTCAAGTAGAAAAGTAAGCATGCTGCTAAACCAGTGAATGCAAAACTATTAGAAGCAAGTACATCCACTCCGGGAAGACCAGTTGACCACCTAATTAGTTAACCTTCATCCCAACCCATGGTCTCAGTCTCAACAATCAGCTGTGTCCAAACCTTAAATCAAACTGAAATGAACACCTACTAATTGATTAATCAGCAATGAGAAATTTAACAAACAAGCAAGTACTTATATTTGTTCATTAGTGCATTCTCTACTAGTTGACAGATTTCTATGAGAAGTTATTATAATCAGGATGTTGCTCTGTCAGGGAGGAGAACATGAGAACCAGGACAGTAAGGTGGATTTTTACTTTTAACTTTTTACTGTGGAAAATTTCAAACATGCTTAAAAGTAGAAGAACCCCTCATCTAGCTTTAACAACGATCAACATTTTGTCAGTCTTCTTTCATCTGTCCTGTCTCCTTTCTTGCAGTGGGGTGTTGTAGTAGTTTAAAACAAATCCCAGATATCATGTATTGCCAGTAAATTCTTCAGTGTGTATCTCTTATGGCTAAAAACGAAATACAAATAACTCTTTTACCTTTATCATACTTGAAGCCTCTACTGCTTCTAAAAAGGCCTGAAGTTTTTCTTCAAGAGATTATTTCTGCTCATTTCTTCTGAGTTTTGGGGGTTTCAGTAAGCATGCTATTCATTTCTCTTATCCTGCTTCCATAATAATAATTTCAATAGCTACCATTTATTCACCATGTAATAAGACATACCATGTTTTATGTATTAGGTTGAACCATATGAAAAACATTTTTGTACATGAAAATGAGATTGAATATTGGCAATTTCATATGGTTCAACTTAATACATTATCTTCTTTAATCCTCATAGTAACCCCAAGGGTAGGTGGTACTATGCCTATTTTTACAGATGAGAATAATTGACTTTCCTAAAGTCACATATTTATAAATGGTAGAACCAGGATTTGGATACAGGTCTATCTGTTTCTAAAACCCATATGTTAATTTTTTTTTCCAATTACAGTTGACATACATTATTGTATTAGTTTCAGGTATACACCCCAGCGGTTAGACATTACATAACTTATTAAGTGATCATCCCAATAAATCTTATACCCATCTGACACCATACATAGTTATTAAAATATTATTGACTATATTCCCTATGCTGCACTTTACATCCCTATTCTGTAACAACCAATTTGTACTTTTTTTTAATCCTCACCCAAGGATATTTCTTCCATTGATTTTTTTTTTTTTAGAGAACTTAGAGAGGAGGAGGGGTGTGTGTGAGAGAGAGAGAGAGAGAGAGAGAGAGAGAGAGAGAGAGAGAGAAACACTGATGTGAGAGAGACACATCAATTGGTTGCCTCCTGCATGTGCTCCGACAGCCACAACAAGGCCGGGGATTGAGCCTGCAACCAAAGTACATGCCTTTGGAAATCGAATCTGAGACCCTTCAGGTCAACACTCTAACCACTGAACCAAACTGGCCAGGGCCATTTTGTACTTCTAATATGCATATAATTTCTTTGATTAATCTCTCCCACCCACTCTCCCATCCTCCCACCCCTTCCCTCTAAGATTCATCAGTCTGTTCCATTCTTCTGTGTTTCTGGATTTATTTTGTTCGTCAGTTTATTTTGTTCATTAATTTCCACATATGAGTGAGATCATGTAAAACTGAATCAGGAAGAATCAGGAAACCTGAACAGGCCGGTAACAACCGATGAAACTGAAGCAGTAATCAAAGAACTCCCAGCAAACAAAAGCCCCATTCTGGACGGCTTCACAGGGGAGCTTCACCAAGCATTCTACTTCTTACTACAGCAATCCCTTTAACATTTCTTGAAGTGCTGGTTGGGTGGTGATAAACTCTTTTAGCCTTTTTTTTGTCTGAGAAGCTCTTTATTTCACCATCTATTTTGAGTGATAGCCTTGCTGAATAGAGTAGTCTTGGTTTCAGATCCTTACTTTTCATTACTTTGAATACTTCATGCCATTCCCTTCTGGCCTGTAGAGTTTCTGATGAGAAATCAGCTGACAGCCCTCTGGGAGCTCCTTTGTGGGTAACAGATTGCTTTTCTTTTGCTGCCTTTAAGATTCTCTCTTTGTCTTGAATTTTGGGCATTTTAATTATGATGTGTCTCGGCCTGGGCCTCTTTGGATTCTTCTTGCTTGGGACTCTTTGTGTCTCCTGAATTTGTGTGACTTTTTCCTTCACTAGGTTAGGGAAGTTTTCTGCTATTATTTCTTCAAACAAGTTCTCTAACTCTTGCTTTCTACCTCTTCTGGCACTAAGATGTGAATATCGTTATGTTTCATGTTGTCCCACAGCTCCCTTAAACTGTTCTCCTGTTTTTTAATTGCTTTTTTCTTTTTGGATCTCTGATTGAGTGATTTTTTTCTACCCTGTCTTCTAATTCACTGATCTGATCCTTGTCTTCCTCTAATCTGCTATTTATTCCTTCCAATGTATTCTTTATTTCTGCTTTGTCATTCTTAATTTCCTTCATAGTTTCCATATCTTTTCTCATGCTGTTGAGCATCCTTATGATCCATATTCTGAACTTGATATCTGATAGATTCTTATCTCCATTTCATTTATCTCTTCTTCTGGAGAATTCTCTTGTTCTTTAATTTGGAGCTTCTTTGTTGTCTCCCCATTTTGGCTGCCTGTTTTGGTTTGTTTCTATGTTTTAGGTAGATCTGCTAAGTCTCCCAGTCTTTTTGGAGGGTCTCTGGTGCAGGCCAGTGTCAGCTGCTGTTTGTGACTGGCCTTGAATACCCTGTTTTGAGCTATCAGTGATCCACAGCTTGTGGCTCCCTCTTCTGGGGCTGGGTGCATTTGGAAAGCACCAAGATGTGCATCAAGGTCTGCTTTTCCAAGCCCCAAGTCCAGAAGCAGATCAGGCAAAGACTCAAAGCACCCAGAGATCTTCCTCTGCCTTCAGGTTCATTGTTACTCTGTCTCTTAATGAGCCTCAGGCTGTAGACCACAGCAAAGTGTAATCTTTACAGAGTGGGGCGAGAGGTTTTCTAACAGGTGAGGCAATTGCTTCCTCCCCAGGCGAAAATATGTTCTCTGCATATGAGAGAATGACTCAGCACAGGAATCCAGATGGCCACCCTCCAAGCTCTATCCCCAAAACCAGCATCCCTAGATTTTCCTCACGCAGCTCTTTTCCACTCTGCCCTCTGCCGGAGCCCAAAGTGAGTGGCTGCACACAAAATTTTGTGTGTTGGCACTTTAAGAGGGTGCTTGGATTACCAGCCATCTCTCCCTGGCAGACAGAAACCCTGCTGCTTTTCACAGCCAGTTGTTATGTGGGTACCTTTCTCAGTTCTGGTGCTCCAGGCTGGGGAGCCCAGCTTGGGGTTTAGACTCCAGAGTTCTCAGTGGGAATCCCCCATAGCTGAGATATCTCTCTGGAACTTCAGCTGCTGCCTGTGGGAGCCCAGCCAGCCCTTTTGTGCCTCTGCACTTCTTACCAGTCTCTGTGCAGTCTTCACTTTTCCTCCTTGGTTGTAAGTGTTCTCTCCAGGTATTCTTTAGTTGATTATTCAGGGTGGTTTTTCTCTATTTTACTTGTAATTCCAGTTTGGTCCTGGGAAGTGTCAGTGTAGCTCCCACTTAATCCATCACCATCTTGGAATCTCCCCAATTAGTATTTCTTAATCCCTTCACCTTTTCCACCGATTACCCCAACCCCTCTCCCATCGCCAACCATCAAAATATTCTCTATTTATGAGCCTGTTTCCATTACACTTGTCCATTTATTTTGTTTTTTAGATTCAGTTGTTGATAGATATGTATTTATTGCCATTTTATTGTTCGTATTTTTTATATATTTTTTATTTTTCTTGAAGAATTCTCTTTAACATTTCATGTAATACTGGTTTGGTGGTTATGAACTCCTTTAGCTTTTTCTTGTCTGGGAAGCTCTTTATCTGTCCTCCTATTAGAAATGGTAGCTTAGCAGGGTAGAGTAATCTTGGTTATAGGTCCTTGCTTTTCATCACTTTGAATATTTCTTGCCACTTGCTTCTGGCCTTCAAAGTTTCCTTTGAGAAAGCATCTGACAGTCTTATGGGAGCTCCCTTGTAGGTAACTAACTGCTTTTCTCTTGCTGCTTTTAAGATTCTCCGTCTTTAAACTTGCATTTAAATTATGTGTCTTGATGCTGGCCTCTTTGGGTTCATCTTGTTTGGGACTCTCTGTGCTTCCTGGACTTTTTGGTCTATTTTCTTTACCAAGTTAGGGAAGTTTTCTGTCATTATTTTTTCAAATAGATTTTCAATTTCTTGCTCTCTCTCTCTTCCTTCTGGCACCCCCATGATGCAAATGTTGGTACATTTGAAGTTGTCCCAGAGGCTCCTTACACTATCCTCATTTTTTTGGATTCTTTTTTTGTTGTTCTGATTGGGTGTTTTTTGCTTCCTTGTATTCCAAATCACTGATTTGATTCTTGGCTTCATCTACTGTACTGTTGATTCCCTGTTAATTATTCTTCATTTCAGTTAGTGTATCCTTCATTTCTGACTGGTCCTTTTTTTTTTTTTTTTATGCTGTTGAGGTTCTCACTAAGTTCATTGAGCATCATTATAACCCATGTTTTGAACTCTGCATCTAGTAGGTTGTTTGTCTCCATTTTGTAATTTTTTTTCTGGCATTTTGTTCTATTCTTTCATTTGGGACATGTTTCTTTGTCTCCTCATTTTGGCAGCCTCCCTGTGTTTTTTTCTATGTATTAGGTACAGCAGCTACATCTCCCAGCCTTGGTAGAGTAGCCTAATGTAATAGATGTTGTGTAAGGGTCCAGTGGCACAGCTTCCTTAATCACCCAAGGTGGGCACTCAAGGTGTGCCTGTGCCCCTGCCCACCCCCTGTGTGGGCTGTGTACATCTTTTTCTTGTAGTTGAGCCTTGATAGTTGTTGGCAAGTCAAGGGAAGGGATTTACCTCCAGGCCAATAAGCTGCAAAGACCACCAACCTCCGACCATCGTGGAGGATCAGCTGTGGGGGGCACACTCCACAGAGCAGGACTTACTTCATCAGGGCTCTGGTGCTCACTGAGACTGCCCCTTGAGTGTGTTGCTTGTGGAGGTAGTTAAGTGGTTGTGCTTTGACATAGTCTGAAGCTGTCCACTGCGTGCACTGATTCTGGGGCCTCCTGGGAGGTGGAAGCCAAGGTCAGCTGCCACCTGTGTTTTGCCTAGGGCCACCCAGCATGAGCTACAAAGCAATCTTCAGATGGCTGCTACTTGTGCTGGGCTTGGAGATGTCTAGGTGAGGCCAAGCTGTGAACCAAGGTCAGCTGCTGCTAGTGCTGGGCCTAGGACCCCTTAGCAAGAGGTATGAGGCATGCTGAATCTAGATCCTGCTTGTTTGAGAGATTTTAGGAAAATCTGAAGCCTGAGCCAAGACAGGCCATTGATATGGAAAAGACACTGGAAACAACTTGGGTGGTGGGCTTGAAAGTTGGGTGGGGCAGGGCCTCAGGGAATCAGCAGGGTGGGGCAAACGGTGTGAACCTGGTGATAGAGTCTCAGATATGGCACCTGCTTTCTGGATCTTGGCAGGTATGTGTGTGTGGAGGGGTCTCATCAAAGGAACAATGGCCTCTGCCAGCACTTCTGTCTAGAATGCTGCCCCTCCAGCTCTCGTCCTGATGCCAAACAATTCATTTCCTTCCCATATGTCTCTGGTGCCCTTGAGGCTGCTCCCTCAGCACTGGAGCTCAGAGGGAGTGTCTGAGTAAGTCTGTGCATGGGCCCTTTAAAAGGAACTGCCTGGGACTCCAGAAGCCCTCTATCTCCCTTAGCCTCAATCCATGCTGGTTTTTACAGACAGAAGTGAGGACTTTTCTTCCTGGCACTGGAGCCCTGGGCTGGGAGGTCTAGTGTGGGCCTGGGACCCCTCGCTCCTCATAGGGGACTTCTGTAGCTGAGATGTCCCTCCAGTTTTTATCTATCACACATGGGTGTGGGACCAGCCCATTCTGCCTGTCCACTCCTCCTACCAGTCTCAATGTAGCTCTTCTTTAATTCCCTAGTTGTAGGACTTTCATTCAGCCAGATTTCGGGTGGTTCTGAATGATGATTGTTCTATTTAGTTATAGTTTTTATGTGGTTGTAGGAGGAGGTGAGTTCTGCGTTTACTTCTGGTGCCATCTTGACTGGCAGTCTCCAACACAATACTGCTTTGGTTTTATTTTAATTAATTAATTTATTTATTTTGTTAATCCTGACCTGAGGATATTTTTTCCATTGCCTCTAAGAAAGACTGGAAGGAAAGGAGGGAGGGATAGAGAAAGAGACAAAGAAACATTGATGTGAGAGAGACACATGGACCTAAGTTACCTCCCGCACACACCCCAACTAGGGGCGAGGAGTGAACCCACAACCCAGGTATGCGCCCTTGCCTGGGAATCAAACACGAGACCCTTTGGTGCCCGGTCTGATGCTCTAACCATTGACCCACACTGGCTAGGGCCACAATATTGCTTTTAGAAAATATGCTGTAGCTGGTGTTGCTCAGTGGTTAGAGTGTCAGCCCACAGACTGAAGGGTCCCAGGTTTGATACTGGTCAAGGGCACTTATCTCAGTTGCAGGCTCGATCCCTGGCCCCGGTCGGGGCATGTACTGGAGGCAACCAATCGATGTGTCTCTCTCACGTCAGTGTTTCTCTCTCTCTCTGTCTCTCTCTCCCTTCCACTTTCTCTGAAAAGCAATGGAAAAAATATCCTCGGATGAGGATTAAAATATATATATATCCTTGGGTGAGGGTGAAAAACAATGTTGTGATGAGTATGTGGTAAAGCAGGCACTAACAAACTGTGTGTATGGGAGTGTAACTTACTATGACTTTGCTGAAATGTATTTGACACTGTGTATCAAGAGCCTTAAGAATTTTCGTCTTGCCCGGCCGGGCGTGGCTCAGCAGTTGAGTGTCGACCTAGTAGTATCCAGGCGATCAGGTTTCGATTCTCGGTCAGGGCACATGCCCGGTTGCGGGCTTGATCAATGACTCTCTCATCATTGATGTTTCTCTCTCTCTCTCTCTCTCTCTCTCCCTCTCCTTTTATTTTTAATTTTTTTCTTTAGAGAATTTTCTGTAACAAACATATACTTTCATCATAAAAATACTGAAAATAAATTTTGGTAAAAGAAAAAAGTTAGCTATAACCCCACTACTCTAACACAAAAACTTTCTTTTGTTGTTTTTTAAGAGGACGACAGATGAATTTTATTTCTTCTTTCTGCTTCTGAACTTTTCCAATTTTCTTTAAAAGGCATGCATTGCTCAAAAATGTTTTTTAAGAGATTGCTTTAAATGGAAGAAATAAACATTCCTCTGGGCCAGGGGCTCCATTTCCACAGGAGGCCCTTTCTTCAGCTTTTCCAAGTGCTCGGGGAGGAACTTCATGGGGTGCTTGGGCTTGGAGATGCACAGGGGCATGATGCAGTCCTTGAGTACCTGCTAAACACCGGGCTTCTGGATGTACAGCTTGCACCCCTTCAGATTTTTGTCCTCATCCAGTGAGTGGGACGGCTGCGAGGCCATGGTGCCTGTGTCCTGCGTCCTGGATGTGCAGCACCCAACACTGGAGGCGGCTTTGCAGGGACCCGAGGACGTGGGGAGGGCGAGTGGGTCCTGGCACTGCAGAAGCACCACCTTCTTCCCTTCCCTGTGCAGCAACGGTTCCCCCTGCCCCCCACCACAATTACCTTTTTTATTTTTGCATATTATCTCCCAATCTTTTTTCTCACAATTACATTTTACCTGATAGTAATCCTGTTGTACAAAGTATATGTTTTTTTAACTTTTAAAAATTATTATTGTGAGAGTGTTATAGATAAGCAAAAAGGAGATATAAATTTGTAATCCCACCACCAGAGAAACTTTGTCAACTTGTTACAAAGCTATTGCGTTAATTCAGCTGCAAAGTGATGAGGACTTCAAGTAAAACAGTGCTACCTGAGTTGAAGAACATGGGATATATTTGGGAGATATGTAGCAAGTAGACTCAACCATGTTTAGTGACTTGTTATAGGAGGTAAGAAATAAAGCGGCATGTAGGATTCAGTCATGCAGTCAATAAATATTTATAATGTGCCTAACACGTGCCAGGCACTGGGACATAGCAGTGTCAAACATGGGTAGAAATTTTTCTTCTCATGGAGTTTCTATTATAGTAGAAAAGAGACATACAGTAAACAAATAAACACAGCCCTGGCTGGGTGGCTCATTTGGACTGTTGTCCAATGCATTGAAAGGTTGTGGGTTCAGTTTCTACTCAGGACGCATACCTAGGTTGCAGGCTGCGCTGTGGGAGGCAACCATTCTGAAGTTTGTTTCTCACATCAATGTATCTCTCTCTCTCTCTCCCCCACACACCCCTCTCCCTCCTCCTCCTTCCTCTCTCTAAAAACAATCAATAAAACCTATCCTTGGATGAGGATTAAAAAACACACAAACTGTTAGAAATAAAAGAAGATGATATATTAGTAGTTGTGACTGGGTTGGGGTAGAGATGGTTCTACTTTAGATAGGATAGACAGGAAGGTGTATAATGAGGAGGTAGCATTTTAGCTAAGACTTGAAGATGAGAAAGAACCAGCCTTTTATTGAGCCAAAGGAAGTTCGTTCTAGGCAGGAGGAAACAGAAAATCAAAGACTCAGGCAGAAAAGAGATTGGTGTGTTGGAGGAACTGGAGTTTTGCTAGAGTACCTCAGAGTGTACCTACCAGAAGTCATAGGTAGAAGAGAATGTGAATAATCAGTATTTAAAATGCAACAGAGAAGTCAAGTAAGAACTGAAAAGTATTCATTGAATTTTGCAATGGGGAGATCAGTGGGGTGGTAGGAGTAGGAAATAGATCCATGGTGACCTAAAAAATTATTGGACAAACAAAATTAATTTAAAATTATACACACACACACACACACACACACACACACACACATATATATATACCACTTAAAAATAATAAAATACCTAGGAATAAATTTAAATAAAATAAAATATTTTTGAGATCTTTATGAAGAAAATAATATTTTACTGAAATTAAAGACCTAAAGAAATGGAGAGACATTCCAGATTCATGAATAGGAAGATTCAATATTGGAAACTTATAAAGATGTTCTAAATTGATCTATGTATTCCAATGTATTTCCATCAGAATTCCAATAAGGGTTTTCACAGACCTTGAGAAAACAATTCTAAACTTTATATGAAAGAGAAATGGACCAAAAATAGCCAAGAAGAAAAACAAGATGAAGGAAGTGGAACTTCCCCTTTGAAATATCAAGATTCATTATAAAGCTATTATCAAGAGAGTTTGGAATTGTCACAGGAATAGGCAAAGGTAGCAAAGGAACAGAACAGAGAGCCTAGAAGATACAAGCGACACTGCAGGTCAGTGGGGAATGGATGGACTATTCAGTGAGCAGTGCTAGGACAATTGGTTTTCCATATAGGAAAAAAAAAAGAAAGAAATGAGATCGTTGCCTCCTACCATGCACAAAAATCAATTCTGGATGGATTAAGGACTTAGATGTGCTGGCAAAATTTTTTAACTTTTTAGACAAAAATATGAGAGAATATTTCTATAACCTCAGTTTAGGGACAGATTTCTTAGACAAAAATGTAAAGTACGAACCATAAAGGAAAGTTTGATATATTTGACAATGTTTAAAAAACAACTCTGGCCCGGCCGGGCGTGGCTCAGTGGTTGAGCGTCGACCTAGGATCCAGGCGATCAGGGTTCGATTTCCGGCCAGGGCACATGCCTGGGTTGCGGGTTCCATCAATGACTCTCTCATCATTGATGTTTCTACCTCTCTCTCCCTCTCCTTTCCTGTCTCTGAAATCAATAAAGATATATTTTTAAAAAATAAATAAATAAAAAAAACAAAAAAAAAAACAACTCTGTTCATCAAAAGATATCATGAGGCTACATAGTATGGCAAAAGATATTTGCAATTCATATAACTGATAAAGGATAACTATCCTGAACATATGTATATTTTAAAACTATTGTATATCAGTAAGAAAAAGACAAGCCACCCAGTAGAAAATTGACCGAAAGAAATGAACAGGCATGTCACAGAACAGGAAACAGGAATGGCCAATAAACAATGAAAAGATGAGTGATCTCATCAGTAATCAGGGAAATGCAAAGTCCAAACACAATGAGATCATTTATACTTATCAGACTGACAAATATTAAAAAGTCTGATATACCAGTGTTGTCGAGGTTGTGCAATAGAAATCTTGCTACAGAAGTGTACCATCACTTTGGATACATTTTGACATTTAGTAAGTCTGAATATGGTTATAGGCATACCTAGTTTTATTGCACTTTATTGGGCTTCACAGAGATGTTTTTTACAAATTGAAGGCAAGACTCTCCAGTAAAATGATTACAACTCCCTTTATTGCAGTGGTTTGGAACCGAGTCCACAATATCTCTGAGGTACACCTATATACTCTACAACTCAGCAGTTCTACCCCTAGCTATAATCACTGGAAAAATTCTTGCAAAAATGTACCAGAAGGTATGTACAAGAATTCAAGAACACTCATAGCAGCACTGATCTTAATAGCAAAAAAGCTGGAAACAGCTCAAATGTCCCTTAGCAGGACATTTTGCTTAATAAATTGTGGTATAGCCTGGCCGGGCTTGGCTTAGCGGTTGAGCATCGACCTAGGATCCAGGAGATCACAGTTCGATTCCCGGTCAGGACACATGCCTGGGTTGCGGGCTCGATCCCCAGTTGGGGGCATGCAGGAGGCAGCTGATCAATGATGACTCATCATTGATTTTTTTAAAAAAATATATCTTTATTGATTTCAGAGAGAGGAAAGGAGAGGGAGACAGACAGAAACATCAATGATGAGAGTCATTGATCGGCTGCAGCCCGCAACCCAGGCATGTGCCCTGACCGGGAATCGAGCACCGATCGCCTGGATCCTAGGTCAACGCTCAACCACTGAGCCACGCCCGGCTGAGCTCATCATTGATGTTTCTATCTCTCTCTTCCTCTCCCTTCCTTTCTCTGAAATCAATAAAGATATATTAAAAAAATTTTTTTAAATAAAAAAGCTCTCCTTTTTAAAAAATAAATAAATTGTGGTATAATCATAAAGTGAAAAACTACATATTGGTGAAAAAGAATGCCTGTAGCTACAAATATCAACATAGATGAATCTCACGAAAATAATGTGTAGAGAGAGCAAGTTCAGAAAAATTTATGCAGTAGGAGTCTATGTATGTAAAGTTCAAAAACAGGTGAGAAAGCAATAAAGAAAAGCAAAATTCCTGATAGCAGTTATATCTTGTAGAGGAGAGGAATGCAATTCTGAAGGGAATATAGATGGCTTTAGAGGCTCTAGTAACGTTCTGTTTCTCAAACTGATTGGTGGGTACATGGGTGTTCATTTTATTATTCTTTAAATCATACACTCATATGATTTTATTATTTTATATACATGATTTAAAGAATTAAATCATAAGAGTATGTATGTATATACTCTTGTATTTATTTCTTTTTTTTCTCCTCCAATTAATACATTTATTATGGGATGACATCTCTTTCCAGCCATCAGAATACATGAGCCAATTACCAAAAAGCAAACTCAGAACAAGAGGAAACACATGGCCATGAAAAATATTCGCATTCCTCAACAAAGCACTTCTCCAGCCACCAGAAAATTCCCACAGCCAGATCGAACCTGTCCCTACCTGGGACAGTGCCAGTCAGCAGCACTCCCTACCAGCTAGGTGTACAAAAAAAGATGTTTCTCAACAGGAGCATAAGTTGATCCTTCATTGTGTAGCACTCTTGTATTTCTGATACATTTCATAAAATATTTTAAGGTAAAAAATAGTGATTGGAAGGTGAGAAAGCTAGGCTGTGAAAAGAGCAAGGATAATAGTAATAACTAGAGGGAGAAATAAGATCATCAGAAGATTTTAAAAAGACTTGTAAGATATGAGCATATTTACAAGCTTCAGTCAGTCATTCAACAAATATTTATTGAATACCAGCTATGTACCTGGTACTATGTTGGGCCCTAGGGTACAAAGATATTTATTCAATGGTATAGTTACCCACTGTTCTGTGAACTAGAAATATTTATTGAATGAATGAATGAATGAATGAATGAATGAATACTGTGTTCCAGGCCATGATCTAAGTGCTGGAAATACAGCATTGAACAAAATAAAATCCCTTGTGTGTGTGGTGGGGAAAAGAGACAATAAATAAATATATGGAAAGTGGTAATAAGTACCATGAAGAAAAGTAGAGTAAGGTAAGGGTATTGGGGGGAGGGTAGTTGCTAATATTTTAGTGTGTTCAGAGAGGGTGACATTTTTTTTTTATTGTTGAGAGTATTACAGATGTCCCCAATTTCCTCCCCTTCTCCCCCTCCCCCCATCCCCCACCCCACCCCTGGTCCCCATCTGTCTGTTGTCTGTGTCCATGGGCTGTTCATATATGCTTACAAGTTCTTTGGTTAATCTCTTCCTGTACTTCCCACCTTCCCTCTGAGATCTGTTGGTCTGTTCCATGCTTCCCTGTCTGTGGTCCTATCTTGTTGATCAGTCTATTCTGTTCCTTAGATTCCACATATGAGTGAGATCATGTGATATTTGTTTTTCTCTGACTGGCTTATTTCGCTTAGCATAATACTCTACAGGTCCATTCAAGCTGTCCCAAAGGATAAGAAATCCTTCTTCCTTACAGCTGCATAGGATTCCATGGTGTAAATGTCCCACAGCTTTTTCATCCACTCATCTACTGATGGACACTTGAGGTGTTTCCAGATCTTAGCTATTGTAAATTGTGCTGCTATGATCATAGGGGTGCATGGATTCTTTCTGATTGGTGTTTTGGGGTTTCTTGGGACATATTCCTAGAAGTGGGACCAGTGGGTCAAATGGCAGTTCCATATTTAATTTTTTGAGGAACCTCCATACTGTTTTCCATAGTGGCTGCACCAGTCTGCATTCCCACCAGCAGTGTACCAGGGTTCCCCTTTCTCCACATCCTCACCAGCGATTGTAATTTGTTGATTTGTTGATGGTAGCCGTTCTTACAGGTGTGAGGTGATGCCTTATTGTGGTTTTAATTTGCATCTCTCTGATGATTATCGACATTGAGCTTTTTTTCCCTGTATCTGTTGGCCATCTGTATGTCAGGAGGGTGACATCTGAACAGAGAGCTTAATGAAGTGAGAGTAAATCATGTAGCTATATGGGGGAAGATCATATACAATATATAACTTTATGTATGTAGTATTAATTACTTTCACAATGTTGTTCAACCATCACTATTTCCAATACCCTTTGTCATTTTAAATAGAAACTCTGTACCCATTAAGCGATAATTCCCTGTTTCCCTCTGCCCCCAGGTACTAGTAACAACAATTCTACCTTCTATCTCTCTGAATTTGCCTACTCTACCTACCTCAAATGAGTGGAATTTTACAGTACTTGTCCATTTGTGACTGGCTTGTTTCACTTAGCATAATGTCTTCAAGGTTTGTGTGTGGATTCTTTTTTTTAATCCTCACCTGAGGATATTTTCCCATTGCTTTTCAGAGGGGGGGAGGAGAGAGAGAAGCATCGATGTGAGAGAGACACGTTGATTGGTTGCCTCCCACACATGCCCCCACCAGGGCCAGGGATGGAGCCTGCAACGGAGGTACCTACCCCTGGCTGGAATCGAACCCGGGACCTTTCAGTCAGCAGGCCAGTGCTCTAGCCACTGAGCCAAACCGGCTAGGGCTGTGTGGGAATTCTTTAGGGTTTTTTTCCTCTGTATAAAATAGTGTCATCTGTGAATGGAAAAGTTTAGTTTCCACTTTGAATGTATTGTACTTCTTTTTCTTGCCTGATTGCTCTGGCTAGAACTTCCAGTACTGTGTTAAATAGAAGTAGTGAGAGTGGACATGCTTGCCTTGTTCTGGATCTTAGGGAAAAACTTTTTAGTCTTTCACCATTAACTATGATGTTAGTGGTGGGTCTTTCCAATGTTGACTTTATCATGTTGAGGAAGTTCTCTTCTATTCCTAGTTTATTGAATGTTTTTATTGTGGGACAGTATTAGATTTTGCCAAAGTCTTTTTCTCTATCAATTGAGATGATGCTATGTCTTTTTTCTTCATTCTCTTAATGTGATGTTTTACATTGATTGATTTTCTTTTTTAATTTTTAAAAATTTATTGATTTTCGAGAGAGAAAGGAAGGAAGAGAGAAAGAGGAGGGGCGAGGGGAGAGAGAGAAACATCGATTTCGTGTTCCACTTATTTATGCATTCATTGGTTGCTTCTTATATGTCCCCTGACCTAGGATTGCACCCACAACTTTGGTGTATCCAGATGACGCTCCGGCCAACTGAGCTACCCGGCCAGAGCTATGTTGATTGATTTTCATATGTTAAACCACCTTTGCTTTCCTGGGATAAATCTCACTTGGTCATGGTGTATAATCCTTTTAATATGCTGCTGAATTTGGTTTTCTGTTTTGTTGTAGTTTCTGCATTTATATTCATAAGGAATATTGATCTGTAGTTTTCTTGTAGTGTCTTTGTGTGGCTCTGGTATCAAAGTAATGCTGACTTTATACAATGAATTAGGAAGTATTCCCTACTCTTCAATGTATTTCAAGGAGTTTGAGAAGGGTTTGTGTTAATTCTTTAAATGTTTGGTAGAATTCACCAGTGAAGCCATATAGTCCTGAGCTTTTCTTTGTTGGGAAATTTTGATTACTGATTCAATCTCTTGTTAGATTTTTTATTTTTTCTTGACTCAATTTTGGTAGTTTTGTGTGTTTCTGGGAATTTGTTTTATCTAGGTTATCTAGTTTGTTGGCCTACAGTTTTTCATAGTAGTCTCTTATAATCCTTTTTATTTCTGTAAAGTCTGTAGCAAAGTCCCCTTTTTCTGATTTTAGTAATTTGAGTCTTCTCTCTCTCTTTTTTTTTTTCCTTAGTCAGTCTAGCTAATGGTTTGTCAACTTTGTTGATCTTTTCAAAGAAGCACCTATTGGCTTCATGGAATGTCTATATTGTTTTTCTGTTCTCTATTTTGTGTATCTCTTCTCTAATCTTTATTATTTTCTTCCTTCTCCTAGCTTTGGATTTAGTTTGCTCTTCCTCATGGTGTAGTTTTCCTTATGTTTCTTGTTCTTGGAGTAGAGTTCATTGGAATAGTTGTCATCAAATTTGGAAAAATTTCAACCATTGTTTCATCAAATATTTTTTTCTGTCCACCTTCTTCCTTTAGGGACTTTGGTAACATATATAGAAGGCTGCTTGGCATTTCCCCACAGCTCACTGATGCTCTCTTCATTGTTTTCAGTCTTTTTCCCCTCTGTTTTACTCAGATAATTTCTGTTATGCCTTCAAGTTCAGTAATCTTTTTCATCTGCAGTATCTAATCTGCTGGTAATCTCATCTAGTGTATTTTTCATCTTAGGCATTTTTTCATGTCTAGAAGTTTGATTTATACTTTTGTGTATCTTCTATGTACCTACTTAATATACTCAGCTTTTTAATCTACCATCTTAAACGTATGTAATATAGTTAGTTATGTAATAACAGTTTTATTGTCCTTGTCTACTAACTTTTATCACCTGTGTCATTTCTGGGTCCGTTTCTATTGATTTTTTTCTCTTTATTGTTGGTTTATATTTTCCTGCTTCTTTGCATGCCTGTTAATTTTTTATTGGATGCCAGACATTGTGAACTTTACCTTGTTGGTTGGTCAATATTTTTGTGCTACTATAAATGCGCTTAAGCTCTGTTCTGAAAAGTTAAGATAGTTGGAAACAATTTTATCTTTTTGAGGCTAGCTTTTAAGCTTTTTTTTTTTTAATTTTATTTTTGTTTAAAATATTACAAATGTCCCTTTTTCTCCCCAATGACCTGTTCCACCCTGTCCATTCTCCCCAGTGCCTCTCCCATTAAGCTTTTTAAAAAATTTTTTTATTTTATTTATTTATTTTTTAAAAATATATCTTTATTGATTTCAGAGCAAGAGGAAGGAAGAGGGAGAGAGAGAGATAGAAACATCAGTGATGAGAGAGTCATTGATCTGCTGCCTCCTGCACGCCCCCCACTGGGGATTGAGCCCAAAACCTAGGCATGTACCCTGACCAGGAATCAAACTGAGATCTCCTGGATCACAGGTTGATGTTCAACTGTTGAGCCACACCAGCCAGGCCTTTTAAGCTTTTTTTAAAAGCCAGAATCAAAGCAGCATTTTAGTCTCAGGCTAATTTTGCTCTACTGCTGAGGCAAAACCCTTGTCAGTATTTCACCTAGTGTCTTGTGAATTATGTAAATTTTCTCACTTGGGCTGGTGGGAAGACAAGCTATCTGGTCCTTGTGTGAGCTTTGAGTGTTTTACTCTCTAATTCTTTCAGGTCGCTCTTTCTCCAACTTTAGGTAGTTTCTTTACATACATTCACTAACCAATACTCCATTGAAGACTCAAGGGGCATCCTCTTCAAATCTCCAAAACTTTCTGTGCAGCTCTCTGCTCTCCAGTACTCTGTCCTGTGAACTTTAGCTACCTTGGCTTCCCTGGACTCCCAATTTTGTCTTTTCAACTCAGAGAGACTGCTGGGCTCCACCTGGATTTCACCTCTCTGCCTTGTGGCCTAGAATCTATCTTCGGATAGTATGCTAGGACAATCATAAGACTCATCTTGTTTGTTTCTCCTCTTTCTGTGATCATTATCAGGTGCTGCCTGATGTTGAATGTCTGAAAACTTTTGTTTCATATAGTTTGCCCATTTGTTGTTGTTTCAGGTAGGAGGATAAATTAGTCAATCTTGGCCACAAGTGAAAGTCCTCTCTGACTTTTTGTGAGGCTGGGGTTTAAGTTTTTAGATATCATATTTTTCTGGGCAATGAAGAAGCCCAGGATGTGGCTCTGAGAGTGGAGGCTGAAATGGAATGGAGAACAAAGTTCCTGGAGTAAAAGCAGAGTAGGAAATGATGTTAAATGCATCATTCATATGGCTGTTCAGCATGCAAATTAAGTGGGAGTGGAAACTGGCATTACAGGGGGATGAGAATGGTAAAGGGCCTGGAGGAATAAATTATCAATGGCTTTGGAGAACTGTAAATTATTTCCTATAGCTGGAATATAAAGTACCTAAGAAGCCATGTCAGGAAATAAAGTAGACTGGTGACTATGTTTGAAGGATGCTCTCTGTCATACTAAGGAGTTAGGATATTTTCTTGATGGCAATTGAGAAAGTCAAGAAATTGGGAAGCAATGAGTCAGATGGTCATCTAGGTTAATTCTGAAGTCTTCTAGCTGATGACAGGACATGGGGTAGAAAGGAAAACTGAAAGCTAGACTCAAAAATTCTTCCTGAATAAGGAGGCTGGGATGAAAGTTTAAAGTTGTGTAGACAGTTACGAAGCTAGATACCATGAGCCTCAAAGGAACAGAAATTGTTTACCCATAAGTGGTGGACTTGGCAACAGGGAGTAAGGAGAAAGCTTCCCTCATCTGTCCACCCCTCCTGCGATCTTTGTGGTAATCAGAGTGTGAGAGAAGCAATCTCCTTCTGGAGGGGACTGCAGGAAAGCAAGAGCCTCAGGAGAAAACCCCAGTTCAGTTAAGGCAAGGGATGGAAAGTAAAGTTCAGTGAAGAAAACCAGGGCATAGGGTAGTTTGTTTTCAAAACCTGGAATCCAGAGGGTATAGTGGAAAGGGCTCTGAGTAAAGCAAACAGTAGGAAAAACAAGTTGAGGGTGTTTGTGGAAGAAAAAGAGCATCTGGAGCCCTAATACTAGTTTTCACTTCTTTTCCAATCTTGTAAAGGTGGCAACACCTCCTCTATAGTAGTTTCCCCTTACCCATATCTTTGCTTTGTGTGGTTTCAGTTACCTGCAATCAAGCATGGTTTGAAAATATTAAATGGAAAATTCCAGAAATAAACAATTCGTAAGTTTTAAATTGATGTGCCATTCTGAATAGTGTGATGAAATCTTGAGCCATCCCACTCTGTCCCACCTGGGGGGGTGAATCATCCCTTTGTCCAGCAAAACCATGCTGTATACACTCCCTGCCCATTAGTCATGAAGTAGTCATCTCCATTATAAAGATTGATCATCAAAGAGAGAGAGACCACATTTACATAACATTTACATATAGTATATTGTTATAACTGTTCTATTATTAGTTATTGTTGTTAATCTCTTGCTGTATCTAATTTATAAATATAACTTTGTCATAGGTATGTATGTTTAGGAAAAAGCATAGTATACAGGGTAGGGCAAAAGTAGGTTTACAGTTGTTTGTATGGAAAATAATACAATAATTAATAAATAATAATAATAATACAAGATAAACTGTGTTTTACACACTCACAACTGTAAAACTACTTTTGCCCCACCTGTATATAGAGTTCAGTACTATCTGTGGTTTCAGGCATCCTCTAAGGGTCTTGAAACATGCCCCCTCAGATAAGCGGGGACTACTGTATTGTCACTCTTTCTTTAATGGCTTTATTTATTTATTTATTTATTTAAAATTGATTTAAAACAATTTTTTTGTTAATCCTCACCTGAGGATATTTTTTTCCATTGGTTTTGAGCGAGTGGAAGGGAATGAGGGGGGTAGAGAGAGAAAGAAATGATGTGAGAGAGACACATCAATTGGTTGCCTCCTGCATGCACCCTAACCAGGGCCTGGGATCGAACCCAAAACCCAGGTATGTGCCCTTGACTAGATCAAACCTGCTACCCCTTGGTGCTCTGGCCAATGCTCCAACCACTGAACAACACTGACCAGGGCTTAATTGATTTTTTTTTTTTTTTTTGAGAGAGAGAAAGAAACATCAATTTGTTGTTCCACGTACGTATGCATTCATTGTTTGCTTCTTGTATGTGCCCTGACCAGGGATCAAACCCGAAACCGTGGCGTATCGAGATGATGCTCTAACCAACTGAGCTACTGGCCAAGGCTTTAATGCCATTCTTAATGTGCTCCATTACAATCAATTTTAGTTTCACTTGAACATATTTCTAACTCTTACTTTGTTTTCTGTTTAAAATCCATATAATCAGATTAGGATGTCTCTATGTAAATACTCTCTCTAGCCCTTATGAAATGTGCTCTCTCTGTAGCAGAAAACCCCTGTCATTCTAATATCCTAAGAGGCCAAATTATTTTCTCTGACACTATCAAATAGCTATGCATTCACCACTGCTCATATCCTCCCAGCTTTCCCAAAACCCTGCTTTCAGTTGGAGGAAAAAATGAAAATGCCCCTTATCTCCCTAGGCGTTCAGCTTTTGTCCAGGCATCATTCCGTAGAAGTGCTCTGCAACTTATTGTACAAGTGCAATTCATCTGTGTAGGAGGCACCAGGAGCAGATAGAGGTCAGAAAGTCTGATAGACTCTATAACATCCTCCAGATTCAGTTTGGGAAGATGGCACCTCTTCCCCTTTCAACATTACTTTACATACAGTATTTAATTTTTGTATACATGATGTATAGTACAAAAATTAAAATCTACAAAAAGTTATGTGGTAAAGAGTGTTTTCTTTCCCTCTCTATCCCCAAATTCACTTCCCCTCTCTGGAGGCAACCGTAGTTGTCAGTTTCTTATATGTTCTTACAGAAATATTTGATATATTTATCAATATATATCTGTATATTCCTTGAAAAACACACAAATTGTAGCATTATATGCCCACTGTTTTGCACTTTGCTTTTTTTACTTAACAGCATGTACTGGAGGTTTTCCCAAGTCAGTCCACATAGAGTTGCTCATTTCTGTGACTGCAGAGTATTGCACTGCTAGCTGTACCATGGTTTATTTAATCAATTTCCTGCTGGTAGACTTGTAGGTTACTTCCAGTTTTTAGTTCTTGCAAAAAATTTGTTTCAGTGAATATTTTTGTACATGTCATTTCAAACATATATTTATAGACTGTATGTAGAATAATATATAGATTATAAAGAGAATAAATATAGAATACACCCCTTGAAGTGGAATTTCTAGATCAAAGACTATAGCACTATGACTTTTTAAAATTAAAAATAAATTTTTTTCAATTACAGTTTACATTTAATATTATTTTGTATTAGTTTCAGGTGTACAGCATAGTGGCACTATGACTTTTGATTGGCCATGAGGAGGCTCTATCCCAGTGATCACTTGAACACCGTGGCAGCAAGTCATCCTCTTCCACATCCTCTTCTGCTACTGCTGCCAAGGGCAACTGTTTCCATTTCTTTTTGTTTCACTTACAGAATCCCCCCTCTTCTGTGGAGTATATGATAAAACATCTTGTCTAGTGCTTATGTATAATTCCTTCATGGAGAATGCTTTGTGTCTGTGGTGTAATGTATCTGGTTCAACTTGTTATTCTTTTCACATTCTTCTACTTCTCATTATAAGTAGAATGATATGGAAACCCTCTGCTAACTTCCTAGCATCTTCCCTCCCCTTTCTCCTACACCTTTTTCTCCTCCTCCTCCTCTTTATTTTCCTTTCTCTTCTCTTTTTTTCCTTCTCCTATCCCTTCTTCTTCCTTCTCCATTGTGATGGTCTTTTGATGTGTCAATTTGGTTAAGCTACAGTCCCCTGTTATTTTTTTTATTGTTAGATATTTATTTCCAATAAAACTCTTTTGAAACCTCCTTCAGTTCTCAGTTATTGAATCAAACTAATTTTTGTGTTGCTGTGTAGGTATTTTGTAGATGTTATTAAAGTCCATAACCAGTTGACTTTGGGTAAGGGAGGTTATTCTGGATAATCTGAGTGGGCCTGGTCCAATCAGTAGGAAGGCCTTAAGAGCAGAGCTGAGGCTTCCCTAATGAAGAAGAAGTTCCTGCTGTGAACAGTAAGTAGCTTTAAGAGTTCCAACCTGCCCTTTTTGATAGACTGCCCTTTGAATTTTGGACTTGCTTATTGAGTTCCCACAACTATGTAAGCCTATTTCTTATAATAAATCTATTTTTCTAAAAGAACTTTAAATTTTGTTTTTCAATTGCAGTTTACATTCAATATTATTTTATATTAGTTTCAGGTATACAGTATACTGGTTAGACAATCATACTTTACAAAGTGTTTCCCCTATATTTCTAGTACCCACTTGGCACGATACATAGTTATTACAATATTATTGACTATATACCCTATGCTTTACTTTAGATCCCCATGACTATTTTGTAACTTCTGATTTGTACTTCTTAATCCTTCACCTTTTTCACCCAGTCCCCTAACTGCCTCCCCTCTGGCAACCATCAGCCTGTTCTCTGTGTCTATATTGTTTCATTTTGTTTGTCATTTACTTTGTCCTTTAGTTCCACATATAAGTGAAATCATATGGTATTTGTCTTTCTATGTCTGACTTATTTCACTTAGCATAATACCCTTTAGATCCATCAGTGCTGTTGCAAATGGTAAGATTTCATTCTTTTTATGGCTGAGTAATATTCCATTTTATGTATGTACCATCCCACTTTTATTCACTCATCTATTGATGGGCACTTGGGCTGCTTCCATATCTTAGATATTGTAAATAATGGTGTAATGAAGATAGGGGTGCATATTATTCTTTTGAATTAGTGTTTCGGGTTTCTTGGAATATATACCCAGAAGTGGAAACACTGGGTGATAAGACAGTTCTGTGTTTAATTTTTTGAGGACCCTTCATACTGTTTTTCACAGTGGCTGCACCAGTGTGCATTTCCACCAAGGGTTCCCTTTTCTCCACATCCTCACCAACACTTAACTGTTTGTGGATTTATTGATGATAGCCATTCTTATTAGTGTGAGGTGAAATCTATTTTTTTAAAATTGAACTTATTGGGGTGACATTGGTTAATAAATTTATGTAGGTTCCAGGTGTACAATTTTATAATACAATGCCTGTATATTGTATTGTGTTTCACCACCCCAAGTTAAGTCCCCTTCCATCACCATTTTCCCCCCTTTACCCTCTCCCACCTCTTTCCATCTCCCTTTCCCTCTGGTAATCACTATACTGTTGTCTCTCTATGAGGTGTGTTTTGTTTTTAATCCTCACCCTAGGATATGTTTGTTTGTTTATTTTTTAAAAATATGTTTTTATTGATTTCAGAGAGAGCAAAGGAGAGGGAGAGAGAGATAGAAACATCAATGATGAGAGAGAATCATTTATCGGCTGCCTCCTGCATGCCCCCTACTGGGAATCAAGCTCACAGCCTGAGCATGTGCCCTGACCAGGAATTGAACCGTGACCTCCTGGTTCATAGGTCAATACTCAACACTGAGCCAATGCCGGCTGGGCATTTTTTATTGATTTTAGGTAGAGAGAAAGGGAGAGGGGGAGAGAGAGAAACACTGATGTGAGAGAGAAATATCAGTTGGTTGCCTCCTGTATGCGCCCCAACCAAGGATCAAACCCACAACCTGAGTATGGGCCCTGATTGGAAATCAAACCTGTCAGTGCACAAGACAACTCTCCAACCAACTGAGCCATAATAGCCAGGGCTATGGGGATTTGTTTTGTTTTGTTTTGTTTTCTTAATCACTTCACCCTTTTCACCCAGGCTCTCTACCCTCTCTCTTCTGACAGCTATCAGTCTGTTGTCTGTATCCATGAATCTGTCTCCACTTTGTTTGCTGGTTTATTGTGTTCATTAGATTCCACATATGAGTGAGATCATGTGATACTTGTCTTACTCTGCCTGGCTTATTTCACTTAGCATAATACTCTCCAGGTCCATCCATGCTGTTGCAAAGGGTAAGATTTCCTTTTTTTTCTTTCTCAATCCTCACCCGAGGATAGATATGTTTATTGATTTGAGAGAGAGAGAAACATCAATTGGTTGCCTCTCAGACACTCCCCAACCGGGGACCAAACCCACAACCTAGGTATGTGCCCTGACTGGGAACCGAATCTGTGACCTTCCAGCGTATGGGATGATGCCCCAACTAACTGAGCCACCCAGCCAGGGCAGATTTTGTTCTTTTTTACAGACAAGTAGTATTTCATTGGGTAAATATACCACAGCTTTTTATTTTATTTTTTTAAATATATCTTTATTGATTTCAGAGAGAGGAAAGGAGAGGGAGAGAGAGAGAGAGATAGAAACATCAGTGATGAGAGAGTCATTGATCAGCTGCAGCCCGCAACCCGGGCATGTGCCCTGACCGGGAATCGAACCCTGATCGCCTGGATCCTAGGTAGATGCTCAACCGCTGAGCCACGTGTGGCCGGGCACCACAGCTTTTTAAAAAACAAATTTAGAGAGAAAGAGAAAGGGAGAAACAGAGAGGGAAACATCGATTTGTGGTTCCACTCATTTATTGATTGATTCTTGTATGTGCCTTGACTGGGGATCAAACCCAAAACCTTAGCACATAGGAACCATGCTCTAAACAACTGAGCTACCCAGCCAGGGCTGTACCACAGCTTTTTTGTCCACTCATCTACTGGTGGACACTTGGGCTGCCTCCTAATCTTGGCTATTGTAAATAACTCTGCAATGAATATAGGGGTGCCTATATTCCTTTTGAGTTAGTGTTTTGGGTTTCTTCATATATATTCCCAGAAGTGGAATCTCAGGTTCATGAGACAGTTCCATTTTTTTGTTTTGTTTTGTTTTGTTTTAATCCTCACCCAATGATATTTTTTCCATTGATATTTTAGAGAGAGTGGAAGGGAGGGGAGAGACACAGAGAGAGAAACATTCATGTGAGAGAGACATATCATTTGGTTGCCTCCAACACATGCCCTGGGGGGGATCAAGCCTGCAACCAAGGTATGTGCCCTTGATCGGAACTGAACCCAAGAACCTTCAGTCCACTGGCCTACATTCTAACCACTGAGACAAATCAGCTAGGGTGGAAGTTCCATTTTAATTTTTTCTAGATAATTCCATACTGCTTTCCACAGTGGCTCAACCAATCTGCATTCCCACCAACAATGCACAATGGATTCCCTTTTCTCCACATCCTCACAACATTTGCTGTTTGTTGATATATTGATGGTAGCCATTCTGACAGGTGTGAGGTGATATTTCATTGTGGTTTTAATTTGCATTTCTGTGCTGATTAGTAACATTGAGCATCTTTTCACGTTTATTGGCCATCTGTATGTCCTCTTTGGAGAAGTGTCTATTCAGGTCCCTTGCCCATTTTTAATTGGATTGTTTGATTTTTTGGTGTTGAGTTTTATAACTTCTTTATAAATTTTGGATATTAACCCCTTATCAGATATATCATTGGTGAATATCTTCTCCCATTCAATGGGTTGTCTTTTCATTTTGTTGATGGTTTTTGTTGCTGTGCAAAAACTTTTTAGTTTGATGTACTTCCATTTGTTTATTTTTTTCTTTTGCTTCCCTTGCTAGAGGAGATATATC
Source organism: Miniopterus schreibersii (assembly GCF_964146895.1). Lineage (NCBI taxonomy): Eukaryota > Metazoa > Chordata > Mammalia > Chiroptera > Miniopteridae > Miniopterus > Miniopterus schreibersii. Next base: position 57,435,970 of record NC_138104.1, on the reverse strand, counting down.
AGAAAAAATAGTGCTATGAGAAATGTCTGCGATTTTACTGCCTCTTCTAGGATTTTCATGGTGTCGAGTCTAACATTTAAGTCTTTAATTCATTTTGAGTTTATTCTTGTGTATGGTGTAAGAAGGTGCTTTAGTTTCATTTTTCTGCAAGTGTCCAATTTTCCCAAAACCACTTTATTATTTATTTATTTATTTATTTTAATTTATTTATTTTTAGTATGTTTTTATTGATTTCAGAGAGAGGAAGGGAGAAGGAGAGAGAGATAGAAACATCAATGATGAGAGAGTCATCTATCAGCTGCCTCCTGCATGCCCCTAGTGGGGATCGAGCCTACAACCTGGGCATGTGCCCTGACCAGGAATTGAACCATGATCTCCTGGATCATAGGTTGATGCTCAGCCACTGAGCCACACCGGCTAATCTCAACACCATTTACTGAATAGTCTTTACCTCATTGTATGTTCTTGCCACCATTGTCAATTTTTAAAAAATACATATTTTTATTCCCTAGCTGGTGTTGCTCAGTGGTTAGAGCATTGGCCCGCAGATTGAAGTGTCTTGGTTCAATTTCTGTCAAGGGCACATACCTCTTTTGCAGGCTCAATCCCCAGCCCCGATCAAGGGCAGGTGTGGGAGGCAACCAACTGATGTGTCTCTCTCACATTGATGTTTCTCTCTCTCTCCCTTCCACTCTTTCTGAAAAGCAATGAAAAAAATATCCTCGGGTGAGGATTAAAAACAATAAAATACAATAAAATATATTTTTATTGATTTTTAGAGAGAGAGGAAGGGAGAAGGAGAGTTAGATAGAAACATTGATGAGAAACATCAATTGGCTGTCTCCTGCACGCCCCACACTGGGGATCGAGCAGGCAACATGGGCATGTGCTCTGACCAGGAATCAAACTGATGACCTCTTGGTGCATGGGTCGATGTTTAACCACTTAGCCACACCGACTGGGTTCCTTTGTCAAATATTAATTGACCATAAAGGTGTGGGTTTATTTCTGAGATTTTTATGCTGTTCCATTGGTCTATATGTCTGTTTTTACGCCAGTACAATGCTGTTTTGATTACTATGGACTTGTAGTATATTTTGATATTAGATAGTGTGATTCCTCCAATTTTGTTATTCTTTCTCAAGATTGCTGTGGCTATTCCAGGTTTTTTGTGATTCCATATAAATTTTTGGAATATTCTAGTTCTGTGAAATATGCTATTGGTATCTTGATAGGAATTGTATTGAATCTAGATTGCTTTGGGTAGTATGGACGTTGTAATGATTTTAATTCTTCCTATTCATGAGCATGGTATATGCTTCTTTGTATCTTCAATTTCTTTCTTCAGTGTCTTCTAATTTTCGAGTACAGGTATTTACATTCTTGGTTAAATTTATTCCTATGTATTTTTTTATGTAATTGTAAGTAGGATTGTTTTCTTAGTTTCCATTTCTGATAGTTCATTATTGGTATGTAGAAATGCAACTGAGCCTGGCTGGCATGCCTCAGTGGCTGAGCATCGACCTACAATCCAGGAGAACATGGTTCGATTCCCAGTCAGGGCACATGCCTGTATTGTGGGCTCAATCCCCAGCGGGGGGCATGCAGGAGGCAGCCGATCAGTGACTCTCTCTCATCATTGATGCTTCTATCTCTCTCTCCCTCTCCCTTCCTCTCTCTGAAATCAATAAAAATATATTTTTTAAAAATGCAACTGATTTCTGGATATTTATTTTATATCCTGCTGCTTTACTGAATTCATTTATCAGTTCTAGTAGAATTTTGGTGGAATCTTTAGGGCTCTCTATATACAGTATCATGTCATCTGCAAATAATGACAGTTTTACTTCTTCCTTTCCAATTTGGATACTTTTTATTTCTTCTTGTCTCATTGCTGTGTCTAGAACTTCCAGTACTATATTGAATAAAAGTGGTGAAAGTGGACATCCCTGTCTTGTTCCTGATATTAAGGGAAAGGTTTTTAGTTTTTGCCTGTTGAGTATGATGTTGGTGTGGGTTTGTCATATATGGCCTTCATTACGTTAAGGTGTGTTCCTTCTATTCCCACTTTGCTGAGAGTCTTCATAGATCGGTGCTGGATTTTATCAAATGCTTTTTCTGCATCTATTGATATGATCATGTGCTTTTTATCTTTTATTTTGTTTATGTGATGTGTCATGGTAATTGATTTGCAGTTATTGTATCAACCCTGCATCCAGGAATAAATCTGACTTGATCATAGTGTATGATCTTTTTAATGTATTGCTGGATCCAGTTTGCTAATATTTTGTTGAGGATTTTAGCACCTAAGTTCATCAGGGATATTGGCCTGTAATTTTTTTTCTTTGTATTGTCTTTCTCTGGTTTTGGAATTAGGCTAATGCTGACCTTGTAAAATGAGCTTGGGAGTCTTCCCTCCTCTTGAATTTTTTGGAATAGTTTGAGAAGGATAAGCGTTAGTTCTATTTTGAATGTTTGATAAAATTCACCTGTGAAGCCATTTGTTCCAGGACTTTTGTTTATTGGGAGTTTATTATTATTATTACTGTTTTAATTTCATTAGTTGTAATCTGACTATTCAGATTCTCTGATTTTTCTTGATTCAGTTTTGGAAGATTATATGTTTCTAGTAATTATCCATTTCATCCAGATTGTCCAATTTGTTGGCATATAGCTGTTCATAATATTTTCTTACAATCCTTTGTGTTTCTGTGGAGTCAGTTGTTATTTGTTCTCTTTCATTTCTGATTTTATTTATTTGGGTCCTCTCCTTTTTTTCTTGATGAATCTGGTTAAAGGTTTGTCAATCTTGGTTATCTTTTTTTCAAAGAACCAGTGGTTGGTTTCATTGATCTTTTGTATTGTTTGTTTTTTAAAATATATTTCATTTATTTCTGCTCTGATCTTTATTATTTCTTTTCTTATACTCACTTTGGGCTCTGTTAGTCATTCTTTTTCTACTGCCTTTAAGTATAAAGTTAGATTGCTTATTTGAGATTTTTCATGTTTCTTGAGGTAAGCCTGTAATGCTGTGAATTTCCCTCTAAGGACTACTTTCACTGTGCCCCATAGATTTTGAGTTTTTGTGTTCTCCTTCTCATTTGTTTCAAGGTATTTTTAAATTTCTTCTTTGATCTTTTTGTTAACCCAGTGATTGTTTACTAGTATGTTATTTCACCTCCATGTGTGTCTTTCCGTTTTTGTGTGTGATTGATTTCTAGTTTCTTACTATTATAGTGAGAGAAGACGCTTGATATGATTTCAATCTTCTAAAATTTATTGAGACTTATTTTGTGTCCTAACATGTGGCCTGTCCTAGAAAGTGTTCCATGTGTACTTGAAAAGAATGTATATTTTGCTGCTTTGGTGTGAAATGCTCTGAAGATATCAATTAAATCCATCTGATCTAGTGTGTCATTTAAGGCTGCTGTTTCCTTGTTGATTTTATGTCTTCAAGAGATATCCATTGATATCAATGGGTTGTGAAAGTCCCCTACTATGACTCTTTTACTGTCAACCTCTTCCTTTATGACCATAAAGATTTGCTTTATATATTTTGGTGCTCCTATGCTGGGTGCATAAATGTTTACAAGGGTTATATTTATATCCTCTTGTTGTATTGCTCCCTTTGTCATTATGTAGTGTCATTCTTTGTCTCTTACTATAACCTTTGTTTTAAAGTCTATTTTGTCAGATATAACTATTGCTACTCCAGCTTCTTTTTTATTTCCATTTGCAAGAAATGTTTTTTTTCATCCTTTTACTTTAGTCTGTGTGTATCTTTCATTCTGCAGTGGGTCTCTTGTAAACAACGCATATATGGGGCTTGTTTTATTATCCATTCAGCTACCCTATGTCTTTTTTTAATATGTTTTTATTGATTTCAGAGAGAGGGAGAGGGAGAGAGAAATATCAATGATGAGAGAGAGTCATTGATCGGCTGCCTCCTGCATGCCCCCTACTGGGGATTGAGCCTGCAACACGGGCATGTGCCCTGACCTGAATCGAACCTTGATCTCCTGGATCATAGGTCAGTACTCAACTGCTGAGCCACGCCTGCCAGGCCCTACCCTATGTCTTTGATTGGAGCATTTAAGCCATTTACATTTAAAGTGATTATTGATAGGTACGTATTTATTGTCATTTTATTCTTTTAACTGTGTTCCTCTGTTTCTTCCCCTCCTTCTCTTTCCCCTCCTCTCCTCTCCTCTCCTCTCCTCTCCTCTCCTCTCCTCTCCTCTCCTCTCCTCTCCTCTCCTCTCCTCTCCTCTCCTCTCCTCTCCTCTCCCCTCCCCTCCCCTCCCCTCCCCTCCCCTCCCCTCCCCTCCCCTCCCCTCCCCTCCCCTCCCCTCCCCTCCCCTCCCCTCCCCTCCCCTCCCCCCCTCCCCTCCCCTCCCCTCCCCTCCCCCCCCTCCCCTCCCCTCCCCCCCTCCCCTCCCCTCCCCTCCCCTCCCCTCCCCTCCCCTCCCCTCCCCTCCCCTCCCCTCCCCTCCCCTCCCCTCCCCTCTCTTCTTTCTTCTAGCAAGCCCTTTAACATTTCTTGTAATACTGGCTTGGTGGTAACAAATACCTTTAGTTTTTTCTTCTCTGGGAAGCTCTTTATTTCTCCAATTTTAAAGAACAGCCTTGCTGGGTAAAGTAGTCTTGGCTGTAGGTCCTTGCCTTTCATCACACCTGTCTTTCTCTTGCTGCTTTTAAGCTTCTCTCTTTGTCTTCAACCTTTGCCATTTTAATTATGATGTGTCTGAGTGTGAGCCTCATTGGGTTCATCTTGTTTGGGACTCTCTGTGTTTCCTGGACTTGTATGTCTTTTTCCTTCACCAGGTTAGGGAAGTTTTCAGTCATTATTTCTTCAAATAGGTTCTTAATCCCTTGTTTTCTCTATTCTTCTTCTGGTACCTCTGTGATGCAGATGTTGTTATGCTTTATGGCATCCCAAAGGACCCTTACAGTATCCTCAATTTTTTAAATTCTGGTTTTTGTTTCTTGACTTTTTTTTTTTTTTTGGTGCTCTGATTGGTTGGTTTCTTGTATCTTGTCTTCCAGATCGCTAATTCAAACCTCTGCTTCATCCAGTCTACTGTTTTTTCCTTCTAGTGTATTCTTCATTTCACATATTGTATTCTTCATTTCTGACTGGTTCTTTTTTATGGCTTCTGTGTTGTTGTTGTTTTTAATTTTTACTATCTCTTTGTTCAAGTTCTCACTGAGTTCATCCATTCTTCCCTTAAGTTCCTTGAGCACCCTTATAACCATTGTTTTGAACTCTGTATCTGGTAAATTCCTTGCCTCCATTTCATTTAGCTCTATTTATGGGGATTTCTCCTGTTCTTTCATTTGGGGCATGTTTCTTTGTCTCCCCATTTTGCCTGCCTCTTTGTGTTTATTTCTATGTATTAAGTAGATCTGCTATGACTCTCAGTCTTGGTAGGGTAGCCTTCTGTAGTAGGTGTCCTGTGGAACCCAGTGGCACAGTTTCCTTGATCATCTGTACTGGGTGCTCCTGGAATGTTCCTTGTGTGGGTTATGTGGGCCCTCCTGTTGCAATTGAGTCTTGATTGCTGTTGGCCCATTTGTGTGTATGGTCAACCCTAAGGCTGGTTGACTGTGAGAGTTAACTCCCACTGCAGTGTACAAGCTGCTGTGCAGGTGCTGCTTACACAGAGCATAATTTACCTCAGCACCTTGGCCTGGTGCCTGCCAAGATCTCCCTTTGGATATGCTGCTTGGGAAGGTACTTGGATCCTGCTTTGGTGTTGTCTGAAGCTTTTCACTTTGTGTGTTGGTTCCTGGACCTCTTGGGCGGGACTCAGGCACAGGACAATGTCAAGTGCTGCCTGTGACTCTCCCTGGGCAACCTGTATGGAGCTACAAAGTGTTCCACAGTTTGTGGATGCCTCTGCTGGGCTGGGTATGCATAGGAAGAATCAAGCTGCACACCAAGGCTGGCTTTTACCAGCACCAGACCTGGGAACAGGTCAGAAAAAGTCCCTAGGAAACCTGAGGTTCAGCTCTGCCTGCTTCTATGTGCTGGCTGCTTGTTAGGCTGAGTCACTGAAAGAGTCTCTGGTGGTACTCAAGATGCAGGCCATAGATTCTCAGTGAGTCACCAATTAGGGGAGAGTGGTGTTCACCAGATATATACAGGTTTAAACTTTATGCCAGTGCTGTGTCTGAGGCCACTCAGCAAATGTCCCAGGGTATACCAAGTCTAGCTGCCACTTTCAAGGTGCTGGCACACCTTTGTGGTGAGGTGGAGTCTCAGGGAGTTGTCAGGATGAGGCCAACAGAGTTTATCAGGCCCAAACACCCTAGCATTTGGCCCTGTGAAGGGAAGGCTCTGCACTGTTCAGGTGTGTGAGGGAAAAATTTCCCCTATCCTAGAGCCACATAGCTCTGTCTGTCCCAGATTCTGCCAGGAGCCCCATCTCAGCACGGTGGGGCCACTGGGAGTGAGGAGAGGGGGTGGTGCCCATCAAGCTTGGGGGAATTTTAGGGGTGGCCTCCACTCCAGTTCCATGCAACTCAGTTTGTCCTGGATTCTGCTCAGACCTCAGCAGGGTAGAGCCACCAAGAGTCAAAAGGGCAGGGTGCCAGGAACCTGGAGAGTGGGTCTAGGGGATCTCTTATGAGAGGGAGGCACCAGTCAGGCTCATGGGAAAGGGGTGGTGGCATGGCCCTTGCTTCAAAACCATACAGCTCAGTAACTGATATCCCCTGAGTCTTCCTAGACCTGTACACCCTGGCCCAGGCAGCTTACTCCTCAGAAGGGCGCAAACTCCATAGGGTGGGTCAACAGAGAGACCACACAGTTGTGTTACTGCATTTTCCCATGCTGATGCCATATGGAGGGGCATGCTCCATCCAAGAAAAATGACATCTGTGGTATGGTAGTGTGACTCAACCCAGGGCATCCCTGTGGTTATCCCCTCAGTTCTCTCCCCAAAGCCATAGACCCCAGTCTCTCCTCACATGACTCTAGCCCGCTCCACTCTCCTTCCACCGCAACCCAGGGTGAGTAGCTGCAAATGAGATTTTGTGTTTTGGCCCTTTAAGAGGGTGCTTGTGTCTCTAGCGGACCCATCTCTCTCCCTGGCCTACAGAATCCCTGCTGATTTTCACAGCCAGATGTTATGTGGGTGCCTCTTCCCAGCTCTGGTGTTCTGGACTGGGGAGCCCAGCTTGAGTTTGAGACCCCATGCTTCTCAGGGGGAACCTTTGTAGCTAAGACATCCCTCCAGAATCTCAGCCACCACCCAAGGGAGTGGGGGCAGCCCTTTTGGTGTCTCCGTACTTCCTACCAGTCTCAATGTGACTTCTGTAAATTCTTGGTTATAAGACTTCTGTTAAGATAGTCTTCAGTTGATTATTCGGGTTGATTGCTCCATATTTTAGTTGTACTTCCAAGTTAGTCCAGAATGGAGGTGAGTGTAGCTTCCTTGTACTCCTCCACCATCTTCCAGTCCTTCTGATGTGATATCTCATTGTGGTTTTAATTTGCATTTCTCTGACAATTAGTGACATTGAGCATCTTTTCATATGTCTACTGGCCATCTGTATGTGCTCTTTGGAGAAGTGTCCATTCAGGCCCTCTTCCCTTTTTTTTTTTTTTTAATCCTCACCCAAAGACATTTTTTCTGTTGCTTTTCAGAGAGCAGAAGGGGGGGGGGGGGAGAGAGAAACATCAACATGAGAGAGACACATTAATTGGTTGCCTCCTGCATGCACCCCAACTGGGGCTGGGGATCAAGCCTGCCCTTGACTGGAATTGAACCTGGGACCCTTCAGTCCTGGGGTGACACTCTAACCACTGAGCCAAAATGGCTAGGTGCCCATTTTTTTAAAATATGTTTTTATTAATTTCAAAGAGAGGAAGGGAAGGGAGAGGGAGAGAGATAGAAACATCATTGATGAGAGAGTCATTGATTGGCTGCCTCCGGCACTCCCCCTACTGGGAATGGAGCCTGCAACCCGGGCATGTGCCCTGACACGGAATCAATTTGTGACCTCCTGGTTCATAGGTTCACGCTCAACCACTGAGCCACACTGGCCGGGCCCTCTGCCCATTTTTCAATTGGATTGTTTGTTTTGGTGTTGAATAGTATGAATTGTTTATAAATTTTGAGTATTAACTCCTTATTGGATGTATTATTGATTATGTTCTCCCATTCAGTAGATTTTATGTTCACTTTGTTGATGGTTTCCTTTGCTATACAAAAAGTTTTTAGTTTGATGTAGTCCCATTTGTTATTTTTTTCTTTTGTTTCCCTTGTCTCAAGAGATATATCAGAAAAAAATATTGCTAAGGGAAATGTCCGAGATTTTACAGCCATGTTTTCTTTGAGGAGTTTTATGGTTTTGAGTCTTACATTTATGTCTTTAATCCATTTTTATTTTATTCTTGTATATGGTGTAAGAAGGTTCCTACAATAAATTCCTTAATATGTATCTTCTACTGGTTATGTTTCTTTGGTTGAACTCAAAGTCTTTTCTCTATCCAGTATGGGAAATCCTCATTTCATTGACAAATATATAGAGGCACTCCTGAAACCCTTTTTCTGTACTTCAAGGGGGAAGATCAACTTCAGTAAGTACTTACAGAGTCATCATTTCCTCTGATAGGAAGGAAAACATTCTTCAGGTCCCAAGAAAGATTCCCCAGTGTCAAGAACAATGTGTTTGTGAACCATACTATTATTGGTTGGTTGGATGATGTCAGACTGCTGTTAATTGCATTAAAAAAGTAAAAATGATTGAGCTTAAAAATGAGAGTGGGGCCCAGCCAGGCGTGGCTCAGCGGTTGAGCATCAACCTAGGATCCAGGAGATAGGGGTTCGATTCCCGGTCAGGGCACATGCCCGGGTTGCGGGCTGCAGCTGATCAGTGACTTTCTCATCATTGATGTTTCTATCTCTCTCTCTCTCTCTCTCCTTTCCTTTCTCTGAAATCAATAAAGATACATTTAATAAATAAATAAATAAATAGAGTGGGTAAAGTGTAAAATAAATGTCTATGAATCCATACTGATATAATAAAGTGATTCGTAGAATAAATAGATAAATAAATGGAAGAGGCAAATCTCTCATGCAGAAGAATTCCAAATAATTTAGCTATTCTTCCCTCAAGAAGGTAGAGAATTATTTTCTTTTTCTTTTTTTATTTTTTTAAGTAAGAAAGAAGGGAGCTCCTTTAATGTGTTTTAGGAGTACATGGAGTCCAGTAATGGGCCCCAGGGGTGAAGGTTAGCCCATGGTAAGGTAAGCTCTAGAAGAGGCCCAGTCTGCCCTAGAATAGCCCTGAGGCTCAGAACAGGTGGTGAGCCTAGAAGGATTTGTTACTGGACAGTAGGCTGAGCCAACTTAGGAATGTAGAAGAGTGAGTCCATGCCCCTTCAGCCATCTTCGAGTTGGGTGTGCACAGTGACTTCCTTCCAAAGACTGCAGTTCGGAAAGGGGGAAAAAAGAATAACTTTATAGTGGAGAAATCTGACAAACACTACCTCAGTCAGGTGATCAAGAGCAACATCAACAGTAAAAAGTCATGTTGGTAACATATATCATAGCTAGAATGCAATGAAAATGGCATTGTACTTCTGTGGTCTTCTGTCCTAAAACCTATAATTCCCGTCTAATCATGAGGAAAATGCAGAAAAATCCCAATTAAGGGACATTCTACAGAATGCCTGACCAGCACTCCTTGGAACTATAAAGGTCATCAAAAACAAGGAAAATCTGAGAAACCATCAGAACCAAGAGAAGCTTAAAGAAACATGATGACTAACTGTAATGTGGTGTCCTGGATGGGATTCTGGAACAGAAAAAATACTTTAGGTAAAAACTAAAGAAGTCTGAGTAAAGTATGGACTTTGGTTAATAATAATGCATCAATATTGGTTCGTTAATTATAACAAATGAGTATCATACAGTGTAAGATGTTAATAATAGGGAAACTGGGTGTTGGGTATATGGGAACTCTTTGTACTATCTTCTTAGTTTTCTGTAAATATCAAACTGCTCTAAAAAGAAAGTTTACTTATGGACACAATAAAAAGATCAGTGGTTTCCAGAGGTTCAGGGGAAAGTAAGGGAAGGTTGAATAGGTGGAGCACAGGGGATTTTTTAGGGCAGTGAAACTATACTGTATAATACGGTAATCGTGGATACATGTCATTGTCAAGGTACATAAAATGTGCAGCACAAAGAGTGAACCCTAATGTAAACTGTATACTTATTAGATTGTAACAGTGTTTTAATATTGGTTCATTAATTGTAACAATGTACCACACTATTACAAGATGTTCATAATTGGGGAAACTGCATGTGGAGGTGAAAGTTGGTGGAGGTGGAGAGGTTGGGTTGGGTATATAGAATTTTATGTAATACCTTCTTGATTATTCTGTAGTCTTAAACTACTAAAAAAGAAAAAAGAAATCTACTAAAATCAATGAGCAAAGGACTTGAATAGACATTTCTCCAAAGATGATACACAAATGGCCAACAAACACCTGAAAGGATGCTCAGCATCACTAGTCATTAAGGAAATGCAAATAAAATCCACAATGAGATACAACTTTACACCCACTAGGACGGCTGTATCTAAAAAAAGAAGAAAAAAAGGAAAATAAGTGTTGGTGAGGATGTGGGGAAATTGGAACCCTCGTGCATTGCTGATGGGAATGTAAAATGGAGCAGCCATTATGGAAGAAAGTTTGACTGTTCCACAAATGTTTTTAAAAAATGGAATTACTATATGATCCAGCAATTCTACTCCTCAGTATATACCCAAAAAGAAATGAAAACAGGTATTCATTCCAAAACTTGTACACAAATGTTCACAGCAGCACTGTTCACAATAGCCAAAAAGTGGAAACAACCCAAATGCTCATCAATGGATGAATGGATAAATAAAATGTGGTATGTGTATACAATGAAATTTTACTCAAACATGAAAAGGAATTAAGTACTAATACATGGTATAGCATTCAAAGAATGAACCTTTGAAAACATTATGCTATGTGAAAAAAAGACACAAAAGGTCACATATGATTTCTTTCTTATTGAATTTCCAAAATAAATAAACCCATAGGCACAGAAAGCAGATTAGTGGTTGCCAGGGACTGGGGGAGGGGAGGAATGGGAATTGAATGCTTAATGTATATGTGGTTTCCCATTGGGATGATGGAAATGTTTTGGAACCAGTTAGAGGTGATGGTTACACAAAATGAATGAATATACTACATGCCACTGAATTGTATATTTTAAAATGGTTAATTTTCTGTTATGTGAATTTTACCTCAATTTAAAAAAGAGGAATGTACAAAGTGTGTAGAGGAAGGAACCACTAACTGCTTTAGGAGAGGTCCAGAAGATGGCAAGATGGGAAGGTTTAAAGAAATTTTCATAGCAGTGATGTTTGAATTGAGTTGAGTCAATCCATTTGTGAATCAGTTATCAAACATTTATTGTGTGCATACTAATATCATGCACTAAGGCATTGAGGAGATGCCTACCTTATATATACTCAGATTTCATTTGTCCCCCCTCAGAAAGCTCACAATATAGGTGGGCAATTACAGTGCCTTGTGATAGATGTATGTATAAGGTATTATGGAAATAAGGAGATACGGAGAAGAGTCACCCATCACAGCCTCTGGATGTTTGAAAAAAGTATGCAGGAACTGGCATAGTGAAGAGGGGGAAGGATGGTCATTTTAGTCAGAACAGCACAAGCAAAGGCACAGAGCCAAGGGACAGAAGCATGTGTGCATGCACACGCACGCACTCACTCACGCACAGGGAGTAATTATGAGAGGTCTCAGCAAACATTTTCAACATAGGAAGTGGCAAGTAATGAGGTTTAAAGCAAGTGGATGACACTCAGGCTTATTTCATAGATAGGTCCCTCTCTTACCAGTATACAGGCCACAATTGGAAGGGGACAAGACTGGAGGCAGGGAGACTAATTAAGAGACTGTTGCAGCAGTCCAGATGAAAAAGTTATCAGGGCCTGAAACAGGGAAGTCATAACTGGGATAAAGTGGAAGGGTCAGAATCAAGAAATGCTTAGGAGCTTTGGCTGGCATGGCTCAGTTGATTGGGCATCATCTCATGCACCGAAAGTTGCCGGTTTGATTCCTGGCAAGAGGCAGCGGTTTGCTCTTGCAGCAACGTATCTCTCTCTCTCCCTCTCTCACTTCCCCTCTTTCTCAAAAAAAAAAAAAAAAGTCAATAAAATTTTTTTAAAAATTTAAAAGAATGCTTAGAGATAAAATTAACAGGACTGGAGGATTGATTGGATGTTGGTGGTGAGAGAGAGTCAAGGATGACTCCAGGTTCTTGTTTTGTGTGATGGGGTGTGTATTTGTCAGAGATACTAGTTGATAGCAACAGAGGCTGACTCTAGTTGACTGAGCTGAAAAGGCATTTTTTAAAAAGGATATTGAGGAGCTCCCACAACCATGAGGGCTGGAGAACAAGATTGGAGGCTAAGTTTCCAGGAACAGTACCCCAAACCATTGCAGAAGTGGCCAGATGATACAAATGCCCCCGCCCAGAGCACAAGAGGAAACTGTTACTGCTTCTGCTACAAGAAGTCAACCTTGAAAACACTGGGAATTCTCTGATAGGAAAAAAACGGAAGCTCCGCATAGAGCCGGTTTCCTCATTGTTGCTCAGTTCTGAATCTGAGTCTCATGCAGGTATTTATGATTGAAGGAATCTAAGTCCCCTGACTGTGTCCTGGTTACAAAGGAGGCTGGCAAATAGTTCGGACTCTTACACAAGGGAGGCAGAGCTCATAATGTGGAAGTTCTTCCATATATAGAAAGGCTGTTCAGATAATGAGGGCAGCCACAAGTATGACACAGACGGTGCTGCTATCAACTAATGTAGAGAATACAAGAGTTTGGGGCAGGGATGAAGAGTTCCATTTGGAGCACGTGGAGTTTGAGGCGTTTGTAGAACATTCAGTTATAGATGTCTAACAGGTAGTGGGATGTTTGAAATTCTTAGCATACAGGTAGCATTTAAAACAAGAGTGGGTGGAGAGGTCCAAGGAGAGCATGTAGAGCGATATGAGAAGACAAAAGAGAGAAGCCTGGTGTGGGAAAGAAAACTTCCCTGAATTTCTCAGTGGCCTGTAAAAAGCCCTAGCCACCTGAGACACAAGAATGTATACAATATAAAGACAGAGAATGCTTGCTTTCACTTCCCCTAGATGCATTTCACTTTTCACATACCATGAGGATGCTGTCTCTAGCCATTTGTCTGGTTAACTGCTCTGATCCAAAGGAATACTAAAACTTATCTTTCCGAGAGATCCAAATGGAACCAGGAAGACTGCAGCACTATATCCCTAAGAGTTAACGCTTAAAAAAGGATGAAACTCAAACCTTGGAAACATCTCTCTGGGCTGTAAAAGCTGGAGACACAGCTTATCTGGTCATTGGAAAGTTATGTTAACATTACAAAGGTTAGTATAAGAACCAAGAACCTTTTCATTCTGTCTCCAGGGAGCATAGGGATTTCTCTGTCCTTTCAGGAGAGAGTAGGCTTGCTGTCTCCGTCCCATATGTAAATGGAGAAAATCCATTGTTCTCCATCCCTCTTCTATTAGTTGAAACCTGCCACTCACATAGAAAGTTTCCATCAGTTTTCATCCTGTCACCTGTGGGTCTGCATATGGGGGGCTGACATGGCAGTGTTACTCTGATTGTTGACCTGGTTGTATTAATAAAAAAAATCCTCCTGTCTCTGATCCAGGTTCCTTGTGTTTCTTTAGTATTTATAAGTATAAAGTACATATACTTAAAGTGTAAGTGGGGTAACATCTCAGACCCTTCACTGTTCTTGACAAAATATTGGGGAACATTAACATTTAAGTGCTATAAGGGGGAAGAGATTAAAAAAGAGAATAATGCCTTGCTGGCATGGCTTAGTGGTTGAGCATCCACATATGATCCAGGAGATCTCTGCTTGATTCCCGGTCAGGGCACATGCCGGGGTTGTGGGCTCGATCCCTGGAAGGGGGTGTGCAGGAGGCAGCTGATCAATGACTTTTTCATCGTTGATGTTTCTCTCTTTCTCCCTCTCCCTTCCTCTCTCTGAAATCAATAGAGATATATTTTTTAAAATAATAGAATAAATAAAAAAGAATGGCCAGAGAAGTACAGAATAACCAGGAAACAATTAATTCAATGTTATGGAAACCTAGGAACAAGAATAATTTAAGAGGGAAGTATTTATCAGCAGTGTCAAATGCATAGAGAAGTCAATTACATCTAGACTGAAAAGTAGCTATTGGCTTTGGCAGTTTGGACGCCGTTGGTGACTTCTGCCAAAAGAAATTTCAGTGGAAACCTTTTTTAGTATGAGGCATGAATGAATTTGAGGAAGTAGAGACAGCAAATGTAGAATACTACTATTTGGAGAAGTTTAAGCTGAGAAGGTAAGAAGAGAAATTGGCACCTGATGGAGACTTAGGATCAAGTTCTGTTTTGTTTTTTTAAACGGGAGAGACCTAGGCATGTGTAAGGCTGAGGAAAAAGCACCACAGACTGAAATCAGAGAGAAAAGGGATAATTGATGGAACAAGGTTCTGAAAGTGGTTGAAAAAGCTGGCACTTAGGGCACAGGTGAATGATGGACGTTGAACAAGAAGATGGAATGGACATAAGGGTGTGTGTGAATGTTATTTGTAGAAGAGATTCAGCTGAGACTTCAGACCATGGATTTATAGTGGTGCTAATTTTTATGGTTTTGTGGATTTTTCTCTAGCAGGGACAAACACCCAGGTGAAGGAGGAGAGAAGAGTGGTTTGTAGTACCAACCCAAGGTGAGAGGTTTCTGTGACTCCTTTGGCAGACAGGAATGAAAAGGGCATTAAGGAGGGCGGTTGGGTGGAGGGGGAGAGAGTAACCAAAGAATTTATGTGCATATACACACAACCCAAGGACAGGGACAATGGTGGGGAGAGGGACTGGGAAGGGGGAAGGAACGGGGTGGAAGGGGTCATTGGGGAGAAAAAGGGACATCTGTAATATTTTAAACAATAATAAAACTTAAAATAAAAGGGGGGGGGGCATTAAGGGCGCTAGTGAGAGAGAAGTTTAGGTTATGAGGTATGGGATTAAGAAAGGTTGGGAAGGAAAATGAAAAGAGGCCAGGAGAGGCTGACAGACTGAGAGAAAATTGAAGGCTCAGAGAACTAAACGGGTCTCTATGAAGTAAAGAAAAAAAAGTACCAAGTGGGTGAGGGCCTGAAGGATCAAGCAAGAGCGGAAATTGCGGCCAAAATGGAATACTGGAGGGATAAATGGTAGAGGTGAGCAATTCTGGGCCACAATAAAGTTCAAGATGTGGTGTTCTGGGTGTGGGTGGCTGAAGTGAAATGGAAAAGGTAATTGAGAATCAAGGGATGGAGAAGTTGTTGTGTCATCTCCATGGACAATGAGATACCCTAGTATGAGCTCCAGGAATTAGGGTGGAGAGGGAGATCGTGGGCTGGGTGCCAATATCTTTACTTAAGCAGGGGAGAGTGGAGGATATATAAGAATTTTCTAGGCAGACTGGGATGGAGGGGATGACCATTATAGATGAGAGAAAAGATTGGGAAAAGGTATGGTTGGATGGGCAAAATAGCCTGATCTCTCCAGAGAACTGAAATCAGTATGAGTGTGAGTACAGGAATGAGGCTGCATTAGCAGGTGGAGCTGACAAATAATGCACAGCCACTGAGGACTTTTACAGTATTTACTTAATTCTGATTTGCATTTTAGATTTTCTAATCTGAAGTGTGGAAAATTAGAGTCGGGTAGGGCTAGAGACCAGTTAGAGGGCTGTTGTAATTGCCCAGGCCAGTACCAGGGGAGTGACACTGACTGTGGAGGTAAATGATGAATCCCAGAGCTATTTTTTTAAAAATATATTTTTATTGATTTCAGAGAGAGCGGAAGGAAGAGGGAGAGAGAGATAGAAACATAAATGATGAGAGAGTCATTGATCAGTTGCCTCCTGCATGCCCCCCACTGGGGACTGAGCCACAACTTAGGCATGTGCCCTGACCGGTAATTGAGCCATGACCTCCTGGTCTATAAGTCTATGCTCGACCACTGAGCCAAGCTGGCTGGGCCCAGAGCTATTTTAATTGAAAGGGCTAATACAGTATATGAAAGTTGAACTTTGCATGTGAAACTGACAGGCCCCAGTTAACAAACTCCTTTTTAGCATTACTTCACTATTTGTGATAGGCAACTCTAACATGGCTCCCAAGATTCCTGCCCCTCACCCCATGAGCACACGCTTTCTCCCAGTTAGTCAAAAACTAATCTAGGCACTGCTGTGAGAGGATTGTGCAGGTATAATTAAGGCCCCAAATCAATTAACTTTAATAGTGATTACCCTAAGTGAGCTGACCTAATCAGGTGAACTCATAAAAGGGATTGGGGTCTTCATTTACAAAAGGACAAATACTGTATGATTCCATTGATAGGAGATATCTAAAGTAGTCAAATTCATAGAAACAGAAAGTAGAATGGTGGTTACCAGGGCCTGGGGAAGGGGGAAATGGGGAGTTGTTGTGTAATGAATATAGAGTTTCAGTTTTGCAAGATGAAAAGTTCTGGAGATCTGTTGCACAACAATATGAATGTACTTAACACTACTGAAAGGTACACTTAAAATAGTTAAGATGGCGAATTTTGTGTTACGTGTGCTTTTTTTAATTACAATTTTTAAAAAACTAGGAGGGACTGGGCTCTTTATGGTGAGATTCAAAGTATGAGAGGAGTTTGACATGAGGAAAGTTCTCCATTGCTGACTTTGAAGATGGAGAGGGCTACGTGCCTCTAAGAGCTGAGAGTGGCCTCCAGTTCACTGCCACGAAGGATATAGGAACCTCAGTACTTTGACCTCAAGGAAGTAAATCCTACCACAACCACATGAGTTTGGAAGAAGTCTCTAAGCCTCAAATGAGTTTGTTGCCTAGCTGACACCTTCATTTTAGCTTATGAGACCTTGAGCAGAGAACCCAGTTAACCTGTGCCTGGATTCCTAATGCATGGAAACTGTGAGAAAATAAATGTGTGTGTTTTGTGCATGTGTGTGTGTGTCTGTTTTTTTAAAATGTTTATTGATTTCAGAGAGAAGAAGGGAGAGGGAGAGAGAGAAGAAACATCAATGATGAAAGAGAGTCATTGAATGGCTGCCTCCTATACACCCCCTACTGGGGATCGAGCCTGAAACCTGGGCATGTGCCCTAACCTGGAATCAACTGAGACCTCCAGGTTCATAGGTCGACACTCAACCACTTAGCTACACCAGCCCTGCCTGTGTATGTTTTAATGAAACTTTTATTTATACACTGAATCTAGAAGCAGATACATAACTTATTATACAATCTATTTCCAGAAATATACACAAAGTTACTATTATTTGTTTATAAATCAAATGACATATTACAATCAATGGGCTTCTGATGATTCATTCTATGGGGTTCTCACTACAAGTGGTACACACCTGATTTGAAACATACAGAAAAAATATAAACTACAGTAATCTGAATTGCAAGGATTAATTTCATGACACTTCCACATAACTATAAAACGTCCTTAACCCAACATGTATACTTATTACAAAATTCTTTAAGAATTTGTCATCATCTCTAGATGCAGTTTATAACACTTTTTAGAAATAGCAACTGCACATCGTGCCTTGTCATGGTTGATTAATAAAAAGGATGTTTACCAAAAAAACCTCTTTATAGGATTAAAAAGTACTAAAAGAGGAGAGATTAAAGATGGCAGCAGACTGCGTAGAAGTTACACTAACACTCTCCCGGGACCAAACTGGAATTACAACTAAAATATAGAAAAACCATCCTGAATAATCAACTGCAACAAAAGACAAATTGGAGAGCACCCTCATAACCAAGGAAGAAAAGTGGAGACCACATAGAGATGGGTAGGAAGTATGGAGGTGGGAGAGGGCTGGCTGGGCTCCCACAGGCAGCGGCTGAAGGTCTGGAGGGTTATCTCAGCTGTGGGGGGTTCCCACTGAGGACTCTGGGGCCTAAACCCCAGGCTGGGCTCCCCAGCCAAGAGCACCAGAACTGAGAAAGGTGCCCACATAGCATCTGGCTGTGAAAAGCAGCCAGGTTTCTGTCTGCCAGGGAGAAACGGCTGGATGTGCAGGCACCCTTTTAAAGGGCCAACACACAAAGTTGTGTGTGTAGCCACTCACCTTGGGCTCCAGCAGAGGGAGGGCGGAGTGGACTGGAGCTGTGTGAGGAGAATCTAGGGTTGTGGGCTCTGGAGACAGAGTTTAAAGGGCACCCCTCTAGATTCCTGTGCTGAGTCGCTCCCTCATAATGCAGAGGACATAGTCTACAAGCAGTCATTTACCTTCCAAGCAACTTTTGATTGAGGGAGAAACAATTGCTCCACCCTGCTGGTAAACCTCTCACCCTACCCAGAGGAGTTTCTATAGCCTGAGGCTCATTAAGAGAATCAGATTAATCAGCCTGCAGGCAGCAGATCTCAGAGTGCTTTGAGTCTTTGCCTGATCTGCTTTGGACCCAGGCCTTGGAAAAGCAGACTTTGGTGTGCATCTTGGTCCTGTCCAAACACACCAGCCCCAACAGAGGGGACCTCAAGCCATGGTTGTTGATAGCTCCAAACAGGGTACTCAAGGCCAGTCTCAGTGTCTGACGTTGGCCTGTGACAGAGACCATCCAAAAAGACTGAGAGTCCTAGCAGGCTTACTTAATACATAGAAACAAACCCAAATAGGCAGTCAAAATGGGGAGACAAAAAACAAGCCCCAAATGAAAGAACAAGAGAAGTCTCCAGAAAAAGAGCTAAATGAAATGGAGGTAAGCAATCTATCAGATATAGAGTTCAGAAACTGATTGTAAGGATGCTCAACAGCATGAAAAAAGATATGGAAACTATGAAGGAAAGTAAGAATGACACAGCACAAATAAGGAATACATTGGAAGAAAAAAAGAGCAGATTAGAGGGAGCTGAATATCGATCAGTGAATTAGAAGACAGTCCAAAAGAGTAGAAAAAAATCACTCAATCAGAGATCCAAAAAGAAAAAAACAATTAAAAACAGGACAATCTAAGGGAGCTGTGGGCCAACATGAAACATAACCATATTCACATCATAGGAGTCCCAGAGGAGGTCAAAAGTAAGCAAGGGTTAGAGAACATATTTGAAGAACTAATGGCAGAAAACTTCCCTAACCTAGTCAAGGAAAAAGTCACACAAGTTCAGGAGGCACAGAGAGTCTCAAGCAAGAAGAATCCAAAGAAGCCCACACCCAGACACATCATAATTAAAATGCCAAAAACTCAAGAGAAAGAGAGAATATTAAAGGCAGCAAGAGAAAGGCAATTTGTTACCTACAAAGGAGCTACATAAGGCTGTCAGCTGACTTCTCATCAGAAACTCTACAGGCCAGAAGGGAATGGCATGAAGTATTCAAGGTAATGCAAAACAAGGATCTGAAACCAAGATTACTCTATCCACCAAGGATATCATTCAAAATAGATGGTGAAATAAAGAGCTTCCCAGATAAAACAAAGGCTAAAGGAGTTTATCACCACCAAACCAGCACTGCAGGAAATGTTAAAGGACTGCTGTAATAATAAGGAGAAATAGAGAGAGAAACATAGGCATAAAGAATTAAGAAAGCAATAAATAAGGAGCTATCAATAATAACCTTAGGACTTTAAGGGTGAGATCAACAGCAATACAGTTATAGTTGTGGACTTTAACACCCCACTGACTTCACTGGATAGAGCTTCCAGACAAAAAGACAACACAGAAGCAGTGACTCTAAATGGCACACTACATCAGATGGATTTAATTGATATTTATAAAACATTTCACCCCAAAGCTGCAGAATATACATTTCTCTCAAGTGCACATGGGTCATGCTCAAAGACAGACCACATGTTAGGGCACAAAACAAGTCTCTACAAGTTCAAGAAGACTGAAATCATATCAAGCATCTCAGATCACAAGGGCATGAAATTAGAAATCAACTACAGTAAAAACACTCAAAAACATTCAAATATATGGAGGCTAAATAGAATGTTATTAAACAATGAATGGGTTACCAATAAGATCAAGAAAGAAATCAAAAGCTTCCTGGAAACAATTGAAAATGAATACACAACAACCCCAAATCTATGGGGCACAGTGAAAGCAGTCCTAAGAGGGAAGTTCATAGCACTGCAGGCCTACCTCAAAAAGCAAGAAGAATTTTTAGTAAACTGTCTAACCCTACAACTTAAAGAATTAGAAAGCTCCCCTGTGAAGCTACCTGGACCAGGGCTTTTGTTTGCTGGGAGTTTTTTTTTATTGCTGCTTCAATTTCATCAGTTGTTATTAGCCTATTCAGGTTTTCTGATTCTTCCTGATTCAGCTTTACATGATCTCACTCATATGTGGAATCTAATAAACAAAATAGACTGAGGAACAAAATAGATCCAGAGACATAGAAGCATGGAACAGACTGATGAATCTCAGTGGGAAGGGGGGGGCGGGGGAGTGGGTGGGGAGAGATTAACCAAAGTATTTATATGCATAAACCGCGGACACAGACAATAGCATGGTGAAGGCCTGGAGTGGTGGGTGGGGGATGCAGGGTGGAGGGGATCAATGGGGGGAAAAGTGGGGATATCTGTAATACTTTCTACAATAAAGATTAAAAAAAAGTACTAAAAGAAACTAAATTTGTGATTACTATTGTACCAACTCTTTATTTTAGAAATTTGAAGTTGTTTATGGGAGTGGCAATTGTTTCATATTAGACTATTTAACAAAACTGTCTATAGAATCCAAAAATATAAACAAAATATACTTAGACCAAACTAGAGGAATGAAGTTTTATTTTTCCTTTTTCCCCCCTTCCATTTTCAACCAGACTGTTTAAGTATCAAATAAAGTTAACCTTTCACATTATATTTGCTACTCACATCATATGCCTATCTCTCTGTACAAAGGCAGAAAATATTGCAATACCCTTTTCTTTCTGTTTACAAATTTAATTAATTTGTTTTTTATTGATTCGAGAGAGAAAAAACCTATCAATTTGTTGTTCCACTTATTTATGCATTCATTGGTTGCTTCTTGTATGTGCCCTGACCCACAACCTTGGTGTATTGGGATGATCCTCTA
Organism: Miniopterus schreibersii; assembly: GCF_964146895.1. NCBI lineage: Eukaryota > Metazoa > Chordata > Mammalia > Chiroptera > Miniopteridae > Miniopterus > Miniopterus schreibersii. Next base: position 57,414,786 of record NC_138104.1, on the reverse strand, counting down.
ACTCACTGAGCTACTTGGCCAGGGCTTTAATTAATTTCTTGACAAATGCTTTATTTTTATCGTACACTATCGGAACCTAACAATTCCAGATTGCATTATATCAGGGTATATTTCTTTAAGGTATTTTATATTATGGATATACCAAGGTGCATCAAAAATTGGTTTTCTGAATAGAACAATATAACATTTGCCCTCCAAAACAACACAACAAAAAATTTTTAACTTTTATTTTTTTAAATTTATCTTTACTGTTGAAAGTATTACAGACATCCTTTTTTAACTCCCCCATTGATCCCCTCCAGCCCACATCCACCCCACCCCCAGGCCTTCCCCATACTATTGTCTGTGTCCATGGGTTATGCATACATGCATATAAGTTCTTTGATTAATCTCTCCTCAACCCCCCACCCACCACCCACCTTCCTTATGGGATCCCTCAGTCTGTTCTATGCTTCTGTATCTCTGGATCTATTTTGTTCATCAGTTTAGTTTGTTCATTAAATTCCACATATGAGTGAGATCATGTGATATTTATCTTTCTCTGGCTTATTTCACTTAACATAATACTCTCCAGGTCCATCCATGCTGTCCCGAAGGGTAAGAGATCCTTCTTTTTTACAGCTGCGTAGTATTCCATGGCATATATGTCCCACAGCTTTTTTATCCACTCATCTACTGATGGGCACTTGGGCTGTTTCCAGGTCTTAGCTATTGTAAATTGTGCGGCTATTACACAACATAGGGGTGCAGAACATAGGGGTGCATAAGTTCCTTCTGATTGGTGTTTTGGGTTTCTTAGGATATACTCGTAGAAGTGGGATCACTGGGTCGAACGGCAGCTCCATATTTAATTTTCTGAGGAACCTCCATACTGTTTTGCATAGTGGCTGCCCCAGTCTGCATTCCCACCAGCAGTGTAGTAGGGTTCCCTTTTTTCCACATCCTCACCAGCACTTGTTGTTTGTTGATTTGTTGATGGCAGCCATTCTGACAGGTGTGAGGTGATATCTCATTGTCATTTTAATTTGCATCTATCAGATGATTAGTGACTTTGAGCATTTTTTCATATCTCATGCCCATCTGTATGTCCTTTTTGGAGAAGTGTCTATTTAGGTCCTTTGCCCATTTTTTAATTGGATTGTTTGTCTTCCTTTTGTTAAGTTGTATGAGTTCCTTATATGTTTTGGATATTAACCCTGTATCAGATGTGTCCTTGGCAAATATGTTCTCCCATACAGTGGGCTCCCTTTTCATTTTGTTGATGGTTTCTTTTGCTGTGCAGAAGCTTTTCATTTTGATGCAGTCCCATTTGTTTATTTTCTCCTTAGTTTCTCTTGCCCTAGAAGATGTATCAGCAAACATATTGCTACCAGAGATGTCTGAGAATTTGCTGCCTATGTTTCCCTCTAGGATTTTTATGGTTTCACTACTTACATTTAAGTCTTTTATCCATTTTGAGTTAAATTTTGTGTATGGTGAAAGTTGGTGGTCTAGTTTCACATTTTTGCATGTACCTGTCCAATTTTTCCAACACCATTTATTGAAGAGACTGCCTTTACGCCATTGTATGCTCTTTCCTCCTTTGTCAAATATTAATTGAGCATAATGGCTTGGGTTGCAAAATAAATTTTAAAAATATATTTAGATGAAATTCAGAATAATCTTAACCTGGCACTAAATAGCTAGATCTTATACACATGGTAACATATGAGGAAAACGTGGGGAACAAGCTATGTATACATGATAAAATGAGGTTCAGGACAGTCCAAAAACCTCTGTGTACCATGCTTTTACAATATTTTCTTTTTATCTAAATCAATCTAAAACTTTATGTTTCAAGAGAATCCAACCCATTTGTGAAAATTAGTTGTGCAATCACGTTCTACCCAAGAAAATGTTGACTAAGGTGAAGAAGTTGAGAAAAATATTTGCCAAAGAAAGTATAGACAACACAAAAATTGCTATCATAGGAATCTAAGATAGTGTAATATTCCTTTAATAATAGTTCTAGTTCCATAGGCCTTTATATGTTATGCCAATTTGTATCAGAGTTTAATGACTTAAAGGCAACAATTTCTAAGTTGGTGGTATACATTTATTTAAGATTTTTTAATGTCACATATTTACAAATATATACATTAAATATGCCAACAGAGCTGTTTTGCAATATAATATTTAATAGTTCTTAGCTCGCATGTGATTTTACTCAGTGATTTTATACAATAGCTAAATAAAATTTTCTGAAGATTAAGCTGTGAAATGCATCATTTCCATCTCATTAAAAAAAAAATACACACACACACACACACACACACACACACACAGAAACCACTAGATGAAAATGAAGGCAACAGAAAAATTCAACTTGTTACAAAATATCAGCACAATCTTAAAAATAATTTAGACCCTGACCAGGTAGCTCAGTTGGTTGGAGTGTCATCCTGATACCCCAAGGTTGTGGGTTGATCTCCAGTCAGGGCACATACAAGAATCAACCAATGAATGCATAAATAAGTGGAATAACAGATCAGTTTTTCTCTGCCTGTTTCTGCCCCCCTTCTCCCCCTCCTCTTTCTCTCTCCCTCTTCCACTCTTGGTAAAAAAAAAAGAATCAGCCGGCCAGTGTTGCTCAGTGGTTGAGTGTTGATGTATGAATCAGGAGGTCATGGTTCGATTCCCAGTCAGGGCACATGCCCCGGTTTGGGGCCCGATCCTCAGTAGGGGGCGTGCAGGAGGCAGCCAATCAATGACTCTCATCATTGATGCTTCTAACTCTCTCTCCCCCCCTTCTTCTCTCTGAAATCAATAAAAACCTATAAAAAAAGGAAGTATGTAAACTATATTTCAATATCTTTATCTTGAACCCAGAGTGCAAGACGCAGGGTTCTCCTAATCTTTCAGTAATGCTTCTCCTGCCAGTAATGGTTCATTTTGTTTGGCAAAGGCCATTTTGGAAATGTCTATTCTGGTATACTGACATACAGTAAAATGACGCATGTACTGCAAAGATCACACGTGCATGAATGGTGGTGGTACTTGATTGGTAAATTGCAGATTCAGGTGACGGAGACACTGAATAACAAAAAGATCCATTTTCAGAGTCCCTGGTTGAATGTTTAATTAGATCAGTGAATTTTCCATCTACATCTGGTTGTTCATAAAAGTGAAACCTACCATTTGAGTCCTCAATTCTAGTGTGAAGTGTTTTACCATGGGAGCGAAAGCTTGAGCTTATAAAGAAAACAGTCATGCCCGTGGGGCGTGGCTTAGCGGTTAAGCATCGACCTAGGATCCAGGAGATTGTGGTTCGATTCCTGGTCAGGGCACAGGCAGGGTTGCCGGCTCTATCCCCAGTCGGGGGTGTGCAGGAGGCAGCCGATCAATGACTCTCTCATCATTGATGTTTCTATGTCTCTCTCTCTCTTTCCCTTCCTCTTTCTGAAATCAATAAAGATATATTAAAGAAAAAAAAGATAACAGTCATTAGAACTATTCTGAAGAAGAAAAGAACCATCCGGTACATTTACTAGCTACCCTTCCACCTCCCAGCATGTGATTGGTTTCCAGTACCATCCTTATTTTGCAAGTTTTTTCAGCTCCCCTGTAAGGCCTGTCACAACCCCAAGACCACTACTTTCCATTGAGTCATAAACTGTTTGCAATCCCAAGAGCCACATGGACATCTGTGCTGGTGAGCCCACTGAGGTTCCTTTGGATTTCATTGTTCTGCATTGGAGGTAGCAATGGCCAGCATGGAGGGACATAACCATGACTGGCTCTTGGGTTCTGTAATGTGACACCTGTGGTGCCAATGAACAAGCTACTGAGTGATCCACACAGATCTCTGGGGCAACAACTAAGTCTTGGTCTAACAGATTATTGTTTCGGAGAAAGAGCTCTCCAACTTGAGAAGGTACTGCAGAAACTTCCATGAGAGCAACCGACCGGAAATAGCTGGGTGATCCTTCCAGAGGATACATCCCTTCATGTGCCCGCGCAGAACACCAAACGCAGTCTCCAGGCGAAAGTCCGAGAACCCCAGCACTCCTTCATTGAGGTGAAGATTCAAGACTCCATTCTGAGAGTCTTGACTCCTTAATGAATTATTTTGTTTTTGGAGCACAGTTTCAGGCTGAAGATGGTGACAATCTTTTCAAACATCATTCCGTGTTGGACTTGGATTGGAAGAATAAAGCAAAGCTTTGACTCTCACCTCCTCCCTTTTGATATGGCCTCTTCAGAGTTTGTAGGTCAAGAGGCCAAGGGGTAGGACGCTAGTGATGACCGCGATGGAAATGGACTTTATTGAGCTTTGAGCTCTTGCATCTTGAAAGATTATTGGTGCCGGGAGGGGAAGGCTGTCTCCATCCGGCAGCGCTCCCAGAGGGGGCGCTCCTCTTGCCTTTTTGCTTTTGTTCTGCAGAAAGCTGCCTTTTAAATACTACCCATTAGGCTTTCACTCTCTCATCTTATTTTCCACCTTTTTCTTTTTTTAAAATATATCTTTATTGATTTCAGAGAGAGGAAAGGAGAGGGAGAGAGATAGAAACATCAATGGTGAGAGTCATTGATCAGCTGCAGCCCGCAACCCGGGCTTGTGCCCTGACCGGGAATCGAACCCTGATTGCCTGGATCCTAGGTCGATGCTCAACCACTGAGCCACGCCTGGCTGGGCTATTTTCCACCTTTTTCATCTTCACTGTGGATGCCACAGCTGGTCACATCTTCACCATAGCAGCTACCAAATAAGGAATCATTCTCCCCAAATTCACCAGCTAGTGATGGTTGTACTACCATGAAATCTGTTTCTTCTTTACTTTTACCCACGCTCAAAGATTTCTGGAAGGTTTGAAGACTAATTTTCTTTGTTAAGCCTAGTTACCTAATCCGGAGGCATAAATCTCTGGAATATTGTCCCCAAACATCTGGAGAGACTGCGGTGCTACATGCATGTATTTTTCCAGCTTCATTTAACCTTCGGAGCCATTTTCCGGCGCCCGCGGCGGCGGCGGCGGCGGCGGCGGCCAGAGCTTGTCCCCTCTTGCTCGCTGGTCCAGCGGAGGCCCGACTCTAAGGAATGTGGGTTGTTTTAAGCCGCTACATTTGCGGTAACTTGTTACACAGTAACAGAAAATGAATACACCGCTAGTGGTGTTATGATGGTGGCAAACTTTGGGACTGGGGTTGAAGAAGCAGCTGATTTATTTCAGATGATTCTGAATTTAGAATTGCTGCACATAAAAGGGAGGGGGACAGAATCGGCGTTAAACACACAAAAGCATCTCTTTCAATGCTCAGGTCAGGCATTCTTCGTCACCGTCCTCCAGCATGAGGGACTCTTCCCTCCCCAGATATTAATAGACGGTAATGTATTTTATCACCTAAATGATACTCATCTGTTTTATGTTCTAGTGGCCTTTTGTACCTAATTGGGCTTCAAGTTTCTGGAGGACAAGTCTCGTTGATTTTTGTGACCTCCACAGTGCCTTGCACATACAGACGTAGATGTAACTTGATTGGCCAAAGGAGGTGTAAAGCTCCAGGAGCTGTTCCTGAAAGGAAACTGGAGGTGGTTCTTGAGACTCGAGCAGGGGCTTCTCCTTATTAAACCACTGCGAGCCCCACCATGCATATTTCCGCGGCAGCAAAATGCGTCATAACATTCTCGGACTCTTCTCTTGGGATAAGGACGACAAATATGAATAGCCCAAATAGCCTGCCTGACTGGGAACAGGACCTGGCATTTAACAACAGTTTAACTTAATTAGCTAGCATCCACTAATCAGTATGGCCTAAACATCTGCCAGTGGAATCTGAGAAGTCTGTTCTAAAAGAAAAGCTGAGTTTATTCGCCACAGATGAGGCACTTGTGTGTGTGTGCGGGGGGGGGGGGGGGGGGGGGGGGGTGCTTTACCAGTGAAATAAAATTAAGAGGTTGGTGCCCAGTTTCCAGGAGAGTTTGTGTAGTGTATGTTGATGAAACAAAATTATAAATATTAGACATTTTCCCTGTGCTCACATTCATTATTAAGTTTGTGAACTGTCTCAAAGAAATTGAAGCAGAACTTAAGGACTTGGGTGTTTTTTTGTTTTGTTTTGTTTTGTTTTTTTTAATGTAGTCACACGGCTAGGTAGTATAAACATTTTGAATAAAGTTACTGACCTGGTTTTCTAGATCAAGGACTTTTTGAAATAAAAAGATTCTGAGAGATTCAACTTGTTGCCTCCCTTGGTTTATAATAATTTCTTGCTGATCTGCCAAGCTACCTTAAACCTTTCTGGAACAAGAGATGAAGTATAAATACTAATCTGACAAAATGTCTACACAGTGAACTTGAAACTGCAGGAGGTCATAAGAGCTAATTTGTTCAAGGAAGTGGAGGCAATTCCGATTCACTCTGGAGGCGTGGTTTAGGTAGACAGGCAAGTGAACTCAATTTATCACTGTTGCACTGCCTTGAGCTAAATGAAATATCGGATTGTGAGGATTTGCAAAACTATTTGATGGAAATGAAGTCACGACTCAGAAAAAAGTCATGGATTTTGACGAATATGAATCACCCTTAACATTTTTATGGCTGCCTTTGGAGTGCAAATTCTCAGCACGTCCGTGAGTTAGGAAGCGTTTGCCTTAATACTGTGGGCAGAACTATCTAAATACCAAAACAATTTTGAAATTTCGGGCTGAATGGCCAAAATCTGAGATGTTTGGGTTCGTTTGACCCTGTTAAAGGACCAGTCTTTTTCATCAAAGTGCTTAAATCAATAGCTGAAGTCAGAATTAAGACTTGCTCAAATTGGAACATTTCCCCCCATCGTTTCGAACAGCTTAGTCTTTGAAATATTTTACATTTACTTGCTCAGAATTTACCTATCGGGCTTGTAACTGTCCGTTTTTGTAGGACTAAAGTTAATTAAACTTTTGTAGACGCCTTTGGCATTTATGTTAACGTGTACATTCTTGGCTAGGTAATAAGACTATACGACTTTGGCAAAGATGTATTGGTCACGTGTGTTTCTTTTTAACCTTCCGCCTCACTGTTAAAAAAACCAAAACTTGGACACTCCTGCCCTAGACAGTGCCATAACCCTGGGCAGAGATGACATGGTTACTCCATTGCGCCCTCGACACAATCCTGTTTGTCGCAAAGGGCCCTGCGCGGAAGGTTACCCTAGAGCTCCTAGTCATTTTGTAGGCGCGCTGTAGCTCTGCTCCTTCCGCGCTGGTACTTGATTGTAACAGAAAGTAGTTCCGGTCCGTGTTGTTTCGGTGGAGGAGCCGTCGCCGCCATTTCAAGACCGTGAGAGTAGATGGCCAACCAGAGTTCCTAAGGTTCGAAGACTGTAAGTGCTGCCGCCGCTCAAGCCTCCCAAAGCACTGGTACTGCTGCTGCCCTCTCATTCCTACCTCTAGCAACGTTCTTGCAAGCAGTGGTGGCACATCGGGACTCAATCACACCCTTCTCGCTCTCAAGAAGCTCCAGATGGCGTCTTCCGTGGGCAACGTGGCCGACAGCACAGGTACCGGTGTCCCTTCTACTTTGGTAGACGCCCCGTTGGGGTCTCGCGCCGTTCTCTGCCTCTCATCATCCCCTACCTTCCCTCGAGCCATCCCCATGACATCAGTGGCATTGCTGGGCTTACTGTCGTCTACCGGCATCTGATCAGGTTTTCCGCTGTGGTTTGCTCCGCAAACATTTCTTTTTTGCTTCCCTTGCTGTTTGCTTCCTTTCTTGCTTTTCAGTCTCACAAATGTCCTAGCTTTCCACTCTCTCGGGACGCTTCTGTCACCCGTGCATGCTTAGAATATCTCGGAATGGACTGCGTTGGAATCCCTGTCCTTTCACGCTCCTTCGCTACCGTTTTCTTCCCAAATTCAGCTCAGGGTCCTTCCTCTTCCCCCTTTGCATATCCCTCTTCATCCCCCTCCTGTCCTTTCTCCTTAGCCCGATTTGGTCCTCTGTCAGTCTAGGGCGGGGGTGCCTTTCCGATGTATTCATATCCTCACTTTGCATCACCCAAGGATGAGCAAAAGCTTCTCGGTGTGCTACACGTCACCTTAACAAGAGGGGATATTGAGCAGCGCCCCGCTGGGGAGCGCCTTGCCGGTGTTCTTTTGGTTGAGCGTCCCCAGTTTAGATTGGAAATTTCCAGGGGTTCCTTTTGCCAGCGCCCAATTCCACCAGCTGCTCCAGCTTGGATTTCCCACCCGGCCCTCCCTCCCCTCCCGCGGGGAACCACACCCTTTCCTTCGCGACATTGCCAGCCCAACGTCTACTTCCTACCCTTGGGGAGAAACCACCCTGGTGCTGGTGCTTCTTGTTGACCACCCTGCGGGCCGAAGTCTTGCTTTGTGTTACTTTCTCCCTGTATTCCTCCGCCGCCGCCTCTGGGTCTTCCATCCCCATTCTTGAGCTCGGTATCTCTTTATTCATAGGTTGTGGTTTTGCTTTATTTTGTTTTTTTAAGTTTTCATCCCTGCTTGAAGAGTTTGTAAAGCAACTGGAGTGTTGGCTGCACAAGTGCAAGGCGGTTGCCCTTTTAGACAATTCATCCGCCGAGAGCTTTTGGTACTAAAAATAAGAAAACAACCAAAATTATAGGAATGCCCTTCAGCTGCCTTTCCCTATTGAGGCTGTTTGGGGCGGGCGGGGGGTGGGGGGTGGGGATTGGGCTGCAGTTCTAAGCTTTCCCATGAGGTTCTTTTTTTGTTGTTGTTACTCAACTGAGATCTGTCCAGGGTTTTAGTTATTGTTTTTGGACATTGCGCAGTAAGTAATAGGTGAATCTTCAATCGTATTTTATCTATGATTGTAGGTAGTGGGATTGATAACTAGTGTTCTCCTCCCTTCCAGGGATTTTTAAGAGTAAAGGTTTGTACTAGCTTGCCCTTTTTAATGTGTGCTACTTTATTTGAGGGAGTTGTCATTTCAAGTGTTAGAACAGATAAGTGGCTTTGAAAAGTTGATAAAGTAATGTGTTAATATAAGGAGCTAAGAGCTTACAGAGACTTGTCTAAAACGTAATTTTCTAGTTTCTGTTAGAGATATAACCTCTCCCAGATTTGGGTGCAAGTCTTTTTGCTTTGTGTTAGTGGTCAGCTGTGTGTTTTGTTCAGGAAATTTACTTTGCTTACCTGAGCATACAGATCACTTGCCAACTCTAATGATTGGGGAGCTTGGCTCAAATTTGAGCTGTTACTGTGACCTTGGTAGAATTTAAGTAATTTGTACGTGGTTTCCCATTGTAACCATCTAGTGAAATTCCAGCAATGTATCACTACTTAAGTTAAAGTATTAAGTTGAGACTTGGGCGTGTTTTTTTTGCTGTTTTTTTTTTTAACCTTCTGTGGGTTTTAGCTGTATCCTTTATCTTTATGTATCTGAGTTAAGTCACTTAGTAGACACAGCAAAGTGCTTTCATTTATTATTCATTCTGTTGCACTTTATCAGATTATTTTATATTTTGTTTTCCCATTCTTTAAAAAAATCATTGCAGTGGTAGGTAACTGCTTGATTTATATAGGGTTGTTTGCAATGTCTTAATCCTTTAGTCAGTGTCAGAGCTTTTTGAAAATGCCAGTGTTAAACCAGTGTGGGTGGGATTTAGCTAATTTGGTTTCATTGTGAGTTTGGGATGGGTAGAGGAGAAATATAATCTTGGGTCTTTATTTAAAATGTTTGATGACCCCTTTAAATATTTTGGCTCTTGACAGATGAGTTCATCTTGTTTATCAGCTGTTTTAAAAATAGCACCTTGACTTTTAGTTTTTCCCCCTTATGCTTGTTTCTGGTATTGCCCTTAATTTAAACAAATTAAGTTGTGATATGAATATAATTTTGACTTAAAAACACATTTTGTGTCCCCACGCACTTTAAGAAATAGATTGTTACCAGTACTACCCCCTCCCAATCCAACCTAAAACATGGGAGAAAGTATTAAGTTTCCCAGGAGGTTATTATGATATTATTAAACCTTTGTGACCTTGCAAATCACATTTTATATTTTGTTCCTATATGTTAACTATAAAGAATGTTTAGTGAATCTTTAGATGCTACCTCTGATTTGTAAATTAAAAATACAAAGTATTTGTAGTCATAAAATGTAATCTTATTTGGAAGCAAATATTTCTATGTAGTCTGGGAAAGAGTTAATGGATCAATTCTAAAATGCCAATTCTGCACCTGATGTTAACTCGGGGGTATAAATAATGTGCAGAACACTCTAGTGCTTTACATAGTTTCAAGCATTTTCATCTTTAAGTTTAATAGACCATATTTTTACATTTTTTGTTTGCATTTCTAACTTTTTGTTTTCCCCCCTCCTTCCCTCAAATGTTTTGATGATTCTCCAGAACCAACGAAACGTATGCTTTCCTTCCAAGGGTTAGCTGAGTTGGCACATCGAGAATATCAGGCAGGAGATTTTGAGGCAGCTGAGAGACACTGCATGCAGCTCTGGAGACAAGAGCCAGACAATACTGGTGTGCTTTTATTACTTTCGTCTATACACTTCCAGTGTCGAAGGCTGGACAGGTAGGAGATGTGGGGGTACCTTCTGGTGATTGCTGCCTCTGGGTGCTGAGCTTAAAAAATGATACTTAAGTATTTGAACTTGAAATGTTTCCAATACTGGGTTTCAAGAACCACCAATGCACATCTGCTGTCTTGTCCACTTGTGACATGCCCAGCTGCCAGTTTTTCTCCCTCCTTTTTGTGGTGGTGGTTATATTATCAGTATGATTAGAGACCTTTTCTAGATTTTACCACGTAAGTCTGCTGTTTTCTTAACTGTTCAGGTAATAAATATTCTTAGTATACATCTGACCATCCAGTCTCACCTTTGTAAGATGTGCCATTTGAGGGATAGAATACTCAGAAATGATGGTGTATATGCTGTGGCAGGAGGTGCATATGTGATTCTAGTTGTAAAGACCATCATTAAGTTATGATATGTTACTTTAGCTAATCAGTTGAATTAAAAGGGAAGAATCTGTGTTCTTATCCTTTTATTAAATTGTCATTCTGGTTTATTAAGACATTTAAAGATGTGCATCATTAAGGCTTATCATCAAATGGAAAGTGAGACTCATGCACATAGCATTTTCATTCTTGATCTTAATGATCATGGTTTACAATGCGGCAGTTTGATAATAAGACTCTAGTGAGAATTTTATCTCATAAGGAAAAACACCATTCCAATTTGAAGTCTGGAATACCTCCACTTTTGAAAAACGTTGATTTCCAAAGTTTTTCCTGTGCACTAGTTTAAAATGTTATTGTTAGCAGTAGCGCAGGGTCTTCAAAAACTGTTTTCAGTTGTGCATAGGCCATACCTTCTTTCTCTAACATGCATACCCCTGCGTCAACACTTTTCCAGATCTGCTCACTTTAGCACTCTGGCAATTAAACAGAACCCCCTTCTGGCAGAAGCCTATTCAAATTTGGGGAATGTGTACAAGGAAAGAGGACAGTTGCAGGAAGCAATTGAGCATTATCGGCATGCATTGCGTCTCAAGCCAGATTTCATCGATGGTTATATTAACCTGGCAGCTGCATTGGTAGCAGCAGGTGACATGGAAGGGGCAGTACAAGCTTACGTCTCTGCTCTTCAGTACAATCCCGTGAGTACAATTTTAATGGTTATTATTTTCCCTTCACAAAAGCCCAGAAAGGAACATAGTTTGATACTTCAGACACTAAAATAGGTTTTTGCATGGAATAAAGTCAAAGATTTAGAAACGTTTGTCTACTTAAAATGGTGAAATTGCTTTGATCAGGCCTGCATCATGTTTTTTTAAAATCTGTTTTATCTAAGAAATTACATTAAAAAGCATAAAATTAAACCTTATTGCAAGAAATGATGTCTATTTTTATAATGCCTGTAACAGTATAGAACACATGACATTTTTGGGGCTGTTTTGATTAAATTTGGATAAACTCTAATAGGTGTTTACAATGGTTAATTGGTTTTCAAGGAATAGTGGATGGAGGGCCTTAATCTGTAATATAAAATAGTTACAACAAGATGCCAATATATGGATCAGTGACATGAAAACTGGGCTGCAAAATTTGTTCCTCAATATCCTATTCTCTTTTCTTTAAACATAATTAGAAGTGGTAGAGTTGAGGTGATAGTATCCACACCAGGCTTTTGAATAGTTCTTAAAAATTTTTTTGGTAAAAATTGCAGATATTTTCTGGGGAACAGGTCGGACCCAGCTGGCAGACATTAAGTTCACATTATGTTAGGGTCTCTGAAAGATACCCAAGAGTAAGACTTGCTCTCAGAACTTTTGATGTGGTTAGGGATAGAACATAGAAACTTAAGAGGTAAGTGGTAAAGAGAGGGAAGGAAGGAATCCAGAAAATTTTAAGAATATATTTCCAGCCCTAGCCAGTTTTGCTCAGTGGTTAGAGCATTGGCCCATGGACTGAAGGGTCCTGGGTTCAATTCCAGCCAAGGGCACATGCCTTGGTTGCAGGCTTGATTCCCGGCCCCAGTCGGGGCACATGTGGGAGGCAACCAGTTGATGCCCCCCCCCCCCCCACTGTCTCTGAAAAAGCAATGGAAAAAATATCCTTCAGTGAGGATTAAAAAATATATATATATATTTCCAGGCTACGTTGTCAACATTTACTTTTGCAGCAGCCCTGGAAGTGGTTTATAATGAACTATTATAGCTACCATTTATTGAAAGTCTACTCTGTGCTCAAGACACTGCCAGTTGCTTCAGCCCTCAGACATTGGCCTTAATGCTCACAATGAGCTTTCAAAATAGGTGGTATTGCCTGGCCAACGTGACTCAGTGGTTGAGCATCGACCTATGAACCAGGAGGTCACGGTTCGATTCCTGGTCAAGGGCACATGCCCCGGTTGTGGACTAGATCCCCAATAGGGGGTGTGCAGGAGGCAGCTGGTCAATTACTCTCTCATCATTGATGTTTCTATCTCTCCCTCTCCCTTCCTCTCTCTGAAATCAATAAAAACATATTTTTTAAAAATAGGTGGTGTTATTGTAAATTTTACCAATTTAAAAAAACAGATTTGGGTTATGTAATTTTGGGGGAGATCACACAGCCAGTAATAGTGAAGGGGATATTAAAACCCAAGCCTGAATATCTTGAAAGCAAATATTCAACAGAAAAGAAAGAAAAGATAAAAAAGGGGATGATGTGCCCAGAGGGCATGCATCCCTCAAGGCAGCCCCAGTTGAGCACAGTTTGAAAACCATGGACCATATCCTGCTCTCCCTTAATCCCTATTTTGCAGGTCAGGAAACAAGCATGATTGAGTAGTTTGCGCAAAGGTCTGAAATCACTTTTTCTTATGACATCTATTAACAATTATTTTTTCAGTTAATTTTGAGAGTAAAATTAAAAATTTTTAAATTCATTGCTTTTGTATGAATACAGTGAAAAGTCTCCCAGCCTACCCTTCTTGGAGGTAGCCAATGAAACCAATTTCTTATGTATTCTTCCAGAAATACTCAATGCATATATATGTAAATTTGAGTGCATTTTGTAATTTTTTAAAGGACAATTCACATTTTATTTGTATCTGCCTTTGTCATGTACAAAAACTCTCAGCCCCCCTCACCCCCCCGCATTTTGTAATATTTATTTCGGTAGTATCCAGCTAGTTACCCACAAAAAGTTTTGGAGAACCCTGTTGTATGTGCTGCCACTGGGGCTTAGACCCTGTTCTTGCCAAGGCTCAGGACTCACTTGTGCACCTAGTTGTCACAGTTAAGTTCTTTCCCTTTATTAGTCAGGGTTGGTTTCACCCTTTACTTGTTTATTGAGTGTAAGCTCACTTGTGCCCTCTTACACAGCTGTGGCTCCAAACATCTTGAACTTTGATCCCCTTGACTCAGGTTTCCAGTTACATGGGGAGCAGAACAGTCATTGCTGCTCAAAGTATACCAAACCGGAGGGGTATGATGAAGAGGGAAAACTGAAGTGGGAGACAGAACCATGCTTTTCAATATCTAACTTGTTAATAGGAAGTTTATCATTATGCCCTTCCAAAGAAGTAAGATAGTACTAAAATAAATCATGGGACAACCCATTGAAGGCATTGAGGGAGGAAGGCATTGAACAGCTATGCATTCCCATCTGGGTCTGCTTCTAGTAGTGGAAAGTGCTGCTTTATTTCTCTATCTTTACCAGTAAGAATGAAAAAGGGATTAGTACAGACTGCCTTGATTTCACCTAAATATACCATAGTGATCATGTTTTAATGTATTTCAGGATATCTGGTCTTAACTAGATTTGCTATCAAATGCCTTTGTCAGTTCAGTACTGACAGAATCTTGAGTCTGTTCCTAAATTGTGCTCTTGTTGGCAGTGCATTGTTGGCCAGAATCATAGATGTATTTGGCATTCTATGAAAAATATTTGAAGAAACTCAGGTTATTTTGGTTTTGCAGCAGTGAAAAAGTAAAATGTTAAGTATTCTCGGTAACCTGTTTTCAGTAGTATTTATCTTTTTTTCTTTTGTTAGTCCTCGCCCGAGGATATTTTTTCCATTGCTTTTTTTTTTAGAGAGAGTGGGAAGGAGGGAGGAAGGGGAGGAGAGAGAGACAGAAACAGACATGGATGTGAAAGAGACAGATTGATTGGTGGCTTCTTGCATGTGCCCTGACCGGGCCGGGGATTGGACCCAGGTACGTGCCCTTGACTGGGAGTTGAACCCAAAACACTTTGGTTCTTGGGCCGACACTAACCACTGAACAACATCTGCCAGGGCAGTGTTTATCTTTTTAAGTTAATGGTATGTCAATTTAGAAGTTATTCTGTGACTTGATTATAGAAATTACTTTTAAGAGAGCTGTTTTAATATTTTTACATTTTGAATTGTTTCTTGCAATGTTGGATAATTTAATAATTTCACTAAAATTTTAGTCCATCGTATTTGAAGGTGCTATTGTAGCTGGTAATTTTCACATGATGGCTCACTAGAGCTGCTGCCCATACCTGGTCATCCCTTTTATGAATTATGTATAAAATTGTCCTCTGTAACATGGCTATCTATAATCCTGAGTTGCTCTAAGGAACTCTGTTTCTGAGTCATTGGTGGTTGAACCACTGCTTCTGATTTGATTGTGAATGCACAGCACTGAGAGCTACAGGCGTCATGACCATCGTGTGTTACTATCATGTTAATTGTTACTATTATTACTGTCGCTAGCTACACTATAGGAAACTATATATTTCTATTCCTCTCTTTTCTGTTTAAATTTGCCATGCAAGCTTCACATTTAAACAGCAGCGTGGTGGCTGCCAGAGGGTGGGAGGGGGGAGGAGGGGCCTAATATATGGTGAAGGAAAATGATTTGACTTTGGGTGATGGGCACACAGTACAACATACAGATCTTGTAACGTAGAAATCCACACCTGAAATTTATATGATCCTATTAATCAGTGTCACTTCAATAAATTTAATAAAAAGTAAAATAAATATTTGAGTGCTTATTGTGTGTACAATGCTTTGTTAGGATTTGGGGAGATGTGTTGGAAGGAAAAGTTGTGGATTATAATATGAGACAGGATCTGACCCATAAAAGATAAAAAATGTAAGCTCCTTGGATGATTATCTTTAGAGAGTATTAATCAAGATTTTCTTGAGTGGGTGCTTATAACCTAAGCATTCTGTAGGAAGGTAAATAGCAAGTAGACTTCCTTGGCTGAAGTGGTGAGTCAAGTAGTAATAAGAAGTGAGTGTAGTAGAGGAGAGTCAATTGGAAGATTTAGAAAGAGTAGAGAAGCTGAGGAGTTTGAATTTAATTTGAGAGGCAGTTGAGAACTGTAGGTTTTTCTCAACCTGATTTTACTTCATGTGTGTATATAGATGGTGGAGGTGGGGTGGGGTGGGAGGGTCCTAGGAGGAAATGCAGGAAATAGATGCTATCTTAGGAGGGGTGGATATGCAGGAAATTCTTACTCATTTCCATCTCCTTAACATTATACTATTTTCCCTTGTCTACAATGCCTTCCTCCTTTGTCCATTAAAGTCCGACTCATCCTTTAAGGCCCAGCTTAAATTTCTTTTTTGAGTTCATTTATCTAAAATTTTTTACCACTGTGTAGGCATTTAATATGTATGTGCCTTGTCTTTCCACAAAGATTGCAATCCCTTCTAGGGTAAGGATTCTATTAATTTCTTTTCCCTACAGTTCCAGGCATATTACTGAATTGAATAAAGGTTTGCATAAAAGGTAATAACCTGGGAATGGATAAAATTGGCTGGGTTTTAGAAGTGTATTCTCTTAGCAGACACTGTTTTGATTTGGTAAATGAGGCAGAATTGATGTTTTAGGTTTTGAACTTTGGGGGAGAAGAGTGGTATCCTTGACTTTTCTGAAAATTAACTTTTCATGCAGAAGGTTTGGATCCTCAAAGTGGGAGAATCAGATTTCACTGTTACATTTAATATATGTTTTACCTTTTTCTAAAACTGCCTTATTGATTATCTTATAGTGATCTTGAAGATAATCTATTTTTAACTACGGTCATTGGGCTAACTTGATTTAGTATGCTGTAATAGATCTAGATGATATAACTAAATATAATAGATACATAGTCAAGACTTAAATGGCAGTTATCCAAGAGTTTATAGAAATTAGAGGGTAAAATTATGCAACAGTTGGCTGCGATGTATAGCCCATTAGGGTCATTGTTGGAGAATTATTGCAAGACTTCTGATTATTATGACTCAGAAAAGACGTAGGAATTGGTAAAAGACCAAAGCTATGTATAACCACAATAATCAGGTGTAGTAGGAGCTTGTATGCACAGATTAGATATCAGAAGGGTAGCCCTTAAAGTTTAGGGGGGGAAAATCATACAAAGTAGATAGGGAGTTATAGAATTTGTTACTTGTGAGAGTATAAATAGGGTTAAAAAAATGCTTAGACTGCCCTGGCCTAAGGGCAGTTGGTTGGAGCATTGTCCTGTACACCAAAAAAAGGTTGTTCCTGTACACCAAAAAAAGGTTGTGGGATTGATTCCTGGTCAGGGCACATACTAGGTTGCAGGTTCCATCCTTGGTCAGGGCACATATGGAAGGCAACTGATCGATGTTTCTCATCTCTCTCTCCCTCCCCCCTTCCTCTCTCTCAAATCAATAAAAACATATCCTTGGTTGTGGATTAAGAAAAGTACTTAGACTCATTAGAGAAGGATAAATCTGTAATAAGATCAATGATATCTATAATGTTTTGAGAATCAGCATCAGCCTTTTGTGCCTGAGGTTATTGGAGACAACCATTCTCTCCTAAAATACCACTCATTGCTTCATGGACAGACAGATAGGGTAGATCATGGAATTGACCCAGTATGGCCAACCATAAGGGTGTTGTGTAGCAAGCTATTCTTTGCTGGCTGGCTTTTGATTCACTTGATGTAGGATATTAATCACAAAAGCTGTTTATCAGGAAAATTAATCACTTGATTCTAATACAGTTGCACATAGAATAGTATATGTGATGATACTTTGGCACAGTAGACAAAATTTCACTCTCTAGGACTTAATTTAAGGCTCTTCCATCCATGGAACAGTTTGGAATGATGAGCCTACTCCCTATTGCCATTGTCTTTGCTTGTTGACTGATAGATTTGACTGACAAAGGCAAACAAGGATGTATAAAAATTTAAACTCACTGTTCTGACAATGTGTCTTTTCATACTGATGAATGGACTGGTGAGTCAGATGATTAGCAACACAGTTGTTCTGCTAATAAAAAGCAGATTCAACTGCTTTTCATTTATTCACCCACTCAACTCTAATGGCACTTAATACTAATGAGTAATCTAGTGGCAGGTGCCAGGATTGACGCTTTGGTTGAATGGTAATCCTTCTAACAGTGAAATGAAGTCAGGATTTCTAAATCTGCCTGACAGCCTAGAGATAGGTTTGCTGATAGCTAATCATGGCTAAATACTTTTTGTTAGTTACTATGGAAAATTTTTGGCCCTTCATATAGGAGTGATTCATTATAACCATGAACAAAATAGTTGAGCAAACTTTTGATTTTCTTTTTAAATATGACTGACATTTGGGGAGAGGAGAAGCTATAGTAAGGCCCATAGTCTTTTGTATGAAACTGTTGGGATCAAATGCATTTCAAAATTAAGAATTTTTAGGATTTTAGAAAGATAATACCATATATAAAACTCCTAGGTGGGTCTGGAACAGCACCTCCTAGTAAAACACATGTTTCTGAAGCAAAAGGTATGAGTATTCACACTAAACGGGATCAGTAAATTTTATAAATAACTTTGTGCCAGTTCAGGTCAGGTTTAATCATCAAATGAGTTTTCAGAACTTTTTGGAATTTGAAATTGAGGATGAGGGATTGTGGTTCTGTACTTATATTTGTCAAGCAGTAGTTTTAGTTGATGGAATAAATTGACAGGAAGCTAGATGCATAAAAGTTATTTCAAGTTATTTTTGGTTGGGAAAGAGTATAATTAATGACAGTATCTCTGGGTTTCTAGGATTTGTACTGTGTTCGCAGTGACCTGGGGAACCTGCTCAAAGCCCTGGGTCGCTTGGAAGAAGCCAAGGTAGGTGTTTGATAGAACACATTTAAACATCAGTGTTATGAAAACTTGTACTTTTTGCCAAGTCTTCAACTCTTCATTGAGCTGTCTTCACAAAACAGTCCTAAGAAACTGAGGAAAACTGACGGCATGAATCGCCTCAGACTAGAGCAGGGCCAGGCTTTGGCATATCTGTTCTAAATCTGGGGCTAAAGCAAGAACCTGAACATCTTGGAGCCTTTCTGCTGAGCTAGATCATCTTTATAACAATGGGCTCCGACATGATCTTTTGTGGGAATAAATAACATTCCTTCAAATCTGAGGCTTGCCTGCTGGTGACAAGCAGAGCGCCTGTGATTTGGCTCAAGACTCCTTATGATGCAGGTGCCATTGAAAGTGCTGCTCTTCTAAGTCCTTTGTGGCTTGTAAGTGGAGAAGAACTTCATCCAAATGTTACCCTGTAATACTGGCATTAAATTCTTATTTAACCTTCCTCCCTTCATCTTCCTCACCCTTTTTACAGTGGAAGAAAGGCTGTTAAAATGATTGCAAATTAATAATTGGACCATCCTGCCCCTTGTCCCCACTCCTTCCTCCAAGTTCCTTTTTCCTCTTTTCCAATCCTAGTTGCCTACCTTCTTTTCTTCTTTACTTCCTTCTTTTATTCCTCCCCACCCTACCTCCTTAAAAAAAAAAAAAAAAGGACAAAGCTGGTTTGTTTGGGAAATGGACTGATCGAAAGAAAACTTGCCAAAGTGGAAAGGTGGCTTTTAGCATTCTGTGTTTCCAAATAATGAATTTGAACACCAGGTTGGGTTATTAAAGCATTTGGTATAATTTTAAATTAAATTTATAAATGAGATTGTCTTGTTACAAGCCACCTTACGCAACCGCGCTGCAGGGGTGAGGAGTGGGGAGAAACCAGAATGCTTCTGAAACTCCCACCTGTTGCTCTGAGCCCCACGCGCATGCTAATGCGTGGAGTGTATGCGCAGCGTAGCTGTCTGTTTGACTGCTTTATCCAGGGAGGGAGAAGGCTTTTTAGCACCATCTCATGTTCAAAGGCACTAGTTTTAAGTGCATAGCTCATAAATTCTGCTGACACTTTGGATTAACCTTATGTAGGTTTCCAGCTAATGAATTATAATTGATTCCAATCTTAGCTGATAAATCCAATTGGTAATTTATAGAACAAATATTTGATAAGCTCCTATTAATTGTCACCCCACCAAGCGGACAGCTAACATGAATTGCACTTCACTGCAGCTTTAGAGATCGGTTTAGGCTGAGACATTGCGCCTGCCTTAGGTTGCTGACTTCTTTATTTCAGAGCTCTGGAGACACCTAGTTTGAAAAATGTTATTCTGTTTTTGTGAGAACTAGTGAACAAGAAAATACTCTTGAGTGAAATGCAATGTATTTCTTTTGTAATCAGTGCATTTGAAAATTCAAGCCAGCATATTCCTAGTAGATAAAGCAAATTTAAGTTGTCTTTATAGAAGATGAAGAGCCTTTCTTCCAGCAAAAATCCCTGCTGTATGCAATAGCCCTGATTAACCCTCTCCCTTCTGCATGTTTCCCATGTTACAGACTTGAGACTGTCCTCATTCCCATATGTAATAGACATCCAAAGAATTTCAATTGCTTTGTTGAACTTTTACTAATGATCTTGTTTTTATTTTCTCTCTTGTTTTTGGTTTTTCACCATTGATATTGTATTTAGAAGGTTTCAGGTGGGTGAAACCTCCTATTCCATGCGTAAGGTGCCTCGCTGAAGGGAGCTCGAGGCCTGGATCTAGGGCAGACACACACCTCCTCCTCTTCCAGCAAGGAACGCACCGAAAAGTCACATGATGAGAAATATGGTAACGGGTTTGTAACTGCCACAGCAAAACAATTTGCCTCCATGCCTGAATCTTCTGTCTTGTGGCTTCAGAAACAGCTTAAAATAATTTTATTTACAAGCAAGTTATGTAAGAGAATGTTTTAAACTATAGCCACAATTCTGTCAAAGATAAGTAAAAGTTAATTGATATTAAAAATTATTAGATAATTTACTAGTAAAAGCTTCTAACTCTTCTTGTTGTTCATTTTTTCCTTTTTTCTTCTTTGTTTGGATTGCAGCATTCTGCTCTTCTGATGATGCGCTGTGACCCTGCAGTAGCGCAAAGGCTGCGCAGCGTTAATGCGCAGTGCGTGCAAATGAGCCCCTGTGAACGGTTGACTAGATGAGTAATCTGATTGACTGGCTCCCTCAGTCCTATTCTGTAGCCTTTTTGGATAAAATTGGGTTTTAACATACCTCAAGTCCAACTAATCTAATTAAACAAATATTCTCTATGGGCCTGTCTAGTAGATTAATGGATCTGGTTGGCCGTTTGCTGCGTCTAGGGGTGTTCTATGTAGCGCAGCAGTTCGCAGCGATTGCGCAGTGCGATGCTGTTAGGTTGCGCAAGCGATGTTTGCGCTCGCATTACAGGGACCTCAACCTAGGTGCAATCCTGTCATATGAGGTTTCGGCTTTAGTCCCCCTTGGAAGATAGGGACATTGCAAGGATGTAACTTATACCGTGGATTTATATCTGACTTGGCAGAAAAACATTTTTCTCCTCAGCATAGTTTTGATATTAGTGAGGAACATTATTGTTTAGAGCAGCATTTCCCAAAATGTGTTTTATAGTATTCTAATAAAATGCCCAGTGAAAGAAGAGGTCCATGATCAACTGAGATCAGGGAACCCCATATATACTATTAAAGGCTTAGGGAAACCTTGTAGTGAAGAAACCTGTTTTTCTAAGTGGTTTGATCATGAAATCCTTTTTTCCATTGATACCTATTAATACCTCAGGAACACACTTTGGGAAACTGTGGGGGTGGGGGGGGCTTGGCCTTAATTAAAGGGCACCCTTTAGATAATCACTTGAAAAGGTAACGAGCCCTTAGGTGTTCAGCTAAGAGAAGTCTAGCATAGAGTCTTAAGGTAACTGAATAAGTCCTAGTGTAAGGGTTGGTCATTGGTTGGCAGAACTGAACATGGTGGTTTGCACTTGGGTTCTGGTGGCGCAGGCGCAGGAGCAGCCAGCTGTGGCAGCGCATTAGTTTTGGCGCAAGCGAGCCTATGCTGCAGGGTCACTTTTGGCTGGTCAGAGAAGGAATAATGATATCACTTTCTTCCCCTCCCCCAATCTTTTTTTTTCCCTTTACAAATTTTCCCCTTTCCCTTTACCTCCTTCCCCTCCCATCTTCTTTCATTAACCCCTCCTAAGGCATGTTATTTGAAAGCAATTGAGACGCAACCGAACTTTGCAGTAGCTTGGAGTAACCTTGGCTGTGTTTTCAATGCACAAGGGGAAATTTGGCTTGCAATTCATCACTTTGAAAAGGTTAGTCATTAAATTAATAATTGGTATTTATGAAGTGCTCATGTGTGTAAGATGTTTTTACTAGAACTAAAGAATATGCCTTTACTTAAAGAGTCACATATCTTTGTTCCCTGACAGTATTATAGCATTTGCTAGGTGGTATATGATATGGTAGTTTCCAGTTTTACATTGAAAATATATTTTAGTAATAAAAAAATTCCTTTTTAAAGAAATATGGGCAGCTTTACTGTAAAGAAGCATGGCTTCTTGGTGAAAAGGCTGATTCCAGAACTAGGGCAGGGAATGTACAAAATTAATCTGGAGTGCCTTGTCATTACCAGAAAGCAAGGAAGCTTTGATATGTTACTTTGTGTCAAAAAAGACTCAAGAGGCAACTGGAAGAGGCTTCCACTGGCTAAAGATGAGACTTGAGCATCAGTGGGAAAAATAACTGAAATATATTGAAATTTGTCAAATATGTTTAAATCCATGAATTCATAATTATACTCAGAAGAAATTCATTGGTCACTTTTGAAAGATAAGGGGCAACTCGTTTTGGAAACTGGTTGAAAAGGGAAGAATAAAGCGTATGTTCTCCCTCCCTTGTGTGAACTGAACCTCAGGGTAACCCAGTAGTTGATAGGGGGAGGTTTCTCTTTATAGAAGTATTCTAGCTAATAAATGAAGAAGGAATGATGGAATCAGAGTATCACCATTAATAGATTTAGGAATTTATCAGTGGCAAAAAAGAGAGTCAGATTGTGTGTCTTGTGATAGCAGTAAACAATTACACTAGGGAAGTAGCCTTGCTAAAAGAGAAAAACCCCCAAATCTGATTAAGCTTGTAGTTATAACCACCAATTTACAGGAAATACATGGTACAGGGAAACATGTTAAAGGATACTGTAGGGATGCAGTCAGCAAAATCCAATCCATGGGAAGCTGTATAGGACAGTGATCTGATTTCTTCAACCAATTACAGGAATAAAAATAGAGATTTAAGTGAAACCTTTAATATAAAAGATTAAAAGAAACTGATGAAGTCATGTTGACAAATTGGATGGGTCTTATTTGGATCCTGAATCCAAGTTGATAGGGAATGGTACCACTGAATGGATATTTGATATTAAGGAATTGCTGTCAGTTTTGTAGGTGTAATTTTGGTATTATGGTTATGTTGGGAGGAAAAAGTATTCTGTCTAGTCCCTGAGATACATTTTGAAATATTTTCAGATGGACTGATATGTCTGGGATTAGCTTCAAAGTGATCTGGGAAGAGGGGGAGGTAGGTTGGAATATAGACTAAATAAGATTGAACATGATTAGCTCTGGTCGGGTAGCTCAGTTGGCTAGAGCATCGTCCTGATACACCAAGATTGTGGGTTCAATCCCTGGTCTGGGCACATGCAAGAAGCAACCAATGAATGCATAAATAAGTGGAACAACAAATAGTCCTCCCTCCCTCCCTCCCTCCCTCCCTTCCTCCCTCCCTCCCTCCCTCCCTCCCTCCCTCCCATCAATTAAAAAAAAGACTGGACATGGTTAATTATTGAAGCTGGATAATGGAGACCTGGGGGTTTGTTATATTCCTCTGCTTTTGTATATGTTTGAAACTTTTCGTAATAAAAAGTTAAAAGTTTTGGGGGTGGACATCTATCACTATAGACAATCTAAGTTAAGTGCATCAAGCTGTCTTTACTATATAGTTGGCATCTAAGTGAAAAGGAAGTGTTCTTAATGAATCTTTAATGTATTCACAGTTACTTACTACCTTTACCTTTTCAGTGTTTCAGTTAAGGTTTGCAGTTATTACACCTCTCTTGCTCAGTGATTGCCTACCTTGGTTGCACACGAGGAGCTTATAAAAGATATGGATGTCCTGGCCCCATCTTCAGAGGGTCTGATTTAACTGGCCTGTGATGAAGCCCAGGCACCTTTTAGGAGGTGAATTCTTAATATACTGCCAGGGTTGAGAATCACTGCTCTAGATATATCTGGCATATTTTAAGACAACTTCAGAACTATCTGGATGAAACTATTTAATGGTTAGTTTCCTCTTGAAGTAATGTATACAACTCTTAATTACATAGCTTGCTAAGGTCTTACTGAGGTCTTAACAATTGTAGTTACTGAGATACATATATTCTTTTTCAGTTAGAGTTTGCTGCTTCTTCCTGCCATTTTTTAGAAGAATTAGGCTGATTAATCATTAATAAAATAAGGCAAACCATTAGAAGTATTCAGCTCAATGAAATTGGAGTAGACCCAATTAAAAAATTTTCCCTTCAGCATATATTTTGCTCTTATATTACATGAGAAGTTAGTTTGATAACATTGAGATTTGTGAATAGTGAATAACGAGTAGGCACTAAAATAACTGGGTTTTAAAAATAAAAGAAGATTTAATATACTAGAAAATGTAATTGGAGGTCTAAAATGACCTCAATAAGAACTTTTAATTGGGAAGCTAATCTGAAATCCTAACTTGCTCTAAGTAACTGTCTTGTAACTTTCAGGCTGTCACCCTTGATCCCAATTTTCTGGATGCTTATATCAATTTAGGAAATGTCTTGAAAGAGGCACGGATTTTTGACAGGTGAGAGAATGTTCTGTTTGATCATTTTGAGTCTTTGTTGTATTGACACTTGAGAGTTTAGATTGAAATTATGACAATGGTCCATTGAAATACGTTTTCCTTTTCTAATATGTTGCTTTTCCCTGATCAGGTGTGCTTGTTACCTTTCGTTTATAGGTATTGTTGCCTGACTTCATTGTTGGCTTTCCACAAAGCCATTATCGTCACTATAGTTGAAATTTTAGTTTAGTTGAAATTGGAGTTTAGTTGAAATTTTATTTATTGTACAAATATTGAAATGGTTATCCTTTAGACTAACTTATTCCTTTGATCTGATTCAGAAAGCTAAGTAAATCCTGACTTTTAACTTTTTTGGTTGTTGTCAAAGGAAAGCCTATTTCTTATGTGGCAGTAGAAAACTTTCCAGTGTAAAAATATATTTTATAAAGGTGCAATTTTGATTTGAGGTTAACTATAGTATAGCATGAATTAATTGTAACTAATTACAATTAATTGATATACTTAGGTATAGTATAGCATGAATTAATTGTAACAAAGCATCCATTAAAAGTTAGTCGCATTTTGTGTGTGTGTGTTTTTATTTACAGAGCTGTGGCAGCTTACCTTCGTGCTCTAAGCTTGAGTCCAAATCATGCAGTGGTGCACGGCAACCTGGCTTGTGTATACTATGAGCAAGGCCTAATAGATCTGGCAATAGACACCTACAGGCGAGCTATTGAACTGCAACCACATTTCCCTGATGCTTACTGCAACCTAGCCAATGCTCTCAAAGAGAAGGGCAGTGTAAGGATTTTTATTCAGTCTATTTCTTGTTACCTTGTATGATTAAAAAAGTCTTTTTTTTGTACATATTGTATTAAGTATTGAGGTGATAACTTGTTTTCCTTCAAAGTTTTGGTTGAGAGAAAGAATAGCAAAAATACTTATTTTCTGGGATCTTACCAGCCATTAGGCTTAACTAAGCAATTGTTAGAGTAATATCGGTGGTTCTGTGATTCCTCTATAGGTTTTGAATACTTTGCTTTGTTTTCTAGGTTGCTGAAGCAGAAGATTGTTATAATACAGCTCTCCGGCTGTGTCCCACCCATGCAGACTCTCTGAATAACTTAGCCAATATCAAACGAGAACAGGGAAACATCGAAGAAGCAGTTCGCTTGTATCGTAAAGCATTAGAAGTATGTTGAGGGTGGTGTGGCTGGGTATTTTTGTCTGTGTAATAGTAGAGGGAGGCCAGGTAAGATTGCCATGTTAACCACCTCTTTTGTAAAAGTAGTGGTTGAACATCATTCATTGAACCAGTAATTGAATACCTAAGGTATAAATGAGGTCCTTTGTGACATTTAAGAAAATCCCTACAGCCCGGCCAGGCATGGCTCAGTGGTTGAGCATCGACCTAGGATCCCAGGAGATCGGGGTTCAATTCCCAGTCAGGGCACATGCCTGGGTTGCGGGCTAGGCAGCCGATCAATGACTCTCTCATCATTGATGTTTTTAATCTCTCTTTCCCTCCTTTCCTCTCTCTGAAATCAATAAAGATATTTAAAAAAAAAAAATCCCTACATTGAGTTTAATTTATGGGTAGATGAGATCTGCACAGAAAAATTGAACAGTAAGCTACACTTCAAGAGAAGTTACCAATAAGTATATAATTTCAGTGCCTAATGGCTGTAATAGTGGTTAGTAGGTGTGGTAGGAGTTTGGAAGTGAGAGATTTTAGAAGAGAGATGCTGGAGTGATCAGCATAAACTAAGATGAAGAAAGGTCTATCTCATGTTTCGAAACAAGGAGAGGTATAAAATAAAGGAAGACGTAGAAGTTGAGCTACTTGGCTTTGGAGAATGACTGGGCTTGGAGAAGCTGGAGAGAAGTGCAGGGATATAAAGGTACTTGAACAAAGTTCTTGTGGTAAGTCATCACTGCTGTTTTAGCAGGTTTTTTTTTTATTTTTTAGTATG